>NC_133402.1:8520091-8826149 GCF_047511655.1 Castor canadensis | reverse complement strand
CTTCTTCTTCTTCTTTCTTCCTCCTCCTCCTCCTTCTTCTTCCTCCTCCCTCCTCCTCCTCCTTCTTCTTCCCTCCTTCTTCCTTCTTCCTCCTCCTCTTCCCTCCTCCTCCTTCTTCTTCCCTCCTCCTCCTCCCTCCTCCTCCTCCTTCTTCTTCCCTCCTTCTTCTTCTTCCTCCTCCACCTCCTTTCTTCTTCTTCTTCCTCTCCTCCTCCTTCTTCTTCCTCCTCCTCCTCCCTCCTCCTCCTCTCCTTCTTCTTCCCTCCTTCTTCTTCTTCCTCCTCCTCTTCCCTCCTCCTCCTTCTTCTTCCCTCCTCCTTCTTCTCTCCTCCTCCTTCTTCTTCTTCCTCCTCCACCTCCTTTCTTCTTCTTCTTCCTCCTCCTCCTCCTCCTCCTTTCTTCTTCTTCTTCTTCCTCCTCCTCCCCTTCTTCTTCTTCCTCCTCCTCCTCCCTCCTCCTCCTTCTTCTTCCCTCCTCCTTCTTCTTCCTCCTCCTCCTCCTTTCTTCTTCTTCTTCTTCCTCCTCCTCCCCTCCTCCCTTCTTCCTCCTCCTCCTTTTCTTCTTCTTCTACTTCTTCTTCTTCCTCTGCCTCCTCCTCCTCACTCCTCCTCCTCCTTCTTTTTCTTCCTCTTCATCCTTCTTCTTCCTCCTCCTCCTTTCTTCTTCTTCCCCTTCCTCTTCCTCCTCCTCCTGCTCCTCCTCCTTCTTCTTCCCTCCTCATCCTTTTTTCCTTCCTCCCTCCTCCTTTCTTCTTCTTCTTTTCCTTTCTCTTCCTCCTCCTCCTCCTTCTGCTCCTCCTCCTTCTCCTTCTTCCCTCCTCCTCCTCCTCCTTCTTCTTCCTCCTCCTCCTCCTCATTCTTCTTCTCCTCCTCCTCCTTCTTTCTTCTTCTCTTCTTCTTCTTCCTCCTCCTCATTCCTCCTCCTCCTTCTTCTTCCCTCCTCCTCCTTTCTTCTTCTTCTTCTTCTCCTTTCTCTTCCTCCTCTTCCTTCCTCCTCCTCCTTCTCCTTTCTTCTTCTTCTTCTTCCTCCTCCTTCTCTTCCTCCTCCCTCCTCCTCCTTCTCCTCTTCTTCTTCTTCCTCCCTCCTCCTCCTTCTTCTTACCTTCTTCTTCCTCCTCCTTTCTTCTCTTCTTCTTCTTCTTCTTCTTCTTCTTCTTCTTCTTCTTCTTCTTCTTCTTTTTCTTCTTCTTCTTCCTCCTCCTCCTCCCTCCTCCTCCTTCTTTCTTCTTCTTCTTCCTCCTCCTCCTTCTTCTTTCTTCTTCTTCTTCCTCCTCCTCCTCCTTTTCTTCTATCTTCTTTCTTCTTCCAGTTAGGTGAGAGATTAAGGTTTTCATTAAGATATTGTGAGCCAGGCATTGTGGCACAGGCCTGCAATTCTAGCTACTTGGTGGAGGTGGAGGTAGAAGCAGGAGGATCAAGGTCCAAAGCTGCACGGGCAAAGCCAGTTAGCTTGAGACCGATCTAAAAACTGAAAACAAAAGGGCCGGGGTGGGCTCAAGTGGAGTTTTTGTCTAGCAAGCATGAGGCCCTGCAATGCTTAGTACCAAAAAAAAAAAAATGCGTGCATGCTTCTGCTTGCCTGTACGTGTGTGCCCAATTGCAAGTTATCCAGTGCGTGCTACATCCTAGAGCACATAGTTAAAATAACGGCTGTCATGTTATTAACACCATCTTCTAACACACTCTGTAATTTTCTTTTTGTTTGCCTACACCCACTAGAATGCAGGGCAGAGATTCATGTCTGCTTATTACGGACATGTTTAAGACTGGACCCAAGTATGTGCGACTGTTTCTATACCGACATTTTGAATGTCCTCCCAGAGAGGTGGCGCATAGTAGGGACTCAGTAGACATTTAGTTGTGGAATAAATATATCTTCACGGGGACATTCCTGACAATTCTGGAGTCTCGCAGACTCCAGCCATATATGAACCCTTTAGGAGTGCTTTTGGCTGCACGTAACAGAGGCCAGGCAACTGGGCTCCACCAAAAGGGAATTTGCTTTTCTGTCCCAGTGAGAATTCCAGAGGGTGGCAGATCAGGCTCAACTTGACACCTGAAGGTGCCAGGCTTCTGTCCTGCTCTGCCACCCACAGCATGTGGGTTGACGTTGTCACTGGAGGCAGGAAGTGGGGATGGGGTATGGGGGCACCCAGTGTCTGCTGTGTCTGTCTCTTGATATCAGGGTATATCTGTTTTTCCAGGAGGCCCATCCTGTGTTCCCTTTTTGGTCCTTTTTCTGGAACTCACATGGGCTCCCTGGCTGTAGAGGAACCTAGGTAAGTGAATGAGTCTTAGAGACAGTGGTGGAGGGGACTGAGTGGACATTACTTCGGAAAGCAGCACCATGTACCTCTTGCTGTGGAGACTAACCTAGACCACACAGAGCAAGGTTGGGCAGCTTCTTGGAGCATACGGGACCCTGAGGACCTGCCGCTTGGAAGCCTCCTAGAGCCTTTCAGCTGTCCCTGCCCCATGCCGGAGTGGGGCCTTGGGTGGGGGATGCCCTGCCTCTGAATCCTCTGGGAGACAGGCCACAGATTCTGTCCACTTTGGGATTCCCAGACCCACTGGGAGAGGCGGCCAACTGTTTTCTTCCCTCTCTCCTGCAGTTTGCTTCTTGGGAGGGAAGGACAGGGTGCTGCTCAGAGACCCACAGTGGCATCTAAAGCCACATGCCACAGCCTGTCTGCAAAGCCAGGCTCTGCCTGGCCACAGGTAGCTTCCTGTGGATTAGGGGCCATTGACTTCTCTATTCTATGTACTTTCATCTGTCACCACTACTGAACCGTGGTGACGCCTCCTTCCCAGGTCCCCGACTCCTTCTCCCTTCCACCAATCTCCCCCAGCAGTTTGGGTGATTTCAAATATTAAACTGGATCTCGACACCCCCTCCACTGGCTTCATTAATGGCTTTCCAGAACTTAACATCTTAACTCCTGAATTCCTCCTCCCCCCTCCCCATAGCCCTACCTTGCCATTGCTCCAGCCTCACTTTCTGCCACAGGCTGCATGACAGCAGGGAGCCTGTCGGTCTAGTTCATCATGCTGTCCCCAGCACCACAATGGATGGAGTGTGACCCAGAGGAGGGGCTCCTAAATTCCTAGGGAGCGACTCAGTGAACCCCCTATGAGTTCTCAGGTGTATTTCCTTCCTGATAGAACCTGCTTCCTTCTCCTCCTGCTGCTCTTTGTGATGTCACAGGCTAGTGGCCAATCACCATTCTTCCTTAGCCTCCTACTGCACAAGCGACCTTGAGCTGCCCTTTTTCTGGAGTCTCGCAGACTCCAGCCATATATGAACCCTTTAGGAGTGCTTTTGGCTGCACGTAACAGAGGCCAGGCAACTGGGCTCCACCAAAAGGGAATTTGCTTTTCTGTCCCAGTGAGAATTCCAGAGGGTGGCAGATCAGGCTCAACTTGACACCTGAAGGTGCCAGGCTTCTGTCCTGCTCTGCCACCCACAGCATGTGGGTTGACGTTGTCACTGGAGGCAGGAAGTGGGGATGGGGTATGGGGGCACCCAGTGTCTGCTGTGTCTGTCTCTTGATATCAGGGTATATCTGTTTTTCCAGGAGGCCCATCCTGTGTTCCCTTTTTGGTCCTTTTTCTGGAACTCACATGGGCTCCCTGGCTGTAGAGGAACCTAGGTAAGTGAATGAGTCTTAGAGACAGTGGTGGAGGGGACTGAGTGGACATTACTTCGGAAAGCAGCACCATGTACCTCTTGCTGTGGAGACTAACCTAGACCACACAGAGCAAGGTTGGGCAGCTTCTTGGAGCATACGGGACCCTGAGGACCTGCCGCTTGGAAGCCTCCTAGAGCCTTTCAGCTGTCCCTGCCCCATGCCGGAGTGGGGCCTTGGGTGGGGGATGCCCTGCCTCTGAATCCTCTGGGAGACAGGCCACAGATTCTGTCCACTTTGGGATTCCCAGACCCACTGGGAGAGGCGGCCAACTGTTTTCTTCCCTCTCTCCTGCAGTTTGCTTCTTGGGAGGGAAGGACAGGGTGCTGCTCAGAGACCCACAGTGGCATCTAAAGCCACATGCCACAGCCTGTCTGCAAAGCCAGGCTCTGCCTGGCCACAGGTAGCTTCCTGTGGATTAGGGGCCATTGACTTCTCTATTCTATGTACTTTCATCTGTCACCACTACTGAACCGTGGTGACGCCTCCTTCCCAGGTCCCCGACTCCTTCTCCCTTCCACCAATCTCCCCCAGCAGTTTGGGTGATTTCAAATATTAAACTGGATCTCGACACCCCCCCCACTGGCTTCATTAATGGCTTTCCAGAACTTAACATCTTAACTCCTGAATTCCTCCTCCCCCCTCCCCATAGCCCTACCTTGCCATTGCTCCAGCCTCACTTTCTGCCACAGGCTGCATGACAGCAGGGAGCCTGTCGGTCTAGTTCATCATGCTGTCCCCAGCACCACAATGGATGGAGTGTGACCCAGAGGAGGGGCTCCTAAATTCCTAGGGAGCGACTCAGTGAACCCCCTATGAGTTCTCAGGTGTATTTCCTTCCTGATAGAACCTGCTTCCTTCTCCTCCTGCTGCTCTTTGTGATGTCACAGGCTAGTGGCCAATCACCATTCTTCCTTAGCCTCCTACTGCACAAGCGACCTTGAGCTGCCCTTTTTCCTGCTCTGCGAAGGGGTGAATGACAATTGGAAGGTCCTTGCCTATGCAGTAAGATTGCCTGGCTCTCAGGGCTGGGGGTGTGACTCAAGCAGCAGAGTGCTTGCCTAGCAAGCCCAAGGTCCTGAGTTCAAACCCAGTACCGACACACACACACACACACACACACACACACACACACACACACACACACCACAGATAGCTCAGGTCACACTGGGTCCTGACCATTTTCCAGAGCTCTCCCTCCATTTGGAGCTCTCCAAAGAAGGACTTTCACAAATTTTCATAGGGACTAATTTAGACATTGCTCCCAATGCCTCATGCTTGTCAAGCGAGCACAATCTGTGTAACAAACCTGTGAGCTATGCACCAATCTCACACCATCTACAGATGGGGAAACAGAGGGTCAGAGAGGTTGAGCGACTTGCCCAAGCACACAGATAGGAAGTGGCGTGGAACCCTGGACAGATATGGAGGACAGCAGCTAACACTGTCGTGTCTTTGATTATAGTGTGGTTTTGCTCTGCTTGTTGTTATAGTTTGGGGAATCTCGGGGTCAGCTTTCAGAGGTTACAGGAAGGGGCGTTGCCTCCCGTTCCCAATCACAACTGGTTCCCAGGACACTTCATCCTGCTGTCTCTTCACAGGCCCTGCACTGCCTAAGGTTGGTGTCCACAGCCCCACAGAGGGTGCAGAGGGGGCTGAACCTACACCAAAAGCACAGTGATGAGGCCCCAACAAATAACCAGGTTTCTCAAAGAAAAGAGATGGTGTCAAAGGCAGATGTGAGTCACCTGCACTGAGGTCCATGTGCAGCTGCAGTGAGAAAGTGCCCTTTCTCACTGTTTCTAGGTGGCCCTGGAGTGTCTGTACCAACGGGAGAAAAGGATCGGGATTGACTTGGTCCATGACAACGTGGAGAAAAACCTTATCCAGGTAAGGTGTCTCCTGCCTGCCCAAGCCTGAGTGGGGAGAGCATCACCCCATAGAAAGTAAGAGGCCAGAAAGCAGGGCGAGGGCTTACTCAGTGTCTAGGAACAGGGAGAAATGGAGTTGTTTGACCCTCACCTTGGCATTTCCAAAGTGGGTGTAATGATAATAATAAAAGCACCTGCCGGCATCACAAACTACTCCTTTTCAGGTGTATTGCTTAATTTAATGGTAAAATAATCTATAAAAAGAGCACTTGGTACATAGGAGGTGCTAAATTTTTCAATTAATCTGGAAGTATACAAAAAGAAAACAAAGTCAGGTGTGGTGGTGCATGCCTTTAATCCCAGAAATTAGGAGGCTCACACAGGAGAATCTTGAGTTCGAAGCCAGCATAGAGAGTTTGAGAGTTTGAGACCCTGTCTCAAAAACAAAACAAAACAAACTTAAAAGAAAAGGAAAGAGAAAAGCAGGGCAGGGAAGGGAAAGGGGGCAAAGAATGCCAAGGCTTCACAGGGTTTTTAGCCCCGAGGCCCTGGGGTCATTGAGGCAGGATCCCCACCCTGGACTCTCACCATGTGGGGTTACACATGGGCTGTGAAAGGCCGGGGATGAGGGCTCTGCCCTGTGAAGTTTTGACCTGCGTCTGTTTTCTCTGACATTTTTCATTTCAGGAAGTAGATCTGCTAAAATGTTGCCAAGAACGGATGCGAAAATTAGCTCAAAGATTCGATCTCCAGATGCAGTAAGAGCGTCTCCCTCCTTCCCCTCCCCTGCCATTCCCTCCCCTTGGGGTTTGTCTCTGGACTCCCAGGTTCCTGGGAGATGAACAGCTGGGCCCCTCACTTGTCTCTGGGCAGTTCTCTGAGTCAGTGATGGGCTTAACAACCAACTCTCCACGGAAAAAAAAGAAAAATACCCAAGCCCCCTTGGATTTTGGTGGCGTGTGCCATTTTCTGTGGTGTAAATGCTGACGTCAAATGTCCATGAAATGACGATGTGGACATGGGCATCACAGACCTCCTGAGCACATCGCTCACAGGCTGCTCCTGCGTGCAGTGAGTGAGGACCTGGCCGTGGGTGGCCTGCATAGACCTCACTTAGCCTGTGGCCCCCCCCACGGGCCAGTTCTGAACCTGGCAATGACAGAGGGTGGGTGGCATTAGGCAACAAGGCCAGAGGCTGGGCATCCCCAGAAGGGAGCTGGTGGACGCCTTGAGCCCGAGTCTTCAAAAGGAATCCGCTTTGTTCTTGGCAGATGGTGTAACTGGTATGGTGACAAGCCAGGAGGCCCCTCACTTAATTAAAGGGAGGCCTGAGCTTTACGGGGCTTGGGCCCCTGGGTAAGGCCTTGGTCCCCATCTCCCTGGAGGTGGCCTCCCCACCTGGGCCTGCTTCTGGGCCCTGACCTCTTAACTCTCCCACGTCACAAGGCCCTGCTGCTTTTCCCTCTTGGTTGATTCTTGACAGAGATCCAAGAAGCCAGGAGTAGACTGGTGGCCTTGCCAGGGTTGCCCTTCCTACTGTTGGGGACACGCTCAGCCTGGGGGAAGTGGTGGGAACTCAGTCAGCTGGCACATTGGCTCTGGTGTCCTGGCTTGCCTGTCCCAGAAACAGCAGTCACCTGCCCCTCCATGAGCCCTTTGGTTCCCCTGAGGGCCCAGGACAGGGTATCAGGGATAAGAGGAGTCACCCAGCATAACACTGGACAGACATTGCAGAAAACCACCCAGAGATCAAAGGACTTGGCCGAGGGCAGACTAGCTGGGGAGACCTGGGGGACCTGGGGCCGGCGGCGGGGGCGGGGAAGGCAGTTACAGTTGAGAAAATGAGAAAGAAAGCAGGGTGGAATTCGGACGTGTGTGGGTCGTGATCTCTGACTGTTCTACCTGCTTGTTGTCTGTAAATTAACTTATTTAAAGAACCTTAAGTACTTGTACATAAACAAGCAAGTTTCAACAAAGAGAAAGCCTTCACAGAGCAGTCTTTGTTTTGTTGAATTTTCTCTGTAGTTACGCTTTTTATTTAAAAACTGCTTATTCATTTGACTTGATAAATAAAAATAGTATTTATATTTATTGGTGGTACTGGGGATTGAACTCAGGGCCCTGTGCTTGCTAGGCAGGTACACTACCACTTGAGCCACTCTGCCTGCCAGTCCTTGTTTTGTTTTAGTTATTTTTCAGATAAAGTATCAAGTTTTTGCATTGGGGCTGGCCTTGGATGGCGGTCCTCCTTCCTGTGCCTCCCACATAGCTGGGATTGCAGGTGTATGCCGTCATGGTCAGCCAAGACAGAGATACATACACTGTGGAATGCTTAAATTGAGCTAATTAACATATGCATTACCTCACTTGTGTGGGGGAGGGGGAGAGACCATGTGAAATCTCTTCAAGATTTTTAAGGCTACAATACATCATTATTAACGGCACTCACCGAATTGTTACGATACATCCCCGAGCTCATTTCTTCTGTCTAGCTGGAATTTTGTATCCTCTGACCAACATCTCTCCAACCCACCCCACCCACCCCGTGCACCCTGGCAAGCACCATTCTACTCTCCTCAGACTTCAGGTTCCATATAGAGGGGAGACCATGTGGTACGGTCTTTCTGTACCTGGTGTATTTCACTTAACATAATGTTCTCCAGTTCCGGCAAGGCAAGGATTTCTTCCTTTTTAAGGCTGAATAGTATTCCATTCTGTCTATATACCACCTTTTCTTTTTCTTGCATCTGTCAGTGGACACTTGGGTTGATTCCATACCTTGGCTGTTGTGGATAGGGCTGCACTGAGCACAGGAGTACAGGTGTTGACCAGGCGCTGGTGGCTCACGCCTGTAATCCTAGCTACTCAGGAGGCAGAGATCTGGAGGATTGTGGTTTGAAACCAGCCCAGGGCAAATAGTTTGTGAGACCCTATCTTGTAAAAACCCTTCACAAGAGAAGGCTGGTGGAGTGGCTCAAGTGGTACAGTGCCTTCCCAGCAAGCGTGAGGCTCTGGGTTCAAACCTCAGCACCACCAGTGGAAAAGAATGCAGGTGTCTCTTGGACATCCTGATTCCATTTCCTTTGGACACCCAGTAGGGGGACTGCTGGATCAGGTGGTGGTTCTATTTTGAAGTGTTTGAGGAGCTTTCATACTTTGTCCCATGGTGATTGTACCAGTTGACATTCCTCCCAGTGGTACGCAAAGTTTCGGCATCCCTGTGAAAGCTTGTTATCTTTTATCTTTTTGATAACAGCCTTCTAACAGGCATGAGGTGATTGCTCATTATGGTTTGAATTTGCATTTCTCTGATGATTAGTGATGTCGAGTGTTTTCCTAAGAACCGGTTGGCCATTTGTATGTTGCCTTTTGAGAAAAGTGTCTCCCGATCCTTTGCTAGTTTAAAAATTAGCTTGTTTGTTTTTTTGCTATTAAGTTGTCCCCTGTAAGTTCCTTATGTCTTTTGGAGATTAATCCCTTAATATTTTCTCCCATTCTGGAGGATTGTTTGCTGTGCAGAAACTTTTTAGGTTGATATAATCCATTTGCTTATTTTTGTTTTTGTTACCTGTGTTGTTTGAGTCATATATAAAAAAAAAGAGAGAAGAAAAAGGTCACTGTTCAGATTGTCATGGAGTTTCCCCAGCAGCCTTACAGTTTCAGGTCTATGTTTAAGATTTCGATCCATTTATGTTGACTTTTACATATGGTGTGAGATAGGGATCCAATCCCACTTTTGCATGTGGATGTCCAGTTATTCTAAAACTATTTGTTGGGGACACTGTCTTTTCCTCATTGTGTGTCCTTGGTACCTTTGTTGAAAAATCAACTGACCCTAAGTGCATTCTCTCTTGCACTAATTTGCCTGATGTCCTGTTAATGTCAAGAGAGATTGATTTTGCTCTCGTGGATGACGTCTCGTGTCGCATGGCACTTTTGTTCAGCTGGAAGACTGAACAAAAGTCCAGGCATGAATCTGGGGAGCCAGACTGTGGAAGAGCAATGCTGATGTGGTGTGGGGAGGGGCAGGTGCACCCCTTGAACAGGAAACAGGAACTGGGGGAGCCAGGGGAAGCTACAGAGGAGGCCGATGGAGCCAGGCTTGGGGACTGAGAGACAGAGAGAGACAGAGTGAGCACTGACATCAGGGACCAAGAGACACAGAGAGAAATCAAGGAGGGGAGACAAAAAAAAAAAAAAAAAAGCTGAAGAGGGATGGATGGACACCGAGAAGAAAAAAAAGAGTGGGTGCTGGGATAGAGACTGAGAGATTAAAGTGACTGAGGGAGGGAGGGAGAGAGAGAGAGAGAGAGAAAGAGAGAGAGAGAAGGGAAGGGGAGGGGAGGGGAGGGGAGGGGAGGGAGTAGGGAAGGAACAGCAGATGAAGGGCACCATTCCCCTTTGTCATTGTAGGGACAGAGGCTCAGCTGCCCTGAACAGAGGCTGTTTGGGGCAGTGGCTGTTGGTCAGAGGACCCCTGCTCCCCCATGGCGGGGCAACTCAGGCTGCTAGAGGGACTGGGATGATCCTCACTAACCTGGACCCTTGGAGGCTCACTAACTGGCAGGCTCATGTGTCCTCACTCCCTGCTCTGCTGCTGATCTGCTCAAGTGGCCTTCCTGGTAGAGGCAGGGGCTGGGCTGTCAGCTCAAGGTTTTCTGGGCACAGGCTGAGGCCCACATCTAGGCAGGGCAGTGTCCCCACCACACCAGGTGATCCAACAGAGCAGAAAAGGCTCTTGCTGCCTGGAGAGAAGCCAGGTGTGAGCCTTCCTGGTGGGCTAGCAGCAGGGGAAGTCTTGGCACTCGCTGATGTGCCAAGTTGGGGAGACAGGAGCTCCCCCTCCTTTCCCAGGCCTCATTAGCCAGGGCCAGGCAGCTGGCGCTGGGTCCTGAGGCCCCCAGGTTGCCCACTAACACTCTGACATCTGCTTTCCACGTTCTGGCCTTCTCATTCCAGTCCATTAGGTTATGGGGCCCAATTTCTTTAGGACTCTGCCAAGTTAGAAGGCCTCAAGGCCACACTGCAGTTCCTCCTGTCCTGACCTAAGCCCCTGCCATGTCCTGATAGGTAAGAAACCACTGTGAGGACTGACCTCCTTGCTCCTAGGACACTGGAACCCCTCACTAGCCACCAATGTTCACAGCAGAGGAAAAGACAGACAGATAAAAGATAAGAAGAAGAAAATGAGGGAGAGGAATGGGAGACACAGAGGCCCTGAGATAGAGAAAAGCCAAAGAGGAGTCAGAGACAAAGATGGAGAGCAACAAAACCACAGCAGATGGAGAGAGAGACAGACAGACAGACACAGACAGAATGGGAGAGAGGCCAGTGGGAGACCACTTGCTTTAGCTGGTGTCTGGCTTTTCTGAGTGGAAATTTTTCTTTATTTTCTTACAGTTCTTCTGAACATTTGGAGACAAATGTGCTAGCCCATGCTGGTGTGTCTTTAACAAAGACTAATCTTCAATCGGTGGAGAAAAAGAAAAGGTTCAGGCTGAGTTTTTGAGCCAATGAGATTCTAGCTAGAATTTAGCTAGTAGCTAGGTCTGAGGTGAGCTTCTGTTGACAGAAAGTGTTGCTGTTTTCCTTTAAAGTCTGGAATGTGGAGTTTCCTTTGCAATACATTTCTCCACATTTTAAAGGTGATTCGAAAAGAATAACAAGTATAGGGACTTTGGTATCCAGCAAGAATCATGAAAGCGATTGTACAAATTTTGGAGTTTGGTGGGCACAGTGGCTCATGCCTGTAATCATAGCTACTCGGGAGGCTGAGATCCAGACGAGTGTGGTTCGAGCTCAGCCTGGGCGAAAAAGTTCACGAGATTTCCTTCACCTCAACAGAAAAAGATGGGCATGGTGGCCCTCGCCTCGCCTTTATCCCAACTACAGCAGGAAGTGTAAAATGGGAGGATCGTGGTTTAAGCTAGTAGGGCCAAAAGCAAGACCCTATCTCCAAAATAACTGGAGCAAAAGTGGATGGCTGGAAGAGTGGCCAAGCAGTAGAGCCACCTGCCTAGCAAGCACAAGGCCCTGAGTTCAAATCCCACTACTGCAAAAAAAAAAAAATTCCTCCCAGGCTCAAGTTCTGGCCCCATCTGATTGTCTTTTCACTTGGGCCCAGTCCTTGATTCCACCCAGTTGTAACCCCACCCAGTCTGACTCCATAAACCCCTGACCCCACCCAATCTCTGATCCCCAACTGGTCTGCCTTAAGACACTGCTTACTGGTCCCTGAGAACCACGGTATTTCTCGTTTCTGTTTTTGCACACATGGTGTCCTAGGTGTGGAATTCTCATTCCCCCAGGCAACTTTGATCACAATGTCCACTCCTATTTGTTGAGAAAGCCCAGCTGGGACACCTCGTCAGGAAGCCCTCCCTGACTGCTCTCTCATCCTGAGTAAATGGTTTCCTGTCCTTTTAAAACCTCCAGTGTTGCCCTCACTATTTGACACAAATCTGAGCAACGTGAAGACAGTGAGTGGGGTTTTTTTTTTTTTGTCTTAACCCCTTGTGCTCGGCACAGAGTCATTCACAACAGGTCTGCTTGGATTGGAGGATGGTGTGCAAGTGGGGGTGACTCTGGGCACATGGTGGGGTTTCAAAGTGGGAAGAAGGCTGAGAAGCCACCGGCTGTGGACAGTGCACCTTCCTGAGTATCCAGGGATTTGACTTGCAGCCATGGTTCTGCGTCCATCACTGTGTGATCAAAGGTGGGGGACACTGGGTAAGTGCACAGTCCAGGTACAAACCCTTCCTCCCCATAGGGACAACCGTGATGCTCAGCACGCCCTGGAGAGGGACATCGAGGACAAAAGCTCAGCCCAGTGTATCGATGAGAAGTGCTTCAACCTGAGAAACACGTCCGACTGCATTAGCTTCTTCCACGGCATGGAAAAAGTTGATGGCATGTAAGCACTGGCTCTGTCCCATCCTTGGCCGTGTCCATGGGAGCAAGGAGTGATAAAGGGATGTCATGTGCCAGTTAAGTGACAGGTGGTGTGGTGATTGGGATCCTCGGTGGCACTAAACCAGGTTAAACCAGATGGGATTTACTGGAAGCCTATCGGGAGCCAGGGAAAGTGGGAGCTAGGCAGCTGTGTTGTCAGAGTGCCGCCATCTTTCCATATTTGGGTCACTTTGTTCCAGATCCAAATTCCAGAAAGACAAAGCACGTGATTAAACAAAATGGCTGTGATCAGAAGGTGCAGGAATCCAGCCCGGGCATTGCTGGGGGTGGTAGCAGTGTGTCTTCTGCAGCCAGGCTGCCTGGCTTCATGTGGGCAAGGTGTTATGCTTAAGTGTGGGCCCCAGTTGTGCCTCAGCACCGCTGGAAGAAAAATGATACCCAGGGATGCTGGGAGAACCAGAAGGTGGGCACGTGGAGCCTCTTGTAGAATAATGATGGCTGATACTTATTGAGCACTTGCTGTGTGAGCTCATTTTTTCATCCTGGCAGCTGCAAGGTAGGGGTCTTTTGTATGCCTGGCACTGTTGAGAGCATGTCAACATGACTGCATCATGGAGTCTGGCAGAGTAAGACGTGTTTTCTCAAGTCACAGACCTGGGGTGATGAGAGCTGGAGAGAGATCTGCTTGGGTACAGGCGGAGGGCGGGGTCTGTCCTGGCTCCACCCCAACCCCCCACTCTTTTGTTCGTAAAAGATGAGCTAGAGCTTGTACACATATATAAACATTCGTTGAATGAAAGAAAGGATGAAGGAGGGAAGATGGACCAGAAGAAGAGAGAGAGAGGGGAGAGAGGAGCGAGGGAAAAAAGTCCCTGGTGGCAGGCTCTTTGGCCCAAGCCTGGGGTCACTTTCTGGATCTTTAAGAATATGGAATTGCTGAGATGAGCCTCTGGGATTTCCGGCAGCAGTTGCTCCTGGGACCTTTCCTCTTCTTCCTGACAAGGTAGAACCCTCATGGTCCTACCCAGAGAGCCCCAAGCTTCCTTTTTCCTGAAAAGACGCCTCCCAGGAATCCTTGCTGCCAGGTCAGCTAGCTGAAAGTCTCATCTCCATGCCTGCTATCTCCAGTCTCTTGTCCAGTTGGATGGTGAGAGTTGCTGTTGGTGGCAACTAATTGCTGTCTGATGTGCTAGCTCAGGGCTTTGTACTTGGGGTCTTCTTAAAGCAGGGCCATGTCTGGGCAGGTTAAAGAGGACATTTGGTGACAGGGTGAACTGTGGTGTTTCTGTTCACTGCAGTTCTCATTGCCCTGGACTAAGCAATGGTGGTGGCGGTGACGATGGTAGTGATGGTGATAATTGTGATGGTAATGGTGATGGTGATGGTGATGATGGCAGTGCTAATGGTGGTGATGGTGATGATGGTTACAGTGGTGCTATGTTGGTGGTGATGGTGATGATGGTTACGGTGGTGGTATGTTGGTGGTGGTGGTGATGGTGATGGTGATGATGGTTACGGTGGTGGTATATTGTTGGTGGTGATGGTGATGGTGATGATGGTTACGGTGGTGGCATGGTGATGGTGATGGTGGTGATAGTGATGGTGATGATGGTTACAGTGGTGCTATGTTGGTGGTGATGGTGATGGTGATGATGGTTATGGTGGTGGCATGGTGATGGTGATGGTGGTGATAGTGATGGTGATGATGGTTACAGTGGTGCTATGTTGGTGGTGATGGTGATGGTGATGATGGTTACAGTGGTGGTATGGTGATGGTGATGGTGGTGATAGTGATGGTGATGATGGTTACAGTGATGCTATGTTGTTGGTGATGGTGATGGTGACGATGGTTGTGGTGGTGGTATGTTGGTGATGGTGGTGATGGTGTTTATGGTGAAGGTGGTTACGGCAGTGGTGATGGTGGTGATGGTGATGGCGGTAATGATGATAGATAGTGGTGTCTGATGGTGACTAGAGAGCCCTTTCGCCTGGCCTTTGCTATGTCCCGGACCCTGTTCCGAGAGCTTTACTAGCAGTGCGTCATGAATACTAAACATTCCAGTGCTTACTATGCAGCAGCTGCCACAATAGGGATGTCACAGTCAGTCACTCAGCCACCCTGAGTGGCACCATTTATTATGGCACCATTTATTATCCCCAATTTTCAATGAGGAAACCAAGGCTCAGAGAGGTGAAGTGACTGACTTAAACTCACACAGCAAGTGGCAGAGCTGCCACCTGAGCCTGCCATGGACACTGAACTTATGTGTTTTACCAATGGTGATGTAACTGGCAAAGCCTGCTGTGCCGTCCATCTTCAGAGAACACAGGCTCCTGGAAAGTCCATTCCCCCCACTGAGGCACGCGGCCTGCGAGGAGACGGGCTTTCTTAGGTAAATTTGCTGGGACAGTGTGACTAAGCAGGCTGTTTTCTCTGGCGAGCTCAGCTGCCTGCGCCAGAGGAGGGCGAGGGCTTAGAGGATGATGTACAGGACGTTGACAGGGTCTCACGTGGCAGCAGGAGATACACTCGCAAACATCAGCAGGTTTCTGTCTGCCGCCCTTGGCCTTTCTCCTTCCTTGGTTTCCTGAGGGGTAGTGGGTAGTGTGTGACCTTGGACAAGGCATGCCTCAGTTCAAGCTTGGACAAAAGCTATGGACCAGGCAGAGTCCCCTCCCGTCTCAGAAGCCCAAGATCCCTGCCTGTCGGTTGACTTCAAATCCTGCAAGAGCGAGGCCCAGAGTCACTCATCCAAGAGATGCTTAAACCCTATCCACCGTGCGATCTCAGTGCCCTTTAAATGTCTGAAAAGAGACACATTTCACATTTCAGAGACTTTGGCTCCTTTTCCTGCTGCCTGAGAATAAAAAGCTGCCTTATTTAAGAATGGGAGGATTCCCAGGCTAGAACAGACCTTGAGGAGTTATCTAGTCTAGTTTACCTAGGACTGAAGCCAGCTCAAAATAAAACAGGTCCCCTTGCAAAGATTGCTCAGAGGAGGAAGCCCCAGAGGATCCTGAGTTGCTTGTGGCAGGATTCACATGTTCTTCCAGGAAGAACCGCGTGGGTCCTCATGTGTAACTCCATGAAGCATTCCCTGCTAGCCTTTGCTAATTTATCCTGTGTGGTCTCCATCATCACCCAGATCCTCGCCCAGATCCATTCCTCAGCTGCCCTCCCTTGTGTCCTGTAGAGGAGGCACTGTCCACAGATCGCCTCTCCTGGGTTCTGTGCCCTTTACTTTCCAGCCAGGAAGAGGGTTCCCAGCAGAAATGGGGCTGTGGCAGGAGAGAGATGCTGCAATTGATTCTCCTCCACCCCAGGGACTATGGTTCATCCTCTCCCCAGAAGTACTTTTTCAACACTGGGGTTTGAACTCAGGTCCTCGCACTTGTTAGGCAGACCCTCTACTACTTGAGCCACACCACTGGCCCTATATTGGGTATTTTTGAGATAGGGTCTCGTGAACTATTTTCCCAGGCTGGCTTCAAACCACAATCTTTCTGAACTCTGCCTCCTGAGTAGCTAGGATTACAGGTTTGAGCCACCAGCGCCTGGCTCTCCCCAGACCCTTGTGACACCTTCTGCTCCCTCCCTTCTTGTCCTCACAGCTGAGTGGTGACACCTTCCCTTGTTTTCTAATTCATGAACCCCTCAACATTGATCTCAGCACTGCAGTCCCCTCTTGTTCGTGGGGCACATTCTAAGGTCTCCTGCTGCATGTCTGAAACTTTAGATAGTACCAAATTCTGTATATAATACTAGGTTTTGGACTTTTGTTTGTTTTTTGAGACAAGATCTGACTATGTAGCCCAGGCTGGCCTTGAACGCTTGATCCTCCTGCCTCTGCCGCCTAACTGCTGGAATTATAGGTGTGCACCACCATGCCTGGCCATTTTTTCCAATAAAGTTTAGTTTATAAATTATACATAGGAAGAGATTAACAGCAACTACTAATGCAATAGAATAATTATAACAGTATGCGGTAATAAAATTGTTTAAGAGTCAGGAATTGTTTGTTTCTGGAATTTTCCATGTCACATTTTCTGATCTCGGTTGGGTTCACTCGGTGGGATCAGGAGAAAGTAGAGCCATGAGTGAGGGGACTGCTGTGTCCCTGCATTCCCTTACCACACTGTGTGACGTGGAGTGACCCACCAGTCTCTCCTTCATCACCTGCATCTCCATTCCTTCTTCCAGCATGACTCCATGTGTACATGCCGCCTGTGTTTACTGTCCTCTCCCCCTCTGGATGCTAATCGCCCTGGGGACAGGGATGTCTGTTTTTCTTGCCCATGACTCTATCCCAAATGCTTACAAAAATGCTTGGCAAGCTGGGTGTGAAAACCCGGTGCTTGGGAGGTGGAGTTCAAGGCCAGCCTGTGCTACATAGTGAGACCATGTCTCAACAAAAGGAAAAAATAGATAATGGAGCCAAGCGCTAGTGATAGAGAAAGAATAAGTAACAGAGAGGGTTAATTTAATTAAAGATTGGGGTATATATGTTTGAAATACCAAGGCAAAAACCCTTGAGCTATCAATATATATTTTAAAAAATGAAAGACAGATAAAACAGGTCTTGTCAGGAGTTGGGTACCATGGGGGGATGGGCATAAGGAGAGGATGAAGGAAGATGAACATGGTGGAGATATTTTGTATTCACGTATGAAAATAGATCAATGAAACCTGTTAAATTACTCTGAGTTGGGGGGAGGATAAAGGAGAAAGATGAGGGAGCTAGATCTAATCAAGATACATTGTAAGCACATATGGAAGGTCACAATGAAACCCCCTGTACAACAATTGATGTTAATTAAACATTTTTAAAAATAATGTGTGGAACATGGTGAGTGTTTAAGACACGTTGACTGGGCCGGGAACATAGCTCAGTGGGAAAGGGCTTTCTAGCATTCGTGAGGCTTGGATTCTACCCGCAGCACTGCAGCCAACTAACAAGCAAACCAAACACACCACCAACGAAACCCAGCGCGGGTTGAGTGACCAAGTCATTGAGAGGAGCTCAGCCACATACACATCTCCCTGGTGAGGGTTCTGAGCCACCCTGGTGTCCCCGGCCCTCCTCTTGGGCTGGCTCCTGTTTTGGTGGAGATTGGGGGCAGGCCAAGGTTCATGAGGGGCCCTGTCCTCCTGCCCACTTGCTGAGTGCCCTTTTGAAAGTCATCTGTCCCCTCTAGGCTGCAGTGCTGCTCCAGTGAAAGCGGGGGGCGGGGGGGTTGGATCAGGACATTGTCCTCAACAGGGAATGACTGTGTCCCCTTCCCCAGGGGACATGTCTGGAGAAATCTGTGCTTGTCCCAACCACAGCTAGTGGCCTCCAGTGGGTAGAGGCCACAGATGCTGCCCGACAGCCTGTAGCGCACAGGACACCCCCACAACAAAGAGTTTTCCCTACCCCGACGCCAAGGTTGAGAAACCCTGGTATCCAACTTCATCTTGGCCTTGGCCTCTTGCAGGATCTCGGTGCCTGAGACCTGGGCCAAGTTCAGCAACAACAACATCATACACTCTCAGAACACGCGAGCCAACTCGATCCGGCTGCGGGAGGAGGCAGAGCACCTGTTTGAGAACTTGTCGGACCAGATGTGGAAGCAGTACACGGACACCAACCTGGCCTTCCACGCCCGCATCTCTGAGGAGATGGACATGAAGAACAGGCTGCAGACACAGCTGGCCAAGGTGAGCCCACGCCTTGCTGGGGTGCCACGCCTGAGTGCTCCGGGGGTCCTGTCATCCCCTGATCTGTGACCTTGTCCACCCCTAAAGAGGACAGGGCCTAAGAGCCTCCTGGGGGACTCAAGCAGCCCTCGCTCACTGCTGATGGAGCTGGAGCTGGAGCTTGGCCTGGCTGTCACCATGGCAACCATGAGGCCCTACCTTCTCCATCTCGGGGGCCAAGCATGACCAGGAGCCCCTGAAGGGCACTGTCCCAGCTGGCAGGTCCCAGCCGGTCTCTGTCCACTGCAGCATCTGGGGACACGCACCTTTGACTTTCAAAGGCTTTCACAGCATGGTGACGCCCAGTTGAGGGGTGGGTGCTTTCTGAATTTAAGGAGTCAAGGACTTCCTGCATCTGCCCCCCTCTTCCTCCTGCTCTCACGGCCATGTGCCTGCTGTGCTGCTCTCTTGTTGGGGTCCATCACATTGTCCCACACCTCTGGCTGGCTCACTAGGGTCTTTTGTGCTCCCCTGCCACACACACCCAGGTCCACACAAATGCAGAGGGCATGGTGGGTGCCCAAGACCTTACTGGTCACTAGGAATAAGGGGAGGGGCCACACGAACGTGCTCCCTGTCCTCAGGAGGCACGGGGGAGTCTATATTTGCAAATCCCTTTTGCTTGTGTATTTGGGGAGATTTAGCAGGCCGCAGACAGGGTTTGATGGAAGTTGTAGGGACCCCCATTTTACGCCTTCCCACATCTGCTACTGTTTGGCCCCAGTATGCAGGAGGCAGACTAAACAGAAGTTTCTACCAAATAATTGCAAAGTGTGATAGCAGTGTTGTGAGGGAAGAAGCAAGGGGGTGAGCGAGAACTGCCCACAGGGACCCTACACTGGGCAGAGTAGACAGATTGACAGGGAGGAGGGCAGCCAAAGGACGGTGGCAGAATATTTTGCCAGTCTCATCCCTGGTCCATCTCATTTCCTTCTGGGTGGAGGGAGGGTTGCAGAGGCCAAGAGTGGACAGAGGTGGTGGTCAGGAGGCTCTGGAAGGTGTCAGTGAGAGGGCATGGCTGTCTGTGCTGAGGTGCAACAGGGCGTGGGGAGCTGCGAGATACCTTGAGAAGGCACGGGTGACGTGCACCTTCTTGCTGGTCTTCGTGGAACATTTTTCTCTGAGCCCACTGGAACAGGGTTGGATGATGAATATTTGTAAGCCTTATGGTTGCTGTCGCAAGTGCTCCATTCCACCGGTAGCATGAAAGCAGCCATATGTGTTTGTACATAAATGAGCATGGCTGTGTTCTGATAAAACTTTATGTACAAAACTAGACACCAGGCAGGATTTGGCCCACAGGCTGTAGTTTAGTCAAACTCTGCTCTGCAAATTAGCTCAAAAGTCTCTTCTCCCAGGGACCCTTCCTGACCTCCAAGTTGATTTGTGCTCACTGCATCCCGGGACTGTGATTGTCACCCCCACCCCGCCCAACTCACACGCACACCATTTGTTTACAAGCGTGGACTCTGATCCTGACTGCTTGGGTACGATCCTCTCTAACCCTGGACAACTTTCTTAGCCTCTCTGTACCTCCTATTCTGTTTCTTTTTTGAGGAAGAGTCTTGTTGCATAGCTCAGGTTGCCCCCAAACTCTCAATCCTCCTGTCTCAGCCTCGCAAGTGCTGGGACAATAGGTGTGTACCTCCACGCCCAGTCCCCTGTACAGAGGTGAGGATGGTCCAGCCTCCGGGCTGCCAGGAGGATGATTTGGGTTAAAGTAGGTGCCCTACCTGACCGAGTCCCTGGCACCCAGCAGACACTGTGCTGTGGCTAAGATTTTACGGTATTCACTGACTGTATCTCATCCTAGCGTCCTCATGCCACTGCTCAGTGCACTGCCTGGCTCCCCTGAAATCTTTGTGAACTGCATGAGTCAAGTTTTGCACTGATTTTTAAAAACAGATGTATGAATGAGTGACTACTTTTAATGTCACATTTCTTTCTTTTCTGCAGAGAGCCATTTTTATTTGGTAAAATCTATACAGCATAAAAGTTACCATTTTACCTATAATAAGTGTACAGTCCAGTGGTTCTGAGTAAGTCCTCAGCGTGCAAGCATCACCCATTCCATCTCCAGAACTTTTTTTTCCTTTTCAAACCAAAGCTCTGCACGCATTTAATAGGAATTCTCTTACGCCCTCCCCTCAGCTTGGGGACCACCGTTCCACTTTCTCTCTGTCTCTAAATTCACACAAGACTTGTCTTTTTGTGACTGGCTTATTTCACTTAGATGAGCAAGCATTCTAGCACTTGAGCCATGCCCCAGTCCTTCTGATGTTAGTTTGTTTTTCAGGTAGGGTCTCTTGCCTAACCTTGCCCAGATTGGTATACCCACCATCATGCCCAGGTTCCTTCATTTTTTAAGGCAGAATAATATTCCGCCGCCTGTACACACCACGTTCTGTTTGTCTAGTCACCTATCTGTGGACTCTTAGAATTGCTTCCACCTTTTGGCTGCTGTACATAGGTTTTCTTTCATTTCCCATGGAGGAATGAGCACAGTTCATTGTCGTGTTCATTGCAGAGAGCTTGTGGTCTGAGGGGGACCTGGGAGGCTCCTTGTGTTGGGTGGTGGTAGCTGCTTTCTTTTTTTTTAATTTTTATTTTATTCATATGTGCAAACAATGTTTGGGTCATTTCTCTCCCCTTCCCTCACCCCCTCCCTTACCTCCCCTTACCCCTTGCTACCTGGCAGAAACTATTTTGCCCCTATTTCTAATTTTGTTGTAGAGAGAGTATAAGCAATAATAGGAAGGAACAAGGGTTTTTGCTGGTTGAGATAAGCATGGCTATACAGGGAGTTGACTCACATTAATTTCCTGTGCGTGTGTGTTACCTTCTAGGTTAATTCTTTTTGATCTCACCTGTTCTCTAGTTCCTGGTCCCCTTCTCCTATTGGCCTCAGTTGCTTTTAAGGTATCTGCATTAGTTTCTCTGCGTTGAGGGCAACAAATGCTAGCTAATTTTTTAGGTGTCTTACCTATCCTCACCCCTCCCTTGTGTGCTCTCGCTTTTATCTTGTGATCAAAGTCCAATCCCCTTGTTGTGTTTGCCCTTGATCTAATGTCCACATATGAGGGAGAACATACAATTTTTGGGCCAGGCTAACCTCACTCAGAATGATGTTCTCCAATTCCATCCATTTACCAGCGAATGATAACATTTCGTTCTTCATGGCTGCATAAAATTCCATTGTGTATAGATACCACATTTTCTTAATCCATTCATCAGTAGTGGGGCATCTTGGCTGTTTCCATAACTTGGCTATTGTGAATAGTGCTGCAATAAACATGGGTGTGCAGGTGCCTCTGGAGTAACAGTCTTTTGGGTATATCCCAAGAGTGGTATTGCTGGATCAAATGGTAGATCAATGTCTACCTTTTTAAGTAGCTTCCAAATTTTTTTCCAGAGTGGTTGTACTAGTTTACATTCCCACCAGCAGTGTAAGAGGGTTCCTTTTTCCCCGCATCCTCGCCAACACCTGTTGTTGGTGGTGTTGCTGATGATGGCTGTTCTAATGGGTGAGGTGGAATCTTAGTGTGGTTTTAATGGTAGCTGCTTTCTCATCTGTGCTACAGGGAGTGAGAATTTCCACTGGCAGCACTCTGTCACTGTGAGCACTGATGACCAGATCTCTGTGGAGTTCTTGGAACAGGGTTGGGCACATGGTAAATCAATCAGAGGTAACTAACTTTTGTTGTTGGTTTGTTTTTTGGCCTTGAACTTGCTCTGTATTTCAGGCAGTCCTTGAACTCATGGCCCTCTTGCCTCAGCCTCCCTAGTGCTGGGACGACAGGCATGTGCCACCATGCCTGTAACTAACTGGTAATGTTACTATTGCTAAAGAGAGGAAAAGGCCCTTCAGGTGGGGTTGCCTGAGCAAAACCTTTTCCCTTTCAAAATTTCTCCAAGTAGCCAAGTATGATGGTGCATACCTGTAGTTCCAGCACTTGGGAAGCAGAGGCAGGAGGATTGGGGGTTCCAGGCCAGCCTGGGCTACACAGTGACATGTTATCTTAAAAAAAAAAAAAACAGAACAGAAAAGGGAAAAATATATCTCCAGGGAGGTCTTGAATTACAACTTACAGCCTCAATACAGCTGATCAGAGAGGTTTTCTACAACCTTGTAGATTTGTATGAATAGCCATTATTTACTCACCAGCTGCTTTGCAAACAAGCTAGCACCACACAGAACCAACCAAACCCAAAGGTAACGCTGCTGAGATTTGCTGAGCAAGGATTTGTCTTCAGTTGGTGGCCGTCCCACACAGGGCTTTCTAAGATGATAGACAAGACAAGGATGCAAAGATAAAATACATAGCAAGCATCACACTTCCAATAGCTTGCTGGGTTGGAGGATTTGAAAATGGCTGTTTGTAGCTGTTATTCATTGAGCTGGAGTTCCCTTGGCAAGAGGCATTTCTGGAAAAATTCCAGACCCCATCCCTACTTATGCTGCAAGGTGGTTATTTCCCAAGTGGTCACAGGTACCCACTTTGTATGGTAAAGTCTACACGGCTCCCCGTGCAGGCAACGCTTTGGGGCTGCATGGACATCCTCATCTGTCCACTGTGATCCTGGAATCCCACCCCCAAGGCCATACCCCAAACCTGGGGCCAGGTCTTGGAGTACAATATGGAGGCTCTGGGAATATTATCTCCTGGTCATATTGACCACTGATAGGCAACGGGCTGGACTGTTCTAGACTGATGCAGTGACCACAGAGTGGGAGGGGCTGCTGCCTTTGAGGGCTGAGTCTTCTGAGAGCCAGGGCGCAGGACACCTCCAGATAAGTGACTCTCCACAAATATCCAATTACCCAGCTCAGTGTGCATTTTGGGGGGAACTCATAATGTGGGGAAAAGATGCAGAAAGGGGCCTGTTTGAGGGAGGATTTGTGGAGCAGGGATGCTGCAATGAGAAGTGCTAATTCTGGCAGATCCTGGCTGGCAAAATGGCATTAGATGTGTTACATGGATGGAGCATTAATATTACTGATCCAGGCCAGGTGCAATAGCTCCTGCCTGTAATCTCAGCTGTTCAGGAGGCAGAGAGAGAAGGATCATGGTTTGAGGACAGACTTAGCAAAAGTTAGCAAGACCCTATCTCAAAGAGTGAGCTAGGTGTGGTGGCAAATGCCTATAATCCCAACTACACGGGAGGCAGAGGTAGGAGGATCATGGTCTGAGGCAAAAGCATGAGACCATATCTGAAAAACAACTGAAGCAAAAAAGGGGCGGGGATGTGGTTTAAGTGGGAGCGCCTGCCTAGCAAATGTGAGGCCTTGATTTTAAACCCCAGTACCATCAGAAAAAAAGGTGCTAGGATGCCTCTGGCCTTGTGCACACCTGCTCGTCCCCTTTTAAATGCAGGTGGCCTCAGTCAGTGAACTGGGGTAGGTGACTGAGTCCAGCCAGAATTTACTTTGGCCTCATTTCACGCATGTTTTTAACGATTTCTCTCACTTATGGAAAATTACGCTTTACTTTTGCATGGATAACGGTTTGACAGATTTTCAGTTCTAAATAAGCACAGTTAAGTTTCCTTTTGAAAGTGAACTGGTTGGAAGATTAAGTTGATCAGGTGAGGAGCAGTATGGAGATGGCAGAGTGGTGAGGATGGAAGCAGGAAAGAGGGAGAGGACCTGTGTGTTTCCAGTTCACCACGTGCGCTGCAATCCCCGAGTCAGCGGGGACTTGGTGACAGATTCTAGCTGAGCGGGTGGGCGCGGATGCAGATGCTCCTCGGGGGTTTTTGTCACCCCCAGGCAGATAGTGCAGCCCTCGAGTTAAAACCCCACTTTCCCATCAAGGTGGTCAGAACCATGATGTCAGGACAGGGGGAATCGCGGCCAGCCAGACATGGCAGAAACACAGCCTGGATCAGGTTGTCAAAGACACCAGGCGATTTCTCTACTTCCTCTTAAGCTCCCAGTCCATGCGACTAGATTTCATATAGTTGGAGAGAGAAGAGGAGGATGGGCCATGAGAAAGATGGGTGACTGCCACCAAGAGGGACTGTGTGGGGGCCAGGGGAGGGGCGGGTGATTCTTTCCTTCCTTCCTTTCTTCCTCCCTCCCCTCCTTTTCTCCTTTTCTTCTTTCCCTCCCTCCCTTCTTCCTTCCTGTTAAAACTTGTACCTCAAGGTGGACTTAAACTGGAGCTCCTTCTGCTTCAGCCTCCCAGGTGCTGGGATTACAGGCATGTGCTGCTGCCTGTTCTATGCTGGAGTCTCCAGAAGCCATGCCCATGACAGTCTTAGGGCTGAGCTCTTAGCCTGACCTGCATGTGAACCTTCCTCCCTGATCCAGCTGCTTGCTCTTGCATTTCTAAGAGGACTTAAACTTCACAAGCACAAAGCCCCAACTCTAAACTCTCACCCTCTCCCTTGCTGTGCAGAGAGCCCTGCCCATTTCAGCTGGTGGCTCCAGGTTCTGGAGGCTTCCAGGTGTGCAGTCCCACACTTCAGAGTGCACCTGGATTCCTCTCTGTCTCTCCCACCACACAGGCACTCTATCAACAGCCCTCCTTTGCCTCCCTCCCCTCTTGTGGATTATTGCTGGGGTCTCCTAATGACTCGCCTGCCTCTGGGCTCTTTCAATTTTAGGGTCCAGTGATTTAGGCCTGGTTTGGAGGGCCAGCTTGGATCCTTGAATAGGTCAGCTAGACCGGCACATCTGACGGGCTTTATTGGGATAATGCCCCCACTGCTGGCACCAAAGAGCCCTCAGGTCACCTTGGCAGGTCAGGCATCTGCAGCTGCTCTGATCTGGGAGAATTTCTTGGGTCCTCACCTGCGTATGGTGGCAGCTCCTGTAGTGTGTGGGAATGCACGCGCATTTGGAGTCAATGCTGGTTGAGTGGCGTGAACCTGAGGATCGAATGCAGCTCACGTGCTAATTTGCCTGTTAACAGCTCCTTCTATATTTGACCTGTAATTACCTGCATGTATTTTATGTGTAGAACTTGCGGTTTTTTTTTTTTTTTTTTGCGGTGCTGGGGTTTGAACTCAGGGCCTCACACTTGCAGGTGCTCTATCACTTGAGCCACTCATTCCACCAGCCCCTTTTTGTGTTGGGTTTTTTTTTGAGATGGGGTCTCACAAACTATTTGCCCAGGCTGGCTTTGAACCTTGATCCTCCTGATCCTCCACCTCCGGAGCAGCTAGGATTACAGGTGTGAGCCATCTGTGCCCGGCTAGAATTTGAGAAATTTTGACATTGATGTAATATCATCACCTCCATCAAGGTCATAACCACCTGTACCCCCAACTTCCTTGTGCCCCTGTCATCTCTCCTTCAAGTCCCCCCTTCCCACACAGAGCTGATCTGTTTTCTGTGATAGTGAGTTGGCATTTTCTATAAATGGAGACATACTGTGTAAACTCCTTTTTTAAATTTTAATTTGGCTTCCTTACTCAGCTCAATTATATTGAGATTCATAGCTTATTTTTCTTACTGCTGGACAGTGTGTTTTGCGTGGCTTTTGTGTCGTAGAGAGATAACTGCTCTGTAGGTGGTATGTAGATATATCACAATGTATTTCTCCATTTGCTTATGGAGGCCAGTCAATCAGCATTTAGGTTGTTCCCACTTCAGGGCTGCTACAAATCACTATTCCTGCATACTTGCATGAACTCTCAGAGTTTAAAATATATACACTGACAAAAAAAATGGAGATTTTTGCCAGGCGTGGTTGCTCACGCCTATAATCCCAACACTTGGGAGGCAAAAGGATTATGAGCTCAAGGCCAGCCTGGGCTACATAACAAGACTCTGTCTCAAAAAAAATGGAGATTTCACATTAAAAGTTCACAAAACTGGTAGCTGAGCCATTTGGAACCCACATGTCTACAGGGAAAGGTGGGTAGGAATTGAGTGGTTTCTGTCTCCAATTTGCTTCAGTCCCCACCACCCCCATTGCAGCCCCTTCCCACCTTTGCAGTCCTCCCTGCTGTGTGTTTGCACAGTCTGCTTTGTGTCTCGAGGAAATTCAGGGAGCAGACCTGAACGTAGAACGCAAGCAGATGTGTGCAGTGCTTAAACAGACCACAGAGGGATAGTGAATTGAAGCCTTGGAAGGCCGCCTTTTATCCTCAAATTTCTTTGGGGTTTTCACTTCAGCAGCCATGAGCATCTGGGAAGGTGTGGTGTCTGGGTGTCTGAGGGGAGAGCACTGGCTCGTGATCCGAGGCCCAAAGTTCCATTGCCAGCCCTCTGTTTGTCCAAGGAGATCTGGAACCCATTGTGCACACGGGAAGCCCTTTTGTGCTTTGCAAGCAGCCAGATCCCTTCCAGCGCTGGGGCCCACAGCCAAGCTACTGACTGCTGGATTCTAAAACTGGCTCTGGAAGTGGAGCTGTGGGACTGTCCCCTCACTGCCCTGTGTGCACACCATGCTTAGGGAGTGTCAGAGAATCTGAGCCACAAGGATGGTAAAAAGCCATCATGGTCTGATTTTAGCAGAGCCACCGAAAGCATACGGCACCTGGTCTGAGTTCTGGTTCCGTGAAGGGATCTTGGATCAGTTTCTTATGGATCACTTTCCTAATACATAAGAAAGGAAGATACAGGGCTGGAGGAGTGGCTCAAGTGGTAGAGTGCCTGCTTAGCAAGCATGAAGTCATGAGTTCAAACTCCAGCGCCGCCAAAAAAAAAAAAAAAAAAAAAAAAAACCCAACAAACAAAACCCCACCAGCCCAGGCAAATAGCTCCTCAAGACCCTATCTTGAAAAAGCCCCACACAAAAAAAGGGCTCAAAAAAGAAAAGAAAGGAAGATACAGGCTGGAGACTAGCACATGTCCCTACACACCACACCTGGGGACCAAAGATACCTGGCTCCACTTCTAGAGGGTCTCATTTGAATTGGTTGCAGCAGACCTTTTCAAAGTTCCCCAGGTAAGCAGGGCGACATAGCTCACGCCTGTAGTCTCATCTACTCCAGAGGCGGAGTTCAAGGTCGGTCCTGGGATAAAGTTAGTGAGCACCCCATCTCAACCAATAAGCTGGGCCCAGTGGTGCATGCCTGTCATCCAAGCTACCCGAGAGGCTGAGACCAGGAGGACAGAGGTTCCAGAACAGCCCAGACAAAAAAATTTGCAAGACCCCATCTCATCCAGTAAGCTGGGTGTGGTAATATGCACCTGTCATCCAGCTATGTGGAAGTGTAAATAAGGAGGGTCATAGTCCATGTTGACCTGGAAAAAAACTCGAGACCCTATCCAAATAATAACTAAAGTAAAAAGGCTGCAGGTGTGGTTTAAGTGGCAGTGCACCTGCCTAGCAAGCATGAGGCCCTAGTTCAAACCCCAGCAGTATGCCCCTCCCCCAAAAAGTTCCCCAGATATACAGGCATGGTGTGCACACCTATAATCTCAGCTGCTGGGGAGGCAGAGGCAGGAGAATCTCAGGCCAGGCAAAGTTAAGAAGATCCTATCCCCAAAACAAAATAAAAAACCAAGAGGGGTGTGGAAAATGAGAGGCCTTGGGCTCAACTTCCAGTGCTCCCCCTCCCCGCCCCCATGCCACACACACGCAAAGTTCCCTGGGTAATTCTAACAGGCAGCCAAGATCGAGAACCACAGTTCTTTAGTTCAGACCAGTGGTTCTCAAAGTGTGGTCCTTGGACCAGCGACTTCACGTGGGAACTTATTAGAAATGCACATTATACAAATTCCAAGGCTCTGCCCTGGACCAGCCTCCATGTGTAAATTCCAGGTGTGAGCACGGTTGCAACCAATGTTAGTTTCAGCCCCGTCTCTGCAGATCCTATGTGCAGACTGGCCGAGGGGCTGGGGATCCAACCGTGAGCAAGGGGCACAAGGGCCCTCGTGTTCTAGAGGTGCAGATTGAAAAGAAAAAGAAAAACAATTAAAGGTAGACAGACACAATTAAAAATTGTGATGCGTGTGAAGGAGACCCCTAGCCAGGTGCTGGTGGCTCACACTTGTAATTCTGATTTCTTGGGAGGCTGAGATCAGGAGGATCGTGGTTCAAGGGCAGCCTGGGCAAATAGCTTGTGGGAGCCCATCTCCACAATAATCAGAGCAAAGATGGACTGGAGGTGTGGCTCAAGTGGTGGAGTACCTGCTTTGCAAGCTTGAAGCCCTGAGTTCAAACCCCAGTTGTGCCAGGCGTGGGTGGCTCAGGCCTGTAATCCCAGCAGCTCAGGAGGCAGAGATCAGGAGGATCATGGTTCGAAGCCAGCCTGGGCAAATAGCTTGAGAGATCCTATCTCAAAAAAACCATCACCAAAAAAAAGGGCTGGTGGGAGTGGCTCAAGTGGTAGAGCACCTGCCTAGCAAGTGTGAGGCCCCGAGTTCAAACCCTAGTGCCACCACCAAACAAACAAAAAACCAGTCCCACAAAAAGAAGGAAAAGAAGTAGAAGATCCTTAAAGGTCTGAGGTGATGGTTCTCCAGGAATTTTCTCAGGAGCATACAGCCTCCTGTGAGTGGGGAGTACCCCCCACCCCATTTCCAACCCTGCCAGGACTGTCACGACTCCCTTTCCCCCCCACCGCCACCACAGACCACCTTGAGTTGGTCTGGTTTGTCTAAGGTGACCTGCCACCGCTGGGCAGAATCGTGTAGCTAGGGCTTGCTCAGCCTCTGCCCTCTGGACTGTAGTTTTCAACTAAGGCAGATGTACTCATGGTGCCATTTACAGTGTCTGGAGCCACTTGGTTGTCACACCTGTTGGAAGGGATCCTGCTAACACAGTGGATAGAGGTCAAGGCCACTGCCGAACCACCCCCATCTCCAGAGAAGACCTGGGGCAGAAGCCCAGCTCGAACTGCTCCCGTCCAATTCCTTGGTGCCTTCCTCCTCTCTCTTTGCTTGTGGACTTGAGTGAACTTGAAAATCTTCCACCATTTGAGCAGACAAAGGTTTCCAGGCTCCCTGCCCCCTTCCCAAGCCAGGGAGTCTGTCCTGAGCCAGGCATCTCCTTGGAAACCCTTGGCTAGGTGCAGTTTGGAAAGCAGTAAATTTGCCAGCCTGCACGAAGCATCCAGGAGCCGAGAGCTGGCTGGCACCGCTAAATCCATTTTCCTCTCCACATCAAAAGTCATTTCCTGGCCTCAGAGGCTTTCTGTGCTGTCACAGGACAAGATGCGGGCAGACAGACTTACAGGGCTGGCAACTGCCAATGCAAACCCCTGCACAGTCCCTCCCCAGGCAGGGGTAGCAGGGTTCTTTTCTGCTGAGCGAGGCTGGTTTTATCTGAGGCCGATCTGCTCACTGCTTTCACCCCACACAGGGCCAGACACCCTTCCTCATCCTTTCCCAGCTGGGGTGCTGGAAGGAGCAGGGAGAGCACGGCTAGCAGATTGCTTCCATCGTGTCCTTCGAGAGATGAGAGTGGATGATCACAGTGAGTTTGCTTTTCTCCTGCAAGCGGGAGTGTTGAGAAAGAAGAAAAGATGTGTCGGCCTTCATCGGTGCAGCCAGGGTGCTAAGAGCGTCACTTAGGTTCACGCAGTTCCCTAGGAAGAAGGATATTATTAGCCCTGTTTACAGATGGATAAACTGAGGACAGGTGAGTCGCCTAAAGCCCCCCACCAGCACCCCAACAACTGGAGCCAGGATTTGCATGCATGTGGCTGGCTTGCTCTAGAGTTTGGGCTTTCTGGTAATCTGGACACCTGCCCACCCCACAGACCAATCAAGAAACAATGATACATTTACACAGTAGCCAATTTATAGCATCAGCCTAGTGCCTGTCAGTGGATGAATGGATAGAGAAAATGTGATATATATACACAAGGGAGTATTACTCAGCCATAAAGAAGAATGAAATTATGTTGTTTGTTGGAAAATGGATGGAACTCCAGGTTGGTGGTGTGGCTGAAGCGGTAGAGCGCCTGCTAGCAAGCTCAAGGCCTGGAGTTTAAACCCCAGTGCCACCAAGAGAGAGAGAGAGAGAAAAGAAAGAAAATGGATGGAACTGGAGATCACTGTTAAGTGAAATAAGTCAGCCCCACAAAGACAACTCATGTTTTCTGTCATTTGTGGAAGTGAGGAACAATGGCAACAAAAACCAAGCTCATGAAAGTGAAAGGGGGACCACTAGGGAGATGGAAGGGAAGGAAAAAGGGGGAGAGAGGAGGGAGTAAGAAAGGGGGTAGATATAATCAAAGTACATTACATGCATTATGGAAATGTCAGGATGAAACCCCTTACTATGTACGATTTAATATATGCCCAAAAAAGCAGAGCTGGAATGACACCCTACATCCATGTGACTGCAGAGGGTCTGGGGATGAAGTGACCAGACCCTCTGGATGGGAGAGGCTTGGGTAGATCCCTTCCCAGGCTCCTCTCTCCCAGTAGGCCACTAGCTGCAGGGTGCAGAGCTGGGGGCTGGGAGAGGCAATGAGGTGACCCCCCCCCCCGCCCCGCCCTCACCCCACCCCTCTCCAACTGAGTTCCAGCTCCCAGCCAGGGCGGGGAAGGCAGGGCCGGCTGCCAGACCAGGGTGCCAGGACTCCTCCCATGGGGTGACCCCCTGGGCCAATCCCCAGCTGCCACGCCCAGCCTCTAGACTGAGCCTGGCTGCACCCAGGAGCCTCTTTCCCTAGGGACAGAAGGATGAATGTTCCTTGGAGGGATCTGGCCTGGGGCCCCAGGAAGCCCCTTGGAGGTCAAGGACCTGGCAGAGATGCCAGCTCTGTGTGTGTATGGGAGATCACTCTACCAGGGACGGGAAGGGGGGTCAGGTGGGGAGAGGCACAATGACTCTCTCTGGGTACTTAACAGGATGTGTTTGTAGAAGAGACACCTTGGGAATTGCTGGGCAGCCACCATTGCTCTGAGTATGACTGTAAACCTGTGTGTGTCTCAAAAACTGTCTTCCACTTCCCTAGGTCAGTATCAGAGAAAAAATTACTCACTTTACCCATTGTAGGACTTCCTGCTGGGACAGACCACCTTGATTTGCAAGGCCATGTGCCTACCTGCAGGCCAGGATCAGCCCACTCCTTCCTGAGGGAGATCCTGAATTTTTGCATATTTCTTTGTCACCTGCATGGTTCTTCTGGACCCTGGCTGCACTTGAGTCACTCAGGGTCTTCTGAGAAGTCCTGATGCCCAGGTGCAGCCCAACCGGTGGGGTGACTGTCAGGCTGTAGGTGTCTTTAAGGCTCTCCAGATGTGCAGCCAAGTTTGGAAATCATTGACTTTTACTGTTTGATAGTATTTTTTCTTTCTTTCTTTTCTTTTTTCATAGTTCTAGACTTTTAACTCAGGGCTTTGCACTTGAGCCATGCCCCCAGCCATTTTGCTTTAGTTATTTTTCAGGTAGAGTTTCAAGATTTTGCCCAGAGGCGGGCCTCAAACCACAATCCTCCTACTTACAGCCTCCCACGTAGCTGAGATTGCAAACATACCACCACACCTGCCTTGTTTGTTGAGGGGGGGGGGGTCTCTTGAATTTTTGCCCTGGCTCATTTGAATCTCAATCCTCCCTCTGTCTCCTGAGTAGCTGGGATTATAGTCACCTGGCTGTCACCAGGTATTGTTATTATTTTCCCTTACATTTCTCCCTTAAAAAAACCCAAAAACCTAAAAACTAAAATCGTCACTTTGGAAGGAAATTTTAAATCTCCTAGGGTGCGGAGAGTTTTTCCTTTCTGACTCTGGAAAAGAGGAATGAGCCTATCATTTGTGTGAGTTCTTGGTGCACAGAGCTGTGCAAAGCCCTTGGCTCCCTTGCCCGTGTGTCCTGTATCTCAGGCAGCTGCCTTGAGTGTTGATGTGAACTTGATTTAAATGTGTCTTTATGAATGTGTATGGGTGTTTTGTGGCTTCGATGATTAATGCTGTCCAAAGGGACTGTGTTCTGTAGTGTGTTCTGCTTCCAGTGTTTCTCACTGGGCACTGTGAGCGGTGGCCTCACACAACTGATCCTCCAAGTGGAGCACTGAGAGGTGGTTGTCGCTTTGTCAAGGTCACCTGGGTGACTGCCCACCATTGGTGATGCTGCATGGGACATCCTTGAACCGTGCAAGACCCCTGGTGGTCCAGGGTGATGATTTCCTACAATCTATGCCCGGGGTGGGTGGGCTGGCACGTACAGGTCCCCGGTTTGGTCATGGCTTATTGACTTGCTCCCCAGAAAGGCCACCCCAGTGTGCTGTCCCCTCGTGTGCAGGATGAGGACTGACCTTGTCCTCAACAGAAAGGTCCAGGCTGCTCTGCTTTTGCACCTGCTGAGGCCACCCTGTGATCTGCCTCCTGGCCCTTGGGGGTCCCATTCCACAGATTTCTGGGTGCTGAGTCCTTCCACTTGGGGGCCTGGAGGTGTGTGGGTTCTCACAGCTTGCGTGGGTGGCAGAGGCTGCTTCATAGGTGAAGTGCATGTGGCTTTTTTTTTTTTTTTAAGTACTGGGAATTGAAGCAGGGCTTGTGCAAACTAGGAAAGCCTTGTACCACTTTTGTTTTTATTTTGTTTCTGAGCTCAGGCTGGCCTTGAACTGATGATCCTCCTGCCTCCCCCTCCCCCGTAGCTGGGATTACAGACCTGCGCCACCATGCCAGCATGTGTGTGACTTTTATTCTCCCTTCTAATGAAGGTGACTCGCTGTGAGGGACAGAGGCTACACCAGAGGTTACAAGGAATATTCTTTGGTAAAGTGCACACCCACCTGGGCTGGCAGATTTGCCTTGGGTGTGAGTCTCAGAAGGTTCCAGAGCGGCCAGTACTGGAAAACCCTGCTGTCCCTGAAACCCCACAGGCAGGTCTGCTCAAGAGGTGCAAAGGAGGAGGGAAAATGATGTGGGTCATAGCCTGGGGCCTGAGGAGGGCTGAGAGGAAGGGGATTCCACATGGCCCCTGTCACTGTCTGTGTCACCCCAGCTCCACCTCCATTCCCTTCCCTGCATTGTTAATGTTCTTGGGGACACATGGCAGGATATGGGGTTCCCCAGATTCAGTCTTTCATGCTAACTTCCCCATTTGCTGTATCCATATGCTACCTGACTATTAATTAGTGTATCTTGCTTTAAAAGGAATCACTTCATTACAAATACATTTATTTAGAAGAGATACGTGATGTCACTTTGATAAATGGAAAGCCAACAGCATTTGCCACGAGTGTAGAGGGCAGCGAGATGAAAACTCCAATGACAGCACAGTAAACTGCTGCCTGTGGAAGTCTCTCTCCCTGGAGGGGACATGACCAGGTGACAGAGAGCAGCTGGCCCCACGCTGGGCCCAGCACATGGTCAGCAGGTGTGGGGAGGAGCTGAGGACTGTTGCTAGAACCCTCTGCATAGGATCGGTGTACCCCTGTGTGAGCCGGACCTGTGAGAATCCCACAGCAGACACTTGACACGTGTGGAGGACCCAGCCACCTTGCCCCCTCTTGGAGCCCGTGCACACATGGGAATTCCAGAAATGAAGTCTCCTTGGAGGCTGAGGCCTCACTGTGTGCTGCATACCAAAGGTGCTTAATGAATGCTTGGAAGAGGAAGAGGAGGGGGAGGGCACCTGAGTTTCTGCAATGCTAAGAGGAAGTCTTTCCCACTCACATGAAGCACAGAAGGGCATTGCAGAAAGGAGCTGAGGAAAGAGGAAGAGGCACTGGGGTGTGGACCCCGGGAGCACAGGGCTTTCCGCTGTCCCGTCCCTGAGTGAAGAGCACGTGAAGCAATGACACTGTGAGTTAATACTGAGGCCAGGGATGAGTGTCACTCTGTCTCCAGCCCCAGAGCCAGGCCTTTTGTGAAGTCCCAGGCCCCCAGGGAGGCTGGCCAAGCCCTGGCAGGGGGACCAGGGTGGAGAAAGTGACCAGGACAGAGACAGGCAGCCTCAGGTCACTGGGCACACCAAGGCTTCTTCCCAACCTAGGCCAGGCTGGGGTCAGACTGGTGGGCACCACAGCCGCTTCTTAACTATCGGCCGACCCCTCAGTGGAGTCCCTCCATTGCACCCCAGCCACAGGGTCCCCAAGTAGGTACATCTGAGTGGCAGGGGACATTTCCAAACCAGAAAAAGTGGGCAGTGGGTGTTTCTGCTGTTCCAGGCTGAGGAGATGCTCTGGGGACTTTGATATGACCCCATGTATCCCCAACAAGGGGCAGGTGTTTGAGGAAATTCCCCGGGCTTCTGAGAGGTGAGGTGTCCCCACCTGAGTGTTGACACACATTCACACCCTGGGCACAGCACACTTAACAGGGTAATGTTTAACCGGTATGTGGGCGGGCAGTGCTCTGCCTCTGGTGGTCACTGAGGGTGAAGGAAGAGGCCAGCCTCCTTCCTCAGTGGCTACGAAGGAGGCTGGCAGCCTCCCTGCCCTCCCCTAACTCTGCTGCCCCTCGAGATGCACTAGTGGAAACCAGGAAGCCTTTTGTCCTGTACTTCAAGAGAGAAAAGGCTATCTTCCAGGCCCTTTTTGTAGGCCAATAGGGAAGCCAGGACTTTTGAAAAATTTGCCTTTTAAGCAATTTCTTGGCACCTATAGGTAGGGTATGGGCCCAACCTTGCTAAAACAGTCATCCCTGGTACCTGTTACGATTTGTGGATGCTTTATAGCTTGTGGGAGAGGGGAAGGCATTACTGGGATATTAACGTGTTATCAGTTTTCCACTATATCAAAATCTGAGATGGACAGGACTGTAGAATTTTAGGGGAAACTGTTTCCAAATTTTAGTGGGTATCAGAATCATTACAGAGCTGATTTTTAAAAGTCTAGACTTCCAGGCTAGGTATGGTGGTACACACCTATAATCCCAACTACACAGGAGGCAGAGGTAGGGGGATCATAGTTCTAAGCTGGCCTTGGGCAAGAATTTAAGACTCTATCTGAGAAATAAAACAAAAAAGGGCTGGTGGTGTGGCTCAAGAGGTAGAGCCTACCTGCCTAGCAAGCATGAGGCGTTGAGTTCAAACCCCAGTACTGCCAAAAAAAAAAAAAAAAAAAAGTAGACTTCCTTATCTCACCATGATTTCATTCATTCGTCTATTTATTCAATTTATTGATTAATGAGCTGGTAATATGAATCGTTTTGTCAAATAACACAGGACACCAAGTTACTGAATGTCAGATTAACAAATCATTTTCTGAGCATCAGTATGTTTCATGCTGTACGTGGGACATGTCAGTCCATTTGGCTATTGTTACAAAGTACCATTGACTAGGTGGTTACAAATAATAACATTTAGCTAAGCATGGTGATGCACACCTGTAATCTCAGCATTTGGGAGGCTGAGGCAGGAGGATGGCAAGTTCCACACCAGCCTGGGCTACATAGCAGGCGGGAAGTCCACCATCATGGTGCCAGCACAGCCTTCTGGCGTCACAGGGGCACACTTCTTCTCATGGTGGAAAGAGAGGGAGGCCGCTCTGTGGCCCCTCTTCTCAGGGCACCGATCTCATGATCTTCGCAATGCCCACCTCCAAATGGCAACACATTGGGTTTAGGGTTTCCATGTACCGATTGCAGAACAGCATGGACATTCAGTCAGTCCACTTCAGGACAGCCACTAAAAAGTGCTTTGCTGTTTATCTGAAATTCACATTTAATTGGGTGTTCCGTAGTTTAGCTGGTCAGTCTTCTTTTGGGGTGGAGGGGAGATTTGAATTCAGGCTTGCTAAGCAAGTGCTCTACCACTTGAGCCATGCTCCCAGCCCTTTTTTTTTTTTTTTTTGCTTTAGTTGTTTCTCATTTAGGATCTCAAATTGGGGCTGGCCTTAGACTCCATGCTTCTACCTCCACCACCCACCATCTGGGATGACAGGTGTGCAGGTCACCACACCTGGCTTATTTGTTGAGAGAGGGTTTCAATAAACTTTTGCTTGGGCTGGCCTCCAAGCCTGATCCTCCAGATCTCCACCTCCCAAGTAGGCCACTTTTCCTGATGTCATTCTTTTCTTAGTCCTGTGTCTTTCTCTACAGACCTCCATGGTTTTGACAATGGGACTTTCCAGGCAGGGTTTCACTAGTAATTTCTTTGGATCATCCCCCTCACTTGGCGGGGGAATGACACTTGTTATACTGACAGAGTAGAAATAGTAAAAGATGTCCACTCATAGCTGTCTTGTTTCAAGATGGTGGCACAAAGAGTAAACGCCCTCTGACAGCAAGCAGGGTCATCTCTAGAAGTTACTGGTGGAGATGTGGTGGTTTGCATTGAATCTCTGGACATACAAAATTAAGTTATTCAGAGAAATGGATAATTCCAGCACATCCTCCTGGCGTTGGGCCATGTGGATGGCGTCACTTCTAAGCTCATGAGGACAGGCCATGGCGTTCTCACTACTGGATCCCCCCAGGTCTGGAGGGGGCGTTAGCACAGTCCCCGCCCCCACCCCACAAAGAGTCTTCTCACAGGAGACAGATGTCATGAAATCCAGAACTGCTCACAGAGCTAGGGTGGAGAATGGATGCTTCTGTCACAGTGAGGCAACGTCCATTTAGTGCCATGGCCTTCATCCAGGAGACCTCATGGTTGGCCAACTACAAGGTCAAGTTCCTTCTGGTAAAGAGCCAGCCCATTCTTTATGGGTTCTTTCATTTTTATTTTTTATTATGGAGAACTTCAAACCCCAGAAGTACAGAGAGTCACATAAGACTCCCATGATCCCACACAAATGTCAATACCATGCCAATCTTTTCCTGTGACCTTTTTCTGAGTTTTGCTTTATTTTCTACGGAGGTATAACAGTCTTATACCTGAAGAAAAGGAGGTATCACAGCCTGATGAATTCAGTGATGAGTTTTTCCCCTGTTCACACCTATGAAACCTCCACTGCCTCCCCATGTGGAAGAGTTCTATCCCCAGCTGACTCCCTGCTGCCCCTGCTGGGATCTGAATATCCATCAGTTGTATAGGGCATGACAGTGATATTATATGGGAAAAATACTTCTATGAATAAACAGAACATTTTAGAGACTTCTCTCCTCCTCCTCCTCTCTATCTTCCTCCCTCCTTTTCTCCCTCCCTTCCTTCTTTCCTTCCTTCCCCCCTCCCTCCCTTCCTTCCCCTTCCTCCCTCCCTCCCTTTTCTCCTCCTGAATGATTGGCTTCAGTGATCCTGGAGATTGGAAAACAAAGCCAGCCTTGATACTTGCCCATCTCCGCCATTCACAGCATCATGGTGACCAGAGTGAGGTCCCTGCCTGGCCCTGCGGGTGTCCAAGGTTGAGGAAGGAGCATTTCAAGCACTGGCCTGGAGGCTGACTGAACTAGCCTCAGCTTCCTCCAGGCCTCTTGGGGAGGAGGTAGGAGAGTCCTGGCAGGTGGTGACAGCCTTGCCGTCTGGTCCCCACAGACGCTGCAGGAGATCTTCCAGGCGGAGAACACCATCACACTGCTAGAGAGGGCTATCATGGCCAAGGAGTGCCCGCTGAAGGTGGCACAGACAAGGCTGGAGTGCCGGAGCCGGCGACCCAATGTGGAGCTGTGCAGAGACATTGCGCAGTTCAAGTGAGTGCTGGAAACCAAGGAGACGAGGGGTGGGGATGGAGAGAAATTCTGAGATCCAGGGAGGTAGGAGGGGGCTCTCAGGAAAGCCCAGCGACCCTTGAATGTGACAAATGGACCCTCTATTAATTGGGACATCTAGTTCCATGACTGCCAGGCAGGGGCTACCCAGCTTTGTAGCTCCCCAACCCTGGCAGGCCCCCTGGGTACCACATCTTCTGGCCTGCCCCAACAAGGGATGCTTTGTAGCTCTGCGCACAGGGAGCCCTCCTGCTGTGCCCTGAAAGCCAAGGAGACTTTAGCTTCAGTCCAGAGACATGGCCTTGGCCTTGGCTGCCCCACTTCTCTCTCCTGGCCCCCTAGAAGAGGCATGGGTTCCCCCATTTTCCCATCTCCTGCCTCACTGGATGGACCCACCCATCCTGCTTAGCTAGGGAGACCTGCTTCTGCTGCCAACAGGAGTGGGGGGAAGCGCTCGTCTACCCAGAAAGGGGGTTTGTGAGTGTGCGATAGGGGTCCTATGCCTCTCCCTGCTTCTGGTGGCCACGGATCACCACTCCTGTCTCTGCCTCCATCGCACGGCACTGTCCCCTACGTGTCTCTGTGCCTCAAAACCTCTTCACCTTTTTCTCATAAGCAATTTAGGGCCTGTCCTAAATTCAAGATGATGTCATGTTAAGGACATCTGCAAAGACCCCTATTCTAAACTCACGTTCGCAAGCCTCGTGGTTACAGCCTGGACAGATCTCTGGGGGACGCTATCCTGCCACTGTACCTGGACATCACAGTAACCTCCACCACCCACGGGCTTCTGCTCTTGCCCTTCACAGGGCAGACTGGAGGTCAACCTCAGACCCCAACCAGCACAGAGCACAGACACCGTCATCTTCCACTGCTCACTCCCCGCCCGCCCACGGCTTCCAGTGCACAAGCAACAGACTTCAAGCCCCTGATTTTGCATCTCTCTCTCTCTCTCTTTCCTCCTCTCTCCTGGGGTACTGAGGTTTGAACTCAGGACCTCAACTTGCTAAGCTAGCGCTCTACCACTTGAGCTACACCCCCCCCCCCGCCCCAACTCCTTTTGCTTTTATCTTGTGGTAAGATAGAGTTTTGTACTAACTTTGCCCTGGACCTCAATCCTCCTGCCTACTTCTGACTCCCAAGTGGAAGGGATTACAGATGTGGACTGTTAGCCCACGGGATGAAGCTCAGTGGTAGAACACTTGCCTAACATGTACAAGGCTCTGAGTTCAATCCCTACCACTGAAAAAAAATAGCACTGTTCAGTTTGGTGGCCACTAGCAGCTATTTCATTTACATTTAAATTAAATAAATTGAAACTTTACATGTTAAGTGAAATGAATACAGTTAAAAATAAGTTTATCGAGTGGCCACGATTTTTTTGTTTTTCTTTGAGACAGGGCCTCGCCATGTCGCCCCAGGCTGGCTGGAAGCTCTCTATGTAGCCCAGGCTGGCCTGGAACTCTCAATCCTCCTGCCTCAGACTCCCAAGTGCTGGGATTACAGGCGTACTTGGCAAGTGGCCACAGTTCATGTGCTCATTAGCATCACGAAGCTAGTAGGTTCCACACTGGGCCAGCTTCACAGAAGGTTCCACTGGTCAGCGCTCCCTCCATCCTCACATGGGTTGCTCATTATCCTCTCTGCTCTGAAGTCCCCTCCTCAGGAAGGCCTTTCCCATGCCTCTGGAAAGTTCCACAGAGCCAGAGCCTGGGACGAAGGGGCATGAGGAAGTAGGCTAAGGGAGCTGGCCTCAGCCTGATGCTTGGGAGACTCTGGGACACAAGCTGTACCTATGGGCTGCTGGGAGGGGACTGTCCTCCCAGGCCAGTGGCTCTCATGGGCCTATGAGCCACAAGCAGCCAACACACTCATAGCAGCTGGTGACGGGCCCCCAGTTGGTAAGGGAGGCCTGAGCAAGACTCCAAGAGCCATTATTGCACCTGACCCCATATGTAAATGAGGGTGGGCCTGTTTGTTACCTGCAAAGCCCCAGCTTCCAAAGAGCCCCAAGCCCTGTTTAAAATATTTATAACAGGGCCAGGCATAGTGGCACATGCCTGTGGTCCAAGCTACTCTGGAGTCAGAAAGTAGGAGGATGGTGGTTCAGGGCTGGCAGGGCAAAACTGTAAGAACTTATAAAAAATAAAGCAGGAAGAACTGGGGGCATGGTTCAAGTGTTTGCCTATTAAGTGGGAAGCCCTGAGTTCAATCCCCAGTACTGCAAAACAACACATATATATACCTAACAGCTGGGTATAGTAGGAAAAGCCTGTCATCTCAGCATTCAGGAGGCTGAGACTACACAAGTCTGCCTGGCTACACAGCAAATTCCAGGGGGTGGGCGACAGGGTGAGACCCTGTCTCAAACAAACCAACCAATAAAATACACATAAGTTCCTCTCAGTTCTGGCTGAGTAATAGTTCACACTGTAACTAGGCTGTTCATTCAGTGGGATTTTGGCTGTTGTGAGTATCCTGTACACCTTTGGGTTGGACACTCTTTCTTTTGGGTACAGACCTAAGAATGGAATCGCTCAGGCCTGTAAGTCCCAAGTTTAACTTACTGAGGAACACCAGCTTGTCTGTTTCTTTTATTTTTAGGAGGTACTGGGATTTGAACTCAAGGAGTCCCACTTGCTAGGCAGGTGCTCTACCACTTAAGCCATGACCCCAGCCCTTTTGGCTTTAGATATTAGTTGTCACATTTATAGCCTGGCTGGCCTGGACACCCATTGTCTTATTTATGATTCCCACCTGGCTGGGATGACTGATGTGCTCTACTATGCCCAGCTTTTATTGGTTCAGATGGGGGTCTCACAAACTTTCCCCCTCCAGGACTGGCCTCCCAAACCATGATCCTTCTGATTTCCACCTCCTGAGTAGCTGGGATTACAGGCCTGAGCCACTGCCCTGGCTTGCTTCTTGTTTTATACCTGCCACCCTTGGTGACATGTGCACGTCTGCTGGTTCACCTGCCTGGCCTGACTCGCTCACCACAGTCTCCCACCTGCCGGTCACCATTCTGACCCACAGCAGGTGTGCCTGTGCTGACCAGCTCAGCTAACAGTGCCTTGTCCTCTGCCCTCACCCCAGGCTCCTGAACGAGGTGTACACCATCGACGACACCCTGCAGACCCTCCGGCTGAGGCTGCGGGAGACGCAGGACACGCTGCAGCTGCTGGTGATGACCAAGTCCCGGCTGGAGCACGAGCTGGCCATCAAGGCCAACACCCTGTGCATCGACAAGGAGAAGTGCCTGGGCATGCGCAAGACCTTCCCCAGCACGCCTCGCCTGGTGGGCTACACCTGCCCGGCCATCTGCTCAGGCGCGTGCGCCACCTTTGTTCCCGGCGCTGGCCCCGCCCCCAGCGCCGGCCCCGCCCCCTGCTCCGGCCCCGCCTCCTGCACCTGCCCGCGTCCCTGCGCCTGAGCTGCAGGCGTTTGTTCAACCGCATTAACTTTGGAGAAGGCTGAAAAGCAAAAGAAAAGAAAGTGTCATTTTCTCCCTTTCCTCCTCTCATGAAAAGAATATATAAAGAGCCAAAATAAATGTCCCCGAATCAAAGATCCTGGAGTTCATTCCTTAGGCAAGTGTTTTCTGGGGAGGCCCTGGAAGGGGGAGCTGGGAAGAGATGGACTATCAGGGCTCAGGGATGGAGCCTGCAGCGAGGCGGGAGGTCCCCGGGAATGGAAGAGGCTTCCTCCTTCTCCCGTTCTCCCTCCCTCCTTCCCTTTCTTCCTCCCTCCCTCCCTCCCTTCCCCTTTCCCTCCTTCCCCTCTTCTTTCCTCCTTCCCTCCCCTCCTTCCTCCCTCCCTCCCTTCCCTCCTTACTCTCTCCTTCCCTCCTTCCTTTCTCCCTCTCTCCCTTCCTTCCCCCCTCTCTCTCTTCCTCACTCCCTCCCAACCTTCCCTCCCTCTGCCTTCCTCCTCTCTCCTTCAGTCCTCTCTCCCTCCCTCTCCTTCCTGCCGGCCATTTAGGGGCACTGAGTAAGTTGGAATCCAGAATCCAGAGCCCGGTTTTGTTGCCTCGTAGCCTTGCACAAGTTCCTCACCTGGGCATCTCGCCTATGAAATGAGGTCAGAGGTAGAGGTGACTGTCACCACTGTGGGGCAAGAGAAGGTGTTTTATAAATGCTGTGGGAAAAAAAAGGCAAAATCAATTCTTTAGGCCAGTGAGGGTTGAGGAAGTCAGTGATGGAGTGACGTTCCTCAAAAAAGTTAGATATAAAATGACCTGGCAACCCAGCAATTCCACCCTTAGGTTACACTCAAGAGAAATGAAAGCAGGGACCCAAATGCTTACATGTGAGTGTTCAGGGAACACTGATCACAATAATGAAAAGGTGTTCACAACTCAAATGTCCATCCATAGCTGAGTGGGGAAAACAAACCGTGAATGCATACAATGGAGTATTAGTCAGTCATGAAAAAGAGAGGCTGAGGCTGTGTCTGAAATACAGAAGAGAACAGAGCAGAAGCATCTGAATGGATGAGCTGGCTCAGAAGGTCTTGAAGATTCAACAGAGAATGTGACACTGTGCAGGCTGAGGACCAAGAGAGGAACAGAGGGACGGAGAGAACCGGAAGAAGTGATGTCAAGGAACTGCAGGAGTTGTTGTAAGAGTGGGGATATTCAGCAGGGTGCAATCCTGTCAAGGTAAGTTGGATGAAGAAGAAAGCCCTCAGGAGGTGGGTATCCTAAATACACCATTGACAAAATAACCCACTTACAGTGGAAGGCAAATTGGCAATATGCATCAAGAACCTTAAATTTCTTTCTTTCTTTCTTTCTTTTTTTTGGTGGCACTGGGGTTTGAACTCAGGGTTTCGTGCTTCCCTTTTTGCTTTGGTTATTTTTCAGCTAGAGTCTTGTGTTTTTGCCTGGGCCAGCCTCAGACTGCGATCCTCCTACCTATGCCTCCCTTGTAGCTGGGACCACAGACAATACTACCACGCTTATTGAGATGGAGTCTCAACTAACTTTTTGCCTAGACTGGCCTCAAACCAACATCCTCCCAATCTTTACCGCCCAAGTAGTTTGGATTACAGGTGTGAGCCACTGCACCTGGCTCCTTTGTACTTCTGACACAATCAAGAACAGATTATGATCAAAATTGTGTGTCCTATGATTTTAGTCTTAGAAGTGCATTCCTTAAGCACTGAACAGTTGGGAAACAGCGTTTTTGTAACTACTTAATGTTGACAGCTTGATTTGTTATAATTTACTTAAACTGCCCTTTCTGCTGTTGGTCATAACTTCCGATGGCTTCTTGTGACAAAATACAACCCTGGGCTAGGCATAGTGGCACACAACTGTAATCCCAGCTACTCAGGAGGCAGAGGTAGGAGGATCACAATCTGAAGCTAGCCCAGACAAAAACACAGGACCCTGTCTAAAAACAAACAATAGCAGGGTAGGAGCGGGTCGGAACTGCAGGTGTGGCTCAAGTGGTAGAGCACCTGCCTAGGAAGCGTGAGGCCCTGGGTTCAAACCCCAGTACCGCAAATATATATATTCAGGAAGCAAGATTGTACTGTAATCCACCGAAATGTCACCAGAGTGAGTCATCAACAGCAGTAGCTGGATTCTTATTTTGTGACGTTTACACACTCTCTACGTGAACGTGTATTCCTTCTTTAATCAAAACGAAAGACTTTCCTTAAACTGCTTCTTTCACAATAGTTTTGGACTCACAGTCAAGTTGCAAAGACAACAGTCACCTTGTACCCCTTACCCGGTTCCCTTGAATATCTAGCATATCCATTTGTTGGGGGCATTTGTCAAAATGAGAAAGTTGTTATTGTCACATTGCTGTCCCCCAGAGTTTATTTCAGTTTGGCCACTTCTCCACCGTGTCTTCTTCCTGCTCCAGGATTTGATCCAGGCGCCATGCTGCACCGGGTCCTCACACCTCTCCAAGCTTTTCTGGTCCTGTAGTTTCTCAGTCTTTCCTTATTTTCATGACCTTGACAATTTTAAGAGTGTTTACTGTTATTTGTAGAATGCTCCCGAATTTTGGTTTGATGCTTTCTCGTGGTTGGGGATTATGCAGTTGGGGTAAGGAAACCCCCAAAAGGTGAAGTCCCTTCTTATCTTGTCAAATGAGAAAATGCATGATGTCCCCGGCAGGTCAGCCTTTGTCACTTAGCTGAGTGGTGTCTGCTGGTCCCAGCCATAAAATTACTCATGTTTCCGCTTTGCTGTGAGGTCCTTTGGAAGGGTCACTCGGTCCAGCCAACACCCAAGGATGGGAGATTAGCTCCACCTCCTTCAGATACAGGGATATCTGCATATGTTATTTGCAACTCTTTTTTTTTTTTTTTTTTTTAGTGGGACTGGGGTTTGAACTCAGGGCTTTGCACTTACAAAGCGGCCACTCTACAGCTTGAGCTACACCTCTAGTTTTTGCCCAGGTTGGCCTTGAACCTCAGTCCTCCCCATCCCAGCCTCCCAAGTATCTAGGATTACAGGTGTGAGCCACCATGCCTGTCCGTTATTTGCAGTTCTGATGGAAGAAAGACATTTCTTTAAGTACTTAGGTACTTACTCCCCATTTGTTTCTGTCACCAGGGCTCACAGATACTTATCGTATACTTTGAGTTATAATCCAATACTATATTTTTTAGATTGTTCTGACCTCACTCATTGGCAAATCAGATTTGGATCTGGCTACTTTATTGGACGGTGGTGTGTAGAAGCCACAGTTTGCATGCTGGATGTGCTTTCGGAGCAGAATCTTGTAAAAAAAAAAGTGTCTAGCTTTGGATAAACTTGAGAAGATCAAGTGTAGGGAATGGTGCCCTGAAATTTCAGTCACCTTTGTTCCTCAGCACTGGCCTACAGTGATGTCTATAAATCCTTTATCGAGTGCACAGAAAATGGTTACACCAGTGTGTACAAACGCAGGGGATTCAGTTTGGATTGGTGGGTCATATCTCAGTTGTAGAAGGACAAGAGCAGGGTTGTATTTGGGTGTGGGGAAACTGAGTCCCCAACCCTGTCTGTTCCCGATGACTTGGGATCCCACAGTGGCTCTTGGAAGCTGAACACAGCTTCTCAGGGCAAGGCAGGAAATCTCAGGGAACACAGCCAGCCTGTGAACCCTCGGCAGGGGCGGGGGTTCTGGGCTGAGTCGCTTTCCCTGTGGGCTCCCGAGGGGATGCAGAGCACGCAGCTGGCTGGAAGGAACACACTTGAGTCTCCAAGGAGGATGTATCTGCGACGGGTGTGCGTGTTTCCGGCCTTCTCCCGGGGCCTGAGCCAGCATTTTAGCATTTTGTTGAAGACCAGGCCTGTTGCTAGAAACCTAAGAGTCTTTGGAGGAAGAAAAGTTAGAGCCGCAAGGAGAGAGACAGTGTCTAAGATGTGGGGCTTATTACAAGGCTGGTGGTGTGGACCCAGGTCTCAACTTGTGCAAGTGTATTTTTTTTTTTTTTTTTTGGTGGGATGGGATTTGAATTTAGGCCTTCACTCTTGCTAGGCAGGCACTTTTTTGGCTTGAGCCACTCTGCCAGACCATACAAGTGTCTTAGAGCACACACACACACACACACACACACACACACACACACACACACTGGATTATTTGACTACCGTGCAGCCACACTCTCTTGTGTAGCTGCTGTACTGAGCTTGCAGCATTCGTTTTGCTATAGTCTCCACCACTTCCTATTGCCTCATACCTGCCCTGCTTCCTTCACAGATATTGCCTGCCGACAGCTGTTTTGCTATGGCTTGGTGAATGGCTCAGAGCAAAGGGCACAGATACAAAATGGAGACAGGGATGTTAGTTTTTCTCCTGCTTTCAGTAATCCCTGGGCCCAAGTAAGCAGTCAGTGTTGTTCAGCAAAAGCAGCTTTTAAGTGCCTGTTACAGTATAAAGAATTTGAGGTCAGCCCGGGCTACATAGAGAGATGCTATTTCCAAAAAAAGAAAAAAAAATGCCTTTAGCTTAAAATAAGTTTTAGGTCAAAAGGCATATTTTGGGATGGCTTGTCCCAAGCCCCTTCACTTGGAGTACAGGCAGTGGGGAGTGTGTGGATGTTATCTTGGAAGGCCTCAAGAAACAATATCCTACCATATGTGCCGTGGAAATTGAGGAAGCCTCAGAACAGAAAAAAGGTCATTTTGACCTTGGCGCACCTGTCTGGGCGAGCCTGTCGTGAAGGACTTCTCTGGCCCTCTTACCTGAAAGCAGATCTGAGACCCTCGTTCCAGGGGGCCCTGCCCTAGACCTGGAGACCAGGAAGAGTGTGAGCAGAAAGGTCACTGGTCCCCCACACTGGATTTATTAGCGATGCATCACAGTCTTTTGTCCAGTCACACCACATCAAACGTAGATGCACACATACATAGTGCTTTCTCTCTCCTGAATCTGAGCGCTGTTCACCATCTTCTCCGTCACCATCCTAGACAAATGCCCTTCCTCCCTCACCTGGGCCACAGGTATGTGGAGAAAGGTGAGCCAGCCCAACTGTGGCCCCAGCTGTTGTAAGGAGACAAAGGGCCTGAGCAGATGAGGTCTGAGGTCTCGGGAAAGATCAACCTTCAAGGTGGGCAGTTCAGTTGTTTGTTCGTTTTTGGTGGCACTGGGATTTGAACTCAAGGCCTCACACTTGCTGGGCAGGTGCCAGACGTTGGACAGTTCAGTTGGGGAGGTTCCTGAACCTCAGGGAGCTTTAGTCCTCTTATCTGTATAATGGTCCCTGACACAAGGACAGTAGGGGAGCCCCTGCCATCTCAGAGGAGGGTCCCCGGCCGTGAGCCCTAAGGCATGGGTAGAGAATAAGCAACACATCTCAAACCACACTGGCACTATTGCCTAAGTGTTTGTAGATGTCCGTGTGTTCAACTGGGTATTGAATTCTGGCCTCTGTTGTTACAGATTCTCTTCACAAACTCTGAAAATACGGAGAAGGGCAAGGCATGGGTGGCTCACACCTGTAATCCTGCTACTTGGGAGGCTAAAATCAGGAGGATCACGATTCGAGGCCAGCCCTCATAAATCGTACGGGAGACCTTATCTCCAAAATAACCAGAACAAAATAGACAGGAGGTGTGGCTAAAGAGGCAGAGTGTCTGCTTTGCAAGTGAGAAGCCTTGAATTCAATCCCCAGTCCCACCACCACCACCACCACCACCACCATCAACAAAAAACAACACAGAGAAGGGATTTCCCCCTTTGCCAGTATTTAGGAAGGGCACTAGGTTAATGCCACAACTAAGAACCAGACTTTCAAATTGGACCGGGGTTCTACTTTGAGCTCCATTCCCCACGAGTTGGGGTGCCCTTGGAAGAGTGACTTTACTGAGCCTCAGTTTCTGCATCCATCAAAAGGGCCAACGATCTCCCTTCCACAAGGTGGAACCAGGATTCTGCCTGTAATGGAGTTTTCAGCAATATTTTAAGAATAACATCTCACACGTATCGAGTAGGTGTTTGTGCTAGGCAATGTAAAAAATACCACGTCAGTTTAATCAGTACCCAGTCCTGGAATGTGCAAATAGAGATGAACAGCGAGGGTAAAGAACTCACCCACAGTCACACAGTGACTAAGACAGGCTTTAAGTGCAGATCTGTAACCCTAGCAACTCAACCCACACTACAGCTTCCAAATAAAAGAAAAGGTTTTGTTCAGGGTGGATCTACGATCCAAAGGGAGTCTGGCCAGACCACTGGCAAAGGTGAGCCCCACAGGGCGTTTAAAGGAACAGACACAGTACAGCCCAGAACTCATGGAGCAGCAGATCTGGAAGGACATTTCTTCAATCTCTGAGGAGGCAGAAACACAAACAACTCCAGATAATAGCTGGAGTGCTTGTGAGGTGCCAAGGGGTCTGCTCACAGGTAACCCCACACCCACCCCATCAAAATTGGTACTGCCTGTCCTGATTTTACAGATGAGGAAACTGAGGCACAGAGGTGTGATCTCATGCCCACAGGAACATGGCTGGGATGAGCTGGCCCTGGGCCCTAGCACTCCTGCTCCCACACCCAGGGGCTCCCACAGTTGCTTCAACTGCTCCCCCCACCACCACTGCCCGCCTAGTGGGCAAGTTCTGGGAGGGAGGCGGCTGCATTGTTCCGCCTTGCCCAGAAATGTCACTGCGTCACCATCACACAAAGTCTTGGCTGTTCACTCCTGTGGTTCCCTAGGCCCTCTGGACAAGTGTCCCCTCACACAGGCTGGTCGGCGGGAGGGGCAGGAATGGAGGCAGGTTGAGAGCACACAATTAAAATTCCTGAGGGACAGCATGGAGTCCTTCTAGCCCTCCTCTGGAAACATACAGAACATTCCTGGTCTGATAGGGGACTAGGGGCCAGGCTCCAAGCCTCTTGCTGCACCTCCTCTGGTGCCATGTGACCCCAGACGTGCTCCAGGATGGAATTCTCTGTGTCCCCGAGACAGCCAGCCCGCCCTCCTCCCCACCCAGTGGCCTGCTTGGGATTCCTGGCGCTCCTCTGGGGGCAGGCTCAGGGCTGGCACCCATCAGGACAGAGGCAGGGTGAGGGCCTGCAAGGGGCTGATGGCCTAGCCTAGCCTGTTCCACATGCCTGGTGGGGTTGGGACAGGCCGCCTATTTGTCCTGGAAGGGGTGTCACAGCTTTCTGCAGCTGGGCCCAAGCTGTTGGTAGTCTCAGAAGATGAGGGTGGATGTGAGAGAGACTGGGCCTTCCTGAGGGGTGCCTGGCCTCCTCTCCCTACTAGAGGTTGCTATTCACACACAGAGGGGCACACCTGGCAGGACCAGGGCGTGCCAGGTGTGATGCCTGGGATGCAAAATGTAGGGTGTTCACCTCGCTCTTAAGGGTCTGGGGCAAGAAGGACAGAGAGCAACTGTTTAATGGGTACACAGTCTCCTTGGGGTGATGAAAATGGCTTGGTACTGGGTAGACGTGATCGTCACACAGCATTGTGACTACCACTGGATTGCACTCTTGAAAAAGGCTGATTTTATGTTATATGAATTTCACCTCCATGGAAAACAAGAGACAGCCAGGTGCACAAGCCCAGTGATCCCAGCTACCTGGAAGGTGGAGATGGGGAGGATCTCAGTCTGAGGCCAGTCTAGGCAGAAACGCAAGATTCTATTGGAAAAATAACTAAAGCAAAAAAGATTAGGTGTGTGGCTCAAGTGGTAGAGCACTTGCCTAACAAACTTGAGGCCCTGAGTTCAAACCTCAGTACCACTGGAGAAAGAGAGAAACTAGTTGTCAAAGTTCAACTCATCCCCCCACTTTACCCACTCACCTTTCTAGGTCAATTTATTCCTTTTTAAAATTTTTTTTGCAGCACTGTGGTTTGAACTCAGGGCCTCACACTTGCGAGGCAGGTGCTCTTACCGCCTGAGTCGCTCCACCAGCCTCTGTGTCAATTTATATGGGGACTCTGGAATATGTCTGTTAGATACAAGAAAACAAACTGATTAAAGTTTAGAAACAGTCTTGCAAATTTACATAACAAATGTGTATAATAATCTACTGCACACAGGTCAGGAGGCCCTTGTTTTCTGTCTATACCTTCTGCCTTGCCCTTTCCCTGGCTCTGCCCCAGTCACCTCCTGAGGGTGTTCAAAGCTTTTGGGTTCTGTCAGCCCCACTCCCCTCCCAGTGCAGGTGATGGGGCTGTCACCTCTCAGTGGGACAGCATGAGAGGTTAGAGCCCCCACTTGGGAAGTCTGAAACCTCTGCCTGGATTCACAGTCCAGCTCTCAACTCACTTTCTGGTCAACTGTGTGCAACTCAAAGGCTCTGAACCTCAGTTTCCTCACCTGTAAAATGAGTTGGTCAGAACAGTCTCTGCTCCCAGGGGCTTGGAAGGGTTGTGTGGATAATATATGTGACCTCTAGGCCACAGAGGCTGTTACATTGCTGGCACGTAATAGCTGTTAGGGACTCCACCTCATAGGGAGAGATCCCTCAGGGGCCTGGCCGACCTAGGACTGGGAGAGCCACACAGACCTAACAACATGGTCACGCCTATTTGGCAGAGGCTCTTCATGTCTGTCTCTATAAAAAGAAGCTGGAAAGAGAGTGTGAGGACCCCAGGAGGGGATGAAGGGGACCAACCAGCTTTGGAAGGGAAGATGCAGAAAGTGGTGCTGGGTAAGGCCCTCTCCTCGCCCACCTCCCCATCCTGGTTTCTCATAAGTTCCAACGGGCTTGACTTTCCAGAAATGATACTGGGAGTGTGGCTGGTGACACTCCTTCGTTCCTCCTACTCACTAGCCCGCCCCATCTATCTTCCAGGATTCCAAGAATCTGCTCCAAGAGTTTCAAATCTAATCAAAGAGGAGATAATGACACAGGTGGGCGGGTGCTGGAGGCCTGTGAAGGTCGCAGATGAGAATGAGATCGGCATCCTGGCCCAGACCTCCTGGCTGTATGCAAATGAGGGACACCCACAGCTCCTCCCCCTGGCCCAAGCCATGCCCCATGCAGTCAGGGTATCTGATGAGCTCCTACTGAGCAAGCCCAGTTGCCATGGGCACTGCCCACTGGTCCCTCCACCGGACAGCCTCTGCAGGAGTGGGGAGAGGCTGGGGACCACCCTGTTCCTTCCTCCATTTGCAGGGGGTGTGGGAGGTGGGGTGGGGGGGCTGGCTCAGACATGCACCCTGGTGAGGGGAAGAGTCTGTCCCAGGGTCTGCATGTCTGCTCCCTCTGAGCTCCTGTGCCTCCATTTTGGCAGGCAACTCCATCCTGGCAGGAAGCCAGGGGTGGCAGGTGTGTGGGGGGTCCTGGCTCTGCCTTTTCAGGGGCAACGGAGCCCAGGATGTCTTGGTAGTAGAATCAGAAGACAGATTTCCTGAGCGGAGGGCATTGGCACCATCTGGAGGAACACTGAGGGGCACACAGCAGGTGGGAGTTGGTACCAGGCTGGAGTTTCCCCTCTCCCCTCTGCCAGGACCTGGGCCAGCCAGGGCCCCGCTGGAGGAGTTGTTGGGAGAGAAACTTGTATCTGCCAGACCTGGCACCGGGCCTGAGGATCAGTGCAGCCTCTGCTAAACAAACACCATCATGGCAGCCCTCTTGTGCCAAGCTCCTGCAGGGCTCCCCACTGCTCTTGGGGTACCCCCTCTCCTGCCCAGTTTAACTCTGATCCACTCTTCAGGTCCCCTTTCCTCCTAAACTTCACTTTCCCACGACAGGGCCTTTGCACAAGCTGTTCCTGCACCAGGAACACAGATGCCTCCCTTATTCATCTGTGCCTAACTCCCAGCTCTTGCTGAGTTCCCCAGGAAAGCCTCTGTGTCTCTTCCCAGTGTGTAACCCAGTTCAATTCCTGTCTCTTGGGACAGCTTCCCCAACTGCTTTGACAACACAGACCTGTGAAGAACTTTTAAAAATCTAAGTTCCTTGAGACTTTCCCTTCTGTGGTCAGAAACTCCAAGAGAAAGGGCTGGGTGCCGTCCCTGCTCCTCCAGTGCTTCTAGAAGGGCACTTCCTTTTACTTTTTCATTGCAAACTTGCGTCTAGCCCAGTGTCTGGTATGGGGGTCTCACTATGTAGCTTAGGCTGGCCTTGAACTCACCATCCTCCTGCCTCAGCCTCTGAGTGCTGGGATTACAGGTGTGCACCACAAGACATTTTTATTAGATGAATGACATCTACCTTTAATTCAATTCCAGGTGTACTTATCACCCTGCCACAAAAGACCAACACCTAAGACAGATGCTGGGATGGACAGACAGGGCAGCGAAACCGCTTAGCCTCCAGAGGACCCGCTGATACCACCCCAACCACCACCGTCACCGTCACCACTGCGAGGGGCATTTCTACACCCCTGTGATGCCACGCTGCTCCACCTCAGCTCCTGAGTTCTGGCAGCTGCACCCCTTTTTCAGGCTCAGCTTCCCACCCTGCACCCCAGCTCCCCCCAAGTGTGAGGCAGGGGGTCACACCAGCTCCTTGCAGCCTGGTATGTCTTGGATTTCAAAGTCGCCCCTCCTGCCAGCCTCTCCAGGAAAGCACCTCTCCCACCTGTGGATTTCGGGTTCTGCAAACACCCACAGCCCTGGACTGCGGGCGGGCGTGGCGGGGCGTGGGGCTCTTCTGCTGCCAGAGGGCTGGGGGAGGGGAGGAGGGGCGGGGGAGGGGTTGTGCAACGGAGGGAGTCCCCCCAGGCCCTCGCACCCGACTTCCCATCCTGCAGGCCGGCGGCACCCAGAGGCCGCTGTAGCTCAGAGTCTTGAACTTGGCGCGATGCCGCGGCCCGCGCCCGCGAGCTTCATTGGGAGGGGCGGGGATGGAAAGGGAGGCGGGAGGGGCCGAGCTTTCCCCGGCCACACCCAGGCCTGGGGTCCCTCCCCTGACAGAGTGCAAGGGTGGGTTTGCAAAAGAGGGATGGCTGGGGGGGTGGGGGTCCTGCAGTCCCTGGGCCCCACCCCCAGGCCACAGAGGGGTCCGGGTGGGTTGCTCTGACACTGAGGACTTGTTTGCCTGACGCCTACGCTGGATGGCTGCAAGTCGCCTGCACTGGGCACCCCGGGACCGCCCTTTAGGCCAGTGCTAAAGCCCGATGCCTTCTCCTCCATGGGGCAGCTCTGAGAGTGCCCCAAAGGACAAGGGCCCCTGGATAGTGAGTGACCGTTGGGGCAGGGCAGGGAGGATACCAGGGTGAGCCGGAGCCCCTGCACTTTGCCAGGTCTGTGGGGTAAGAAAGGCTCTGAGCTTCTGCCAGTCCCCCTCCCAGAGAGCAGCAAGCTGGCCAAGCTGGGTGACTTGAGGGTGGAGAGTGGGAGGTGTTGGCAGGCCCAGACGCATCCTTCTGGCTCCCTGGGGCAGGCCTCCAAGCCCAGAAGCCCTCTGCTTCTCTCCAGCAAGTTCCCAGCGAGAGCTTCTCCTCCTTCCCCAGCCAGGAGGGCCCCCAAGTCTGGCGGACCCAGAAACCCTGACTCCAGGATTTCAGATGGAAGCGGGCTGGGGGATGAGGGCAAGGAGAGCTGCACAGCTTTGAAGCATTTCCTTGGCAAGGGAACACATCTTCAGGGTCCCCAGTTCCTCCCTCTCCTCCCTGATGGCCTTACTGTCATTCATCTCACTCATCCAAGAGCTGTTACCCATTTGGGGAGTCCTTAAAATTCTAGGAGGTGTGGACCGTCCCAGGCCTCATTTTACAGGGGCAGCTATGAGGGCACCCCAGGCTGAAGTAATCTGCCTGAATGTCATACAGGCAGCAAATGGCAGCGCTAAGAGGCACAGCTGAGCTTTGAACTTGCCATGGGTCTCAATGTGGGGGGGCGAGCAGTCTGATTTGTTTAGTTGACAAGTGACATGCTCTGTCCCTACAGAGATTTTATTTCCATTTTAAGTGGCGTTTTCATTTACTTTTATAGAGGGTCTTTGTAGGGCTGATGGAGAGGAAGGGCACCAAAAAAAGAATGGGGGCTTGACATTACCGGCTGATTCCTCCCTAAGTCATGCTCCTTATCCCCATGGGCTCAGAGTGATGGGGAGGAGCCTGCAGTGCTGGCCTCAGGGGTGTGACATGCCCCAGGGCTAGGGCGTACCTATGTAGAAACATAAGCTTCTGCCCTCCAAGATCAACTCTCTGCGGATTGCAGCCTGGCCTGTGTTTGCAAAACCTCTTAATCTTCAGGCTGTTTCCAGGTGGCCCAGGGCTTGGACAGGGATCCTTGGTGGGAGGCCAGAAGGGGCGTTCTGGGGACCCTCCCTGCTGGAGCCCAGCAAAGGAACACCCCTGTCCTGGATGGGCAGGAAGCAGCCACTTTCTGTTTGTAAACAGCACATCCTTCCTTCTTTCCACCCTCCTGGGGTTCTGCTCCAGGGTTTGGCGGGAAGAAGCTACCAGAGCAGGGTCCTGGGAAAGCAGCACGAGGGACTGGACTCCAGTCTTGCTGGGCTGGGTTTTCAGACAGACACAACCCAAGCTGATCTTGGCGGGAGAGAGAAGCTGGAGCAGAGGGAGCCTGGGACTGGCAGATTCCCCCAGGGAAGGGCTGAGGAACAGCCAGGGTCAGGCTAAGATCCTGGTACCTGTTGGATTCCTTTTGTCTGACCAGTATCTTCCTTCTCTTGACAGAACCCTAATTTTCCTCGGAAGTTCCACCTTCCACCTCTCTCAAGTGACCTCTCCCCTCTGTTGCGGGGAGAGACAAGGTGGATCAGACACAGCCAATCAGCAGAGTCCATTCCCTGGCTGGTCTCCTATTGGTTAATGCTGTCCAATGGGAACTAACCCTGGGACTTTTGCTGGAACTGTTAGAGAAGAAATCTCTTTTTGAACTGAGATGCAAACCTGGGGCTGCTAGGGGTAACTTCTTGCCATGGGAGAAACAGCAGAACCTAAAGAAGATTATTATTATTATTATTATTATTATTATTATTATTATTGGCAGTACTGGGGGTTGAACTCAGAGTGTCACACTGGCTAGGCTGGAGCTCTACCAGCCCCTAAAAATGATTTTTTAAATAGGGCATCTCAAATTAGTGAGGGAAAAATGATTTATTCATGAAACGAGAAATAGGCTGCATATTTGGGGGCAAATTAAGCCAGATCCCTTCTTCACATCACAAACAGAAATACATTCCAGTAAGTTGAAAAAAATAAGTATTAAAAAAGTATTATTAAAATGTAAATGGAGTAAAAGAAAATGCAAGATAATACTTTCTCATAAATTTGAGAGCAGCCAAAACCTTTCCTTGGCACAACACAAAATTCAGAAGTCACAAAAGGAAAATATTTGGTTTTGACTCAAAACCAGAAACCTGTCTAGCTAACGACACCACAGAAAAATCTGAAAGGCCCGTAATGACTGGGAGAAAAACATTGCCACCTTGCAATGGGCAAGGTAAACACTCCTAATGGGAAAGGGGTCTCAGCATCAATAGGGAAAAAGGAAACCCCTGGGTGGAGATGTGGCTCAGTGGTAGAGTACCAGCCTAGCATATGCGAGGCCCTGGTTCATCTCCAGAACTGGAAAAAAAAAAAAAAAAAGCCACTCAAGCCCAAATTGGGCAAAAGACATGAACAAGCACACTGCAGAACAGTCAGTCAGCCAGGTTATTATTCACACGTGGAAGCACAGATCAAAAGAAACACATGAGGGAAAAGACAAGAAGTGATGTCACATGTGGAACTGGTGATAGAACGGAGAATATTTGGCCAGAAGGAAATAGCAAGAACTTCTACATGTATGTAGAATCACATACATGTATAAACATATACATACCTAATGCAGTCACTTAAAAAATTTAAAAATTTCCAGTGCCACTGTAAAGAAAGAAGCACAGAGAGACAGGTGGAATTATTTTTAGCAATATATCTTAGGGAACAAAAATCGTGTCATTTCAACACAAAAACCATGCAATGTTATTCATGACCCTCTTTCTGCACTATGTCTTGGAAATCCAATGTGCATTTTACCCTTAAGGCACAAATCAACTCGAGCCAGCCACGTTTCAGGGGCTCGATAGTCACAAACGCTCAGTGGGTCCTTACTGGACAGCGTGGTGTGGAGCTTGTGGTCACAGACCTCGACCATGTGCTGGCTTTCCCATTGGCCAGCTGTGTGACTTTTTTGATTTTCCATCTGCTTATCTGAAAAGTGGCTATCTACAGCTATTGTGGATTTTAAGCTGAATCCAAGCAAAACATTCAGCACAAGGTTCGGAGCCTAATGGTTGTTTATTTGGCGTTGATTATCACCAAATACTGGTCAGTAGGAGAGGAGTTCGATCTCCTACAGTCATGCCACCACAACAAGATTTTAGTTGCACAATAGAATATTATTCAGCCATGGAAAAGAACAAAATCATGTCATTTGTAGGAAGATGGATGGAACCGGAGATCGTTATGTTAAACAAAATAAGCCAGATGCAGAAAGATAAGTACTGCCTGTTTTCTCTTATATGCAGAATCTAGGGGGAAAGACATGAAAGTAGAAGAAAGAGGATGGGGACCAAGGGGAGGGGAGAAGGGGGTAAGAGAGGGGAGCGGGGGTGAATATGATCAAAGTATGTAATATACATATATAAAAATGTCACAATGAAGCCAGGCACTGGTGGCTCACTCCTGTAACCCTAGCTACCTGGGAGGCTGAGACTGGGAGAATGCAAGTTACAGAACACCTTGGGCAAAAAAAGTTTGTGAATCTTCTTCTCAGTGGACAAAGCTGAGTATGGTGTCGTGCACCTGTTAGCCCAGCTGTGGTGGGAAGTGTCACTAGAAGCATCACAGTCCAGGCCAGCTTGGGCAAAAAGTGAAACCCTATCTTCAAAATAACCAGAGCAAGTGTTGTACTGATGGCTGTAATCCCAGCTACTTCAAAGGCTGAGATCAGGAGGATTGAGGTTCGAGGCCAGCCTAGACAAATAGCTCAGGAGACCCCATCTCCAAACAACCAAGCAACATGGACTAGAGTCATGGCTCAAGTGGCAGAGAGCCTGCTTTGCAAGTGCAAAGCCCTGAGTTCAAATCCTAGTCCTACCAAAAAAACAAACAACACTGGGAGCTCATCATGAGGAGCTCTTTAAAACCCGTATGTCCTAACATAGCCATATTCTCAGGTCCGGGGGTTGGGACTCCAACATGTGAATTTGGGAGACACAATTCAGATCATAACCCCCCCTCAAAGGTCAAGAGAAACTTCTCCTTCCCCTGTGTCCTTCCTCGGGCTGGGCGAGTCTATAGCAGACTCGCTATGTGTTGGAGAGCATAAGGAGAGGTGACAGGGAGAGGGAGGACACAGGGTCAGGGCCTCAGGCCCTCCTGCCAGTGCAGTGGGGGCTCAGCCTCTTCTTTGTCCCCTTGCGGAAAGAAATGGCCGGGTGAACAAAACTGCCTCCCCATCTGAAGGGTGCAGATCCCCAGGGAGGGCAGGGAGATTTCCTGGAGGAGGTGTTGCAAGGAGGACCCCAATTTGGCCAGGTGAGAATCAGTCAGGTGAGAAGAGAGGTCATACAAGAGGAGACAGAACAGCAGGGGCAAGCTCCAGGAGTGTGTCTTTCGTGGGGGGCTCCAGGCAGGGTCAGGTTCAAAGCCGGAGAGAGGGCAGACGGTAGAGGCAACCAGGAGGGTCATGGATGCCAAGGTGTGTGGACTTTCTCCTGAGAGCTCAGGGACCCAATGAATGCTTGGTGCTGCATGGGGAGGGAGGGCGGCCTGAAGCCCTCGCTGCCACCCAAGCTTGCTCTCTGTCCCCTGTCCTCTGTCTGTATGAGGACTGTGGGTGTCTGGATGGGCCCCCCACTTGCTGGAAAGGGCTGGGTTGGGCGAAGTGTCTCCTATGGCTGGAGAAGAACCCAGGGGTGCAGCATGGACCTGAAAGAGACTACAAGGGAGCTAAACGAAGGGCTTCCCAAGACACAGAAGAATGTGTTTTTATTGGCATTGATAAAGCAATAATGACAACAGCATCATTGTCATCTACCAAGCACTTACTCTGCGTGCACTTCACAAAATTAATTCACTTCATCTTCGCAGGAATGATTACCTTTCCATTTTATGATGTGTCCTTGTCGCTTACCCAAGGTCACAGTTGAGCTACTGCAATGAAGAAGGGGAGCATTTTGCTGAGCACAGCAGAGGAAATGCACCTGTGCCTTGCAGATGGTCACGCCATTGGACCTTAGCCAATTCTCATAAAAATTCAAAGATGCAAACTGGCATCTCCAGCCTTCTTTACACAAAGCTTAAAAAGTTAAAAATCAGTCAGGTGCCAGTGGCTCATGCCTGCAGTCCGAGCTACTCAGGAGGCAGAGATCAGGACGAGCACAGTTCAAAGCCAGCCCAGGCAAATAGTCTGTGAGAAGCTATCTCAAAAAAAAAAAAAAAAAAGCCACCATAAAAAGGGCTGGCGGAGTGGCTCAAGTGATAGAGTGCCTGTCTAGTAAGCATGAGGCCCTGAGTTCAAACCCCAGTACCACCAAAAAAAAAAAAAAATTAAAAATTAGTTGATAATACTTAACTTGAAAGATTTGTTATAATGGAGAAGTGTTGGCACTTGGCACAGCTCAACATGTAGCCACTGTCTGGGAGAAACCACTCGAGTCTCCTACTCACAATGTCTGTCCCTCCTGCCTGGAGGGACACTGAGATCCCAGTGCATAAACATAGCCATAGAGAACAAGGTTAGAGCCGGGAGTGATGGGTTATGCCTGTAATCCCAGCAACTGAGGAGGTGGAAATCAGGAGGATTGAGGTTCAAGACCAGCTCAGGCAAAAAGTCAGTGAGACCCCATCTTAACAAAGAAGCTGGGTATGGTGGTACACACGGCAATTCCCAGTAATTCCCAGTTATGCTGGAGGCATAGGTAAGAGGACTGAGGTCTGAGGCTGGTGCTGACAAAAAGTAGGAGACCCTATCTGAAAACTAACTAAAGCAAAAAGGGCTGGAGGTGTGGCTCAAGTGGTAGAGTGTTTGCCTAGCAAGTGTGAGTTCTGAGTTCAACCCCAGTAGTGACAAAAATGAAAGAAAAAAGGGTCAGAAAAAGTCACACAGCAAATCACATGCAGAAAGCCTATGCATTTTCATGTGTGAAATGTTTGTGCCTAAAGGTCACTTGTTCCCAGATGTTCTGGGAACATTCCCCAAGCCTGGGATGCGTGTTCTAACAGCATCCTCCTCTCTTGCCCCCACCCAGGATTCTCTCACTGGCCACCCCTGGACCACACTTTGGGGACCGTGACTTTCATCCCTGAACACTCAGAGTAGCTGTGGTTCACGGGCAGGTGACACTAGACTGAGTCCAAAGGCTCAGGTCTTGACCTTGGTTCTGGGTGACCACAGCCAAATCTGCCCTCAACTCGAGCATCGACACCAAGGCTATCCACGGGCCGTTCTTCCCGGAGCATTTGGCCACGCTGCCATGTCTGGGTTTCTTGGCCTGGCAGCTTTAGGGATCGCCCAGCTCTGCCCTGAAGTTGAAGGCACCACATCTGTGTGGAACCTGTTTCCCTGCTTGTCTCACGGGTTTGGATGAAACAGACTTTGGGCTGGGCCAGGCCTCAGAGGAAGAAACCTGGCACTCAGTTCTCCCCAGAGCCTAGTTGGGCACAGCCCACCCAGCTCTTCCTCCGCCACCCGTGCACGCCACAAACGGCTGGTGTGTGATCGTGCACAGAGAAGCAAGCAGCAATGCCACCCTGCCCGGCCCACAGGTGGGCGACAACACAGGCAGCTTGGAAAGGAACCATCCCCCCCCACCCCCAGCCCAACACCGCCGCACAAAACACCCCAGGGTCACCATGAGGAGTCACGTGGAGTGTGTGGCTCCTTGAGAGGTGGCACTGGCTCCCTGCAGGTCCAAGTCAGCCTTTGGCACCTGGGTGGCTGCCCATGGTCACCACGGGTCATCAGGTGAAACCTGGAGACCAGGAGCTGCTCGCCTGGGGTCAGGAAACAGGACTTGGCTGCTGAGTGGGGAGGAGAGGTGCAAATGCATGGTTGCCTCACCTCAACCCCTCTCTTGTTCCAGGGCTCTTTGGGCCTCGTCATGGGTCCCACTCGTTCACACACTTAGTCACATGCCTGAGTCACATGGTGTCCCCACAAAACGCCCTCAGGGAGATGATAGCCTGCCTTATGGCAGCTATTTTTGGTTTTTGTGTTTTTGTGGTACTGAGGCTTGAACTCAGGGCCCCATGCTTTCTAGACAGATGTCTACTTGAGTCACACACCCAGTCCTTTTTGCTTTAGTTTTTCAGATAAGGTCCCCTGCTTTTATCCAGCCTTGGACTCTGATCCTTCCTCTTCCACCTGCAGAGTAGCTGGGATTGCAGTTGTGCGTCACTCACCACTCTATACCCTGAGGGCTTTTTCCTTTTTTTTTTTTTTTTCTGGTACTGGGGTTTGAACTCAGGGCCTACGCCTTGAGTCACTCCACCAGCCCTTTTCTGATGGGTTTTTTTCGAGATAGGGTCTCACAGAACTATTTCCCCAGGCTGGGAAGGAGCACCCAGCTCCTTTTTTTTTTTTTTAATGATTCTGGGGCTTGAATTCAGGGCCTCACACTTGCTAAGCAGGCGCTCTACCACCTGAACCACTTTGCTGGTCTTGACTGGTCTTGAGTTTTTAGTCTCTTTTATGTCCTAGTGAGTTTTATTTTAGAAGACTCGTGGTCTTCCTAATACCTAGCGTTGGTCAAGCCAGTCCACACAGCCCAGTGGGCTGTAGCTTTGACCCCTAGCTAGAAGGACTTGGCTGTCTGACATGGAAGTCCCCACTCACTGAGGATCAGGGCTGAGGCTCACTGGATTTGAGATGCACTCTGAGTGTGAAATATCCGCTAGGTTTTGAAGTCTTAGTGCCAGAATAAAAGGACGTAAAATACTTCATTGATACTGTTATTTTGATTAAAGTTTGTGATGGTAATATATGGGATAGATTGGATTAAAGAAAACATTTTTGACACTAATTTCACCTATTTTGTTTTGGGGTTTTTGTTGCTGTTTTGAGATGCGGGTCTCCCTGTGTAGCCCAGGCTGGCCTCAAACTTGTGACCCTCCAGCCTCAGCCTCCTGAATGCTCGGATTACAGGTGTGCCCTGCTACACCCAGCTCACTTGTTTGTTTTTTCAATGCAGCTGCTAGAATTTACAAAAGTCCATGAGTGACTGGCATTTTCTTTGTACTGGGTATCATCTCAATTGCTCCCTTTCCAGCCCTGGAGCTCCTTATGCAAAAATTCCTAACTGTCATTTTTAAGTCACACATGGCATGGGGCTGGCGGGAGAGGCCCCATCTTCATTTGCCTACAGAGTCCATGTTAGAAACACGTCACCAGCTTTCTCTCCTTTCTCCCAATCACCTTCCATAAACAACCATATTAATAAAAAGGGAGCTGTATCTGTCTCCAAAAACAGCTGTAACAAATTGCTACAGCCTAAGTGGCACTTGTGACACTGTTCAGCTCAGTACTGGGACCTACTCCAGCTGGGCAAAGACCTTCTTCCAGGGGACCTGTTTTGGCACTGGGGTTTGAACTCAGGGCCTTGCACTTGCTAGGCAGGTGCTCTATCACTTATGCCATACCTCCAGAGGGCCTGTTTTGGTGACTACCAGGCAAATGGAGACAGGCAACCTCATGGGCCTGGCCAATGGACATGGGTTCATCCCAGTTCTCCTAGTGACCAATAGGTCACTGTCAGGATGCCTGGGAGGCCAGCCCTCCACAGTGGCTGTGGGGCGCAGCTTCCCATGAGCAGAAAGCTGGTGAGAGAGAGACAGTGCATTAGTTCTAGAGCTACGAGGGTGTCTTAAGACCTGTCCCCCACCCAGTCCCATGGCCGAGCTTGGTGCCCCAAGGGTCTGACCAAAGGTGTAGGAGCTGCACATAGGGCTGACTGAGTCACTGACTGTCGGGGACTCAGGAATCCCAGAGGTATGCCAGGCAGCTGTTTTGGGGGTTGGGAATGTACCTCGGGGTCAGGAGCCCTGGGGCAGTGCTCCCCTCTACAGGAGCCCTTACAGCAGACAGGTCTCAGGCCACCCTTTGACCTAAGGGTCAGCCGTCCTAGTTTTACCTCTGGGAGTGAATGTAACCCAGGCCAACCCCAGGACCCAGTGCACCCTGGGGTTCTGTGGTCACTTCAGAGGAAGGGAAAAGCAGTGTCCCACAGACAGGCTGGGCTCTGGGACATGACTGGGGCTACTGTCACCTAGTCATGAAGCTGGGCATCCCAGACACCAGGAAGCTACTCCAGGAGCTTCCTCTGGACTTCCCAGCCAGCCTGGGGGGAGCACGATCCTACAGGCAACACCAGGAAGTAGATGTCAGTATTGTCTTCATAAATTCACTGAGGGTCTCGAGTGCAAATAGCAGAATCCACTCTGGTTAACTTAAGCACAAAAGGGATTTTCTTAAAAAAAAAAAAATTAAGGAGTTTTCTGAATTCAGGGTGAGGAGACAGAAAACTGGGTTTTCCCAGGAGCTAGCTACAGGTTAACACTCAACCATTCTGTAGGTGCTTTAGCACATCTCCAACCCTTCCTGCAGACACACAAGCCCTGTCATCATTGTCCCCAAAGACACAGTTGCTTCTGTCACCAGGGTCACCAAAAGACAAGATGGTGCTTGAGTTGGTTATCATGGAAGTCCTATACAGCTGCATTTGAGTTGTGAACAATTGGGCCTGGGAGATTTCTACGTTAACAAGGCCAGGCTTACATGACAGTTAAAATAGGGACATCCCCAGAGACAGAAAGAAGGTTCCAAGGTGGCCACAAATAGGAGGACTGCCCCCAACCCTTTCAGTTTACACATGAGGCACAGAGAGGTTGAGTAACTTGCCCAAAGGTAACACAGCAGAAATGGCAAAGGTAAGATTCAAATCAGAGCTGAGAGTTGGATTTGCCCAGGTGGAGATGGAGAGTAGAGAAGTCATGGCAGGTGGGAAGACCATGAGACCAAAGATGCAGAAGCAAGGACGGGCCTAAAATGTGAGCCATTGCTTGCCATAGTCTGTGAAAGAAAAGGGCAAGGAGGGAGGGCCTGGGAGTCAGACAGAAAGGTCCCCATCCCCCGTGGAACTCCTGCGCCAGCTCCTGACATCCATCTGGTTATGGGATTCCAGGATCCAGAGCACAGTGTGCCTGGGCTGGGGTCTGGGCGGGTACCGAAGGAGCTAGGAGACCACGTGTGGCCTGCTCCTGTCTCTCAGCCTCGTGTCCCCCACCAGACCCCAGGAGCCTCTGCTGGGAACTGCACGTTCTCTGAGCCGGTGATAGACAGACATTCCAAACCTGGAGGAATTGGAATGACGCAGCCACAGGCTTCGGGCTGCTGAGGTGACTTAGGGAAAGCCAGGGAGTGGGCTGGGCAGGGGTCCACCCAGCCCAGCTGCAGACTGTGCACATCCTCAGCAAGTACTCAGTGCCTACTGTGTGCAACACAGGTATTCCTGAGCCCTTGCCCAGGAGTCTCCTGGCAGCCAGCCCCAGGGGCGTGAGCCAGCCCACTCTTGGAGTGGGGAGTTTCGATGCCCTGTCCCCTCCTCTCCTCCATGGGCCGGGAGGAGCAGGGTAGGGCAATCAGGCTGCAATCTCAGAGAAGTCTGGGCCGGGACAGTATCACCACCCCACCCCTGTCATCAGCCCACACCTGGCGCTCTGAGGCCAGCTGTCTCTAGGCTTGGTGCAGAGACTTGAAGTCCTCCACACTGTGTCCTTAGTGTACATTCCTCTGGATCTGGAATCTGTACCAGGAGGACAAGAGAAACATCTCAAGAGAAGTGTGAGGCCTCTAAGCCAAAGTGGCACCGCAGTGGCAGGTGTGGAGTTGGGCAAAACTTCTCCCTCCCCCAGTGAAGGCTCTTCAGAACTGGGGAGGGCCCAGATCCAGGGCGGGGAGGTCCCCACCTCTGCCAGCCTCCCTCGTGTGGCCTCGGGGCTGGAGGAGCGACCTGCTGCAGGTTCCCAGCCCAGGCTCTTTACTGTCAAGAGGACACAGCTGTGTATATCAGGCCCTGGCCTGGTGGCCCTGTCCCTCTAATGCCCAGTCCCTGGGCTTTCGTGGCAGCCAGTATTCACCCACACACCCCAGGTGTCGGTGTCCAGTGTGTCACCACTCAAGCTGTAGCCTGCCAACTGTTCCCACGAGAGCTGAGTACGATATGGTGATCACGGGTTTAGAAACCTTTGTGGTGACTAGATACCATGGCTTGAGGCACGTGGTGAGGGTTCATGACAAATGGGCAATTAATATAGACTGGTCCTCAGCACACGGCCTGGCAAACACTGAGCTGCAGGACTTGGGAGAGGGAACGTTACAGAGCGGGACGTCAGGAGCACCAGGTCTCTCTTCTCGGACCTCTGGAAGCATCCAGGGGAACTGCCATAGCTTCTCCAAGGGGCTGGGGCTTCTGACTGAAGTCTGGGGGGTCCCAGCATCTCTTGGAGGAGTGCAGGAGCCTGGGATGGGATGCGGAAGGAACATCCCAGAAGGCGGGTAGCTCAGAGTCTCCTTAGGCCTCACGGGGGCTCCCCCTGTGAGGGACCCACAGATTAGGCCCAGTGCTTGGTTCCATCCTGGTGAGATCCAGGTCCTCACAGACCTTATGTTCTCAGGCGTGTGGGTGGTGACAGTGGCAGACAGTGAACACAGCACAGGAAGAAGTGACTTATGCCAAGGGGAGACACAACAGGAGGATTTGGACAAGAGACATAGTCATGGGGACTGGTGTCAGGGAAGGCCTCTCAGCTCTGAGTAAAGTGAAGGAGCAAGGAGGCAAGCCACCCCCACCCGCTTCGAGACAGGGTGTCACTCTGTAGCCTAGGCTGGCCTTGAATTCGCTATCTTCCTGCCTCTGCCTCCTGAGTGCTGGGATTACAGATGTGCACCACCAGCCCTGGCTTAAAGCTACACTTCCCAGACTTCTGAACTGGGGATGTTTGGTGTACTAACCCTGCTCCAAGTGCCTACCTTGGCCAGGCTATAGGAGGGTGACCAGGTGCTGCTCACAGGAGAGGACAGGGTGTTTTAAATAGCCAAACAAGGCCCAGAAAGTCATCTCAGACAGCCTGAAGGAAAGGAAGAATGTCAAGAAACTGCTGGGAGCACTGCCCTGCCCAAGTTCAAGGTCAGCTTGGCCTCCCTGCTACCCATACCCTGGAGGGGTCCACTCCTACCTCCCTAGTGCAGAAGGAGGCAAGGAGGCAAGGCTCTACCTGGAGGGGCTTCCATTCCCAGACTCTCTCAAGATCTCGTCCTGGGTTTGGTTTGTCCCCTCCTGCTACAGATGACAGTGGTCATGAACTTTCCCCATGCCATGCACCCAAGGGAGTCCTGAGACGTGCTGAAGCAGGGACAGCCGCAGGAAGAGGGACGCTGTGGCACGTCTCAGCTGAGGGTGCTGGCCATACTTCCTAGCCATCTGTCCCTTGGCCTGGTCACCTGCCTGGCCTCTCAGGTACCAGGACTATGACCTGCTCCTTGTGCTTGGAGTCTCTGGGTGCCTGGGAGATGCTGGTGCTGAGGTCTACATGGCTGAGCAGCACATTCTACACACAGGACACCGTGGCACGCACTGTCAGCTCACGACTCCTCAGCCAAGAAGTCCAGGCACAGTGCATGAGGGGCTCTGGGCTCCCATGATGCCCATCAGGGTGCCTCTTACCCCAGACTCTGGGAGAATCCACTTCCAGACTTGTTAGGTTGGCAGAAACCAGTGTTGTGCAATTGTTGGTCTGAAGACCCCGTTTCTTCGCTGGTGAGCATGGAGACCACTCTGTCCCTAGAGTTACCCTGAGTTCCCTCTCATGTGTCCCCTTCCGTCTTCGAGGCCAGCAAGGGCACCTGGAGCCCTTCTCAATGCCTGCTCTCCTCTCTCTCTCTCTCTCTGGCAGTACTGGGGTTTGTACTTGCACACGCTACCGTTTTTCACTTTATTTTGTTGTTTTTCAGATAGGGTCTTGTTAACTCTTTTTCCCCAGCTGACCTTGAACCACAATCCTCTGGCCAGAGCCTCCCCCCAGGTCCTGACTGAATTGACCAGAGGGGGACCCTGCCAGCACCATCTTTTAAAAGACCCAGTGGGCAGTCAGGGGACTATCATTCCCCACTTCCATGGGTTGGGGACAAAAAAATCCCAGAAGCAAGGAGGAAGTGGGCACAGGAGGGCAGAACATTCTGAGTCAGTCTTCTGACCATTTTCTTCCGGATCCCCCCCTGCCCCCCAGTGTGGCAGGAGCTCAGTGTGAGATATCCCTAAAGCTGGCTGTGCCTTGTTAAACCATGTTCCGGGAAGTAAAAGCCATCGTGCCAAGTTACCACGGCCCAAGCCGTATCTGCACGGCGCCGGAAGGCCTCCCCACATCTCAGCCACAGGGACCTGGCCTCACGCTCCCTCTTGGCCCTGGAACCCAGGCCCAGCCCTAGGTGAAGTATGGCTCATTCTGTACCGTTTCCTTCCAAACAAAAGGCTTCCCCTCTAAGATGGTTATCAGAGCACAGCCAGGGTGGGCAGGGCCGGATTTCTGCCCTGGACACTCCCCGGAGGTGGGAAGGGGGCCAGAGGATGGGGTCGTGGCAGGGCTGACAGAGTTTGGCTGACCCTGGCCTGGAGTTCCAGGTGGGGCAGCACAGCGTGGGCCCAGCTCTCTGCCTAGGGCATCCTGGTCATGGGGGAATCCCTTCCTCCCTCTCCCTCTCTCTCTCTTCCTCTCTCTTTCCTTCTCTCTCTCTCTCTGGGGTTTGAACTCAGGGCTTTGCCCTTGCCAGACTAGTGCTCTACCGCTTGAGCCATGTCCTCAGCCCTTTTTTGCTTTGGTCATTTCCAGGCAGGGTCTTGCATTTTTGCTCAGGCCAGCCTCAGGACACAGTGCCTCCCTCGGTGGAAGCACAGCCGTCCACCACCACACCTGGCTAATGATTGAGACGTGATGTTGTCAACTTTTCCCCTGGATCCAAGATCCTTCTAATATCCACCCCCTAGTAGCTGGGATTACAGGCATGAGCCACGGTGCCCTGACTGAATTTTCCTTTCCTTCTTAGAGTAATACAGGCCTATAAATTAGGAGCAGCCTGTTGGCTGGTAAGCTGGACTCCTCCACTGAGGGTGCTGTAGGGCTGGCTTTGTCGGGACCCAAGGACATTTCTCACCATGCTTACCATGAGGCCCTGAGCCCAGCAAGTGCTCAGTAAGTGTTGCTTGAATGAATGAGCAAAAGAAAATGATGAAACCCTTCAAAGCCTGAGATGTGTGCAAGGTACCAGAAATGCTTAGAGTTTACATTTCACCATTCCCACCACAGTTCGTGCCAAGGGTTACTGCTCTTCTAAGTGCTTTCTGCCCATGGACTCAGTCTTCCACCAACCTGTGAGCTGGGCAATAGCAGTGTTTCGTGAATGAGAAGATGAAGGAACAGAGAGGTTAGCAGCCTGCACAAGCCACACAGCCGACCTAACCTCAGACCCAGCCAGCTCCCTATGCTGTGGGAATGTGGGGAAACATGAGGTCTCGTGCAAACAGCTTGGCTGGCCCTACAAGGAAGAGAAAGTCCACTTGGTTTCACCATGGCCACGCCTGCATTGGTTATAATATGGCTGCAGAGGACAGAGGCGGGGGACAAGGGACACACTCAGGAATCCAAAAAAAGGAGCAGAACCCATGTGGGGGAACACCAAAAGCCCTACTGCTTCTCACCACCCCAGACTCAGTTTCCCCATCCCCAGAGTATAATAGGGTTGGGGTGGTCTTGGGTATTTCTATTTCCTGATTCTATTTGCTAACAAATGGGTGCCACCAATCAGTGTCACAGAAACTCCTGGGGTGGGGAGGGAGGATGACAGGGAGTGCCGCTCAGACAGCAGGAAAGGGGTTAGAACTGAGGTCGGAGCCCCCCCTTCCCAGTAGCCTGTTCTCTTCGGGGCACAACCCATCGGGCATCCCATGCAGATCTGGGGGGCGGGGGCTTGCATCAAGGGACCAGCATTCCCCTGGCCACGGGGTGCACACAGCACCTCTCCAATCGGATGTGAGTCCCAGGAAACCAGAAGAGGGCAGAAGGTGATGCCCACTCTGGGCTTGTCCCAAGGCTGGGAGACCCCATTGTCACTGGCAGGGCTGGGAAGCCCCTCTGCATCCACACTCCCCAGAAAGCCCCAGTCCAGGTGCCATCCCTGCTGCCCCCCTGACCTCACTTCTACCACTTTCTCATCCTTCATCTTGTTTCAGTCACATGTCACTTTTTATTCCTCCACAGGGCAAACTCCTTCTGACCCCAGGGCACAGGCGCTTGCTGTTCCCTCCACTTGGAACAGGCAGCTCCAGACCTTCCTTCCAACGGTGACTTCTTCTTGTCATTACAGTTTCTATCAAAGGTGTCCCCAGCAGAGCCCTGGCCCACCCTGATGCCTGGGCCCACCATACTCTCCAGTTGTATTTTCTTCATGGCATGCAAGTATCTCCAGCTGAGAATAACTTTGCTGACTTGTTTGCTGACTGACTTTTATCTGTGTCCTCTTGTAGGAATGAATGAATGAATGAATGAATAGGATGATGGTGCGTGCCTGGTCCCTATGTAATACCGCAGATTCTATTCTGTTCTCCAGTGGGTAAACTGAGGCTCAGTGAGAGAAGAGGAGGCCATATCAAAAGTTGCTGACCTGGCCTTCCTTCCCTGAGGGGGAAGAACCTCTCCAGTGTGTGAATACTTGGGTGTTGGGTCAAGGTTGAGTCAGACAAAACTTGAGAGCCCCCCGCCCCCCCGCCACATAAGGAAGCCTCCTTTTCTGCTCTCTCTGGCTTCAGGGAAGGAGAAACGCAAAGCACTTTTGCGTGTGAACCAAGGCACCTTTGCCCACCTGGACCTGGGGCACCTGGGAGGAGGAGGAGCAGGGAGCAGCAGCCAGGACAGGCAGCAGACGAGCTGGGTCATGCCACATGGATCCAGCTAGCATGTGGGTGGTGTGGCCCGACTGGTCGGGTGAGTGTGGGGTGTGGGCTGGCGAGGGTGCCAGCCAGTGAACTGTGACACCCCCACCCTGGAGACGGGAGGCCCTTTAGGGAGACACCTGGTCTTCCCCACTGTCAGCACTGTTCCCAGAGCCACACAGACCCATGGCATCTTGCCTGGCCCAGGGGAGTGCTGGGTGCAAGGTTACTGGAGAGGGGCCTCCTAAGAGTGTCCCACTTGGTGGTAGAGGGTGAGGAGAAGCATTCAGGGCTGGAAATGCAGTGGCCAGGAGTATAGGGCTTGAATCTTTGTCATGGACCATCATGTGCCCCAGGGGGACAAAAGGGTCAATTCTGTCATTAAGAAAGTGAAGGTCTGCTGGGCACCAGTGGCTCATGCCTGTAATCAGAGCTACTTAGAAGGCAGAGATCAGGAGGACATGGTTCAAAGCCAGCCCAGGCAAATAGTTCGAGAGACCTTATTTCAAAAAACCCTTCTTAAAAAAGGGCTGGTAGAGCCGCTGAAGGCGTAGGCCTTGAGTTCAAACCCCAATACTGAAAAAAACAAAAGTGAGCACCCGTCCTCACAGGCCTTGCTGACCTGACTAGGCCTTGGATCCCTGTGTGCAGTGCACAGTCTCTTCTGCTATGGTGAGGATGAAAGGAACAAGGGCCTGTAAAGCACCCAGCACTTAGTAGGTGTTCAATAAGATTTGCATAAGGAAGAGGAGCTTAGAGGGCTGATTATAGGACAGCCTCCTTGTACACGTAAACATTTGCTATTTCCCCTTTCTCTCCCTTTTCTAGAAAATTCAGGGATGAGCCCCTCCCATGGGCCCCCCTTTCTGTTGTCTCTCTGGAATGCTGGTTGATGATAGCTCCAACTCAGGTGTTAATGGATGACTTGCAGCTAATGGGGTAATGACTGATAATGACTGGATAGGACTTTCCATCTAAGAACATCTACATTTTAACCTGTGACAACTTGAAAAGCCAAAGGTTATTACAGAGCAGGGGGTGGGGACTGGGGTACAGTGTAAGTTGGGGATTTGGGCTGGAGATAGGATTCCTGGGCCCTTCTACATCTCCCCAGGGCTCTTCCCTCCAGCCCTGGGGGTATTAGATGGACCAGCATTGGACACATCCAGAGAGCCACCAGCACCAGGGTGGCTCAACCCTGTAATCCTAGCTACTCAGGAGGCAGAGATCAGGAGGACTGTGGTTGGAAGACAGCCCAAGCAGATTGTTTGTGAGAACTTATCCTAAAAAAAGACCATCACAAAATAGGGCTGGTGGAGTGGCTCAAGTGGTAGAGCGCCTGCCTAGCAAGTGTGAGGCCCTGAGTTCAAACCCCAGTGCTGCCCAAGAAAAAGGTAAGGTTGGAATTAGAGCCCCTATTTCCTTGGGGGATCCTTTGACTTCCTCTTTGATGTTACAGAGGGTCAGGATCAATAGATGTGTCAGGAGAAGGCCTGGGAGCTCTGCTTAGGAAGAGGCCCCCAAATTCATATGCCATTCCTCCGTGTTGTTGCCCTTGGTCTCCTAGGTGTATTTTGGAAGAATTCCTGAATAGGGTTCTCTCAGCACCACCTTCACAGTCACTGTTTTTGTAGTAGCTTCCACCTATATTATTTCAGAGGTGTAAAACTGAGGCCTGCAGGCCAAATTTGATTCTAGGTCCTACTTTGTAAATAAAGTTTTATTGGAACACAGTCATGCCCACTCCCTTATTGATGGTCTGCAGTTGACACTGTGTGGCACACAAAGTTAAAAATATTTGCTCTCTGGCTCTTCATAGAAAGAGTTCATTGACTCTTGATTTTACTTCATTAAAAATAGCCAATCTGCAATCCCAGCACTTGGAGGAATGATGTAGGAGAATCGCAAGTTTGAGGACAGCCTGGGCAACATAGCAGGACCCCAATTCAAAGAACAAAACAGCCAGGTGCAGGTGGCTCACGCCTGTAATCCTAGCTACTCAGGAGGCAGGGATCAGGAGGATCACGGTTCAAGGCCAGCCCAGGCAAATAGTTCAAGAGACCCTATCTCAAAAACAACCCTTCACAAAAAAGGGCTGGTGGAGTGGCTCAAGGTGTAGGCCCTGAGTTCAAACCCCAGTACTGCAAACAAAACAAAAAGCACTTAGCAAGTGCTCTAATACTTAAGCCACTCCTTTTGCTCTTAGTTTGTTTTTCAGATAGGGTCTTGTGCTTTCACCCTGGCCAGCTCAGACCATGATCCTCTGGCTCCCGAGTAGGGAACCATGAAACTTAGGGTGGCTTGCAGGTCCCACTTTCTCTGCGATTATAGGCATGTACCACCATGCCCAGCACATAAACAAATTTATTTTAAAATGAAAAAAGTTGGAAGAGAGAGAGAGATACTGGGGATTGAACCCAGAGCCTCACCCTTGAGCTATACCACCAGTCCTAAAATGAACCTTTCTCTCGCTGCCAGAACTTCTAGCCTGAATGGAAGGAAACTGACAAATAAATATAACCAAGAGAAAACAATGCACTGCAGCTGCATCTGGGTTCTGTTGCTCAGCTGCCTTCGGAGCTGAGGCCCCCGGGTTCTCTCTTGAGAGATTAAACCAGCCAGAATAAGGAGCAGAAGTGCTTGGGTCTCAGCCTGGGCTGACCCTGACCCGCTCTGTGTCCTTGAGCAAGTGAAGGCTCCTGTCTGGGCCTGTCCCTTCCATGTCAGTGTTTTTCCACCGTGCCTGGGTGACAGAGTCACCTGGGGCTCCCCCTCTCACTTCTGAAATTGATAAGACCCAGTGCCCATCCCGGAGATCCCCCTCAGTGGGTGTGGGAGGGGCCCCCAAGTGTGCGGTTTTGAACGAGCACCCCTTCCTGCCCTCCCCAGTGATCACCTTGACTGTGGTCCCTCCAACTCCCCAAATCTTCTTAGCTCCGGGCACCACCTTCCGCCTGCTGCCTCCCACTCTGGGCAGGGGAGTTTGGAGCTAGCAGGCAGGAGAGTGACTGCACCTGGGCTCAGAGGAAGGTTTTTCAGGTGCCATGGTGCCTGCTGCACCCTTGGAGCCAGGTGAGGCTGAGGCTGCTAGGACCCCTGGGAGGGAGAACGTTCAGAAGCCATCTCAGGAAACACAAAACAGAATGCCTCCTTCCTTTGTTTTTAGAGAAAAGCTTGTTTGCAAGTTTTCTGGAATAATTATTTCCAAGTCGTAGAGCTGGTGTCTAACAGACGCTGACAGTCCTGGAGGCAGGACTGGGCCGGGAGCCTAGACAGGTGTCTTGGGTGCCACGATGGGGAAAGGATCCTGTGGGCTGGTGCCTTTCCTTCTCTGGGAATCTTACAACCTGAGCCTGACGATTCAGGTTCTAGTTCACTGTGTCGTCCTGGACAAGGCTTGGGTGTCCCTTTAGAATCTTCTGAGTTGTTCTTGAAGGACTGTTACCTTCCAAACTTAAAAGACACATCTTCCAGAGGTCTTCCTGGATAGCCCGAGTCTTTTCTCTCCTTTTAATTCTGCCTGCCACAAATCCCTCTTTAAGACTGCTGTTTGTCCTAAGATACTTTTATACCTTCATTGCTGATCTTCTTCACTTTCTGAATAGCAGGAGCTGTGCGTGTTTTATTTCTTTGTGTATTAATCCAATGCTTCTCACCTGATTGTATCCCCCATGGTGTCAGGGACTCTGTCAGCCTCATTCACCACTGAGCCCTCAGCAGCAGTAGAGTCAGGGCCTTGGAGGACTCTCAACAAATAGGTGTTAGCCAGGCATGGTAGCGCCTCTTTGTAATCCCAGCACTCAGGAGGTAGAAGCATGAGGACTGAGAGTTCGAGGCCAGCCTGGGCTACATAGCAAGAACTTGTCTCGAAAAATAAGAATCCATAAAAAATAAATTAAGAAAAAGAAAGAATAAATATTTGTTGGGTTAAGGAATAAGTCTTTGGGCAAAGGAAGCACTGCTTCTCAAAGTTTCATGGGAGTAGCTTGAAGACTTTGTCCAAATGCTTCTGTCCCAGCAGGTCGGGTGGGGCCCGAGGACCTGCATTCCAGAGACGCGATGCTGCTGGTCTGTGGACCACATGTTCACAGCAGTGGCCCAGGTGAAGTTTGTCCTACTGGGCCATGGATCCCACCTCCCGCTGTCTCCCTTCCTGGTGCTCAGCGCCTGGGGAGAGATTCAAGCTTTCCGGAAGTGAGGAAGGGCCTACGAGACTCAAGAAGGCATTAATAAGGACGGAAACATATACACGGCACATAAAATCAGAGGCCCCAGGAACCGAGCTGAGCTGAGCACACCCCCTGCATTTCCAGAGGTGCCACCACCCTAGTGATCTGCTTTGTCTGGTCCTGGGAGCTGGGCCCAAGATCTCTCTGGGAGGGAGGCTGACCAGAAGTGTCAGCCTTTACCACCCTTATCAGCTCACTTCCATTCTGAACGCCAAGTTCACTGTGCATGTGGCAGTACCTTGCACACTTGGCCTGGCTGTTCTGCTGATGTGGGTTTCACACTGTCTCCATGACAACACTGTCCCCATCTCCACCCAAGAGCTCACAACATCCGCTAGAAACAGAGAAAAGCAACTGAAGGTCAAGGTTGCTTAACTGAACTGTGGATGCTGTCCCATGGCCCTCCTCTGTGGGAATGTGAGGTGGCCCTCCATCAACAAAGAAAGCCTTTCTCAGTAGGATGACAGCTTGCCAGCATGCCTAGGGTATCAGGAAACCCAAAGGTAACTCCGATGCTTAGTTGTTGTAACCATGTTTGTTTGAAGGACTAAAGCCGCCTTTCTCTAAATGTGGTCTGCTCAACTCCGGCATCAGAATCGCTTTGCAGGGGAGAGGGGCTTAGTAGACATGCAGATTCCTGGGCTTACCCCATGCAGACATTTGCACGGCTTGTAAGTTCCCCAGGTGACTCATCAGTGCATGTATACCTGCACAGGGCTTACAGCTTTGCTTCCGCCTCCGTCTATATGGTTTTTATTTCCTTTTGTGTCAGCTCTATTGTGTCTGTCTCTGATAGTAAGTCGCCTTAAGCTTCCCTTTGGAATTCAGATAGAGTCAATACAGGAGGCTCCACGCATGACCAGGTGTCCTGGGGAACCTCCTCCCTCCCCCCACCCATGCTCTTCTCATCAATGGTCCAGCCTCCAAGTGCAGCTCCACATAGAAGTTGCCCAGTGGGTCTGTCCCCATTGCCCAAATTGAGCCATAAGGACTTCAATCCAGTCTGTCCCCAAAACATTTGCTCCATCAGACACTGCAGTGGACCAAGCCATGCCCTTCACTTTTGGCCCCCTAGAGAAGTGCCCATGTCATTTGACCTCCAGACTCTTCGGTCTCCTCTAAATAATGTGACATTCTCTAGACATTTCTCCCAAAGGACGTCTGAGTCTCTTGGGGTTAATTCTCCCCCAGTCCCCCATCTTTCTAGAGTGTGTGTGGAATCTTGGATTCCACAATACTATCATTTCACATAGCCTGAGCCCATTCTCACCCTCCCCAGCCTTCTCCACACAGCATCGGACCACGTGATACTCTGAATTAAAACCTTTAACAATGACCTATCATCCTAGAATGAATCCCCCTGCCTTACCTTAACCATCTTCCCAGCCTTATCCTTGCCCCACCCTCCTCAGCCTACCCACCACCTTCCCACCCCAGGGCCTTTGCACCTGCTGCTCCTCCCCCTGGGATAGTCTTCCCTCCCCTTTTGCCAAGCCAACTCCTACTTACCCCCCAGGTGCCGGGCCTAAGCTCCAGCACCACTTCCTGAGGGAAGCCCTCTCTGGTGTCTTAGAGGGAGTCAAACCACCTTATTGTAGACCCCACAGCCCCCTGGGTCATCTTCCTTCTTAGCAGGCTGTCACACCAACTTGTTCACATTTAGTGGAGGGTTTCATGCCCGAATTTCTCTGGGACAGTTGTGTGGATGCTTACTGTCCCACCCCCATTATTAGTGGCACCCTTTTATTCAGAGTCTGACTGATGATCCATGCCGTGGCCATTCTGAGAGCAGTCCCCTACTGCCCCAGTCTGTAAGCTCTGTGGGGTTACAAGATGGACTCAGTTCCGCTCCTCATCGATTCCCAGTGTGTGACTCAGTGCCAGCAAGTGTGTGCTCAGTAAGCAGGTCCTCCAGAGCCACATGGTCACCTCCACATCTACTGGTTGACCACACACCAATGGATGACTCCAATCCTCTCTGTGGGCTGAGCGGCAGAGAACTTAAACATGTCCCCCAGGACTTGCATCTCACTCACTCACACATTCATTCGTTCACCCACTCATCCATTCACTCACTCAGTCAGTCGCTCATTCGCTCATTCATTCATTCATTCATTCAACATTCATCGATTCCCACACTCCTTCCTCATGTTGACTATTCTGTGTACAGCACAAGGGTTCCCAGCCAAGGGGTGCAATCCACCCTGCAGGCTTGGGCTTGCGTCTGCTTGGGAATTTTTTTTTCTTTTTGCACAAAGATACCGTCTATTTGCCAAGCTGCGTGCCCTGGGAAAACACCATTTTCTAAACCATTGCTTTGAGGGCGTGCCTTTTCCTAATTTCCATAAAGGCACTGTGAATACTACAGGAACCCTGACCGGTCACCTTGAGTAAGACAGAAAGCCTGTGCTCTCGGGAAGCGTGTGTTCTGTCAGGGAACAAAGACAATGAGTAAGAAAACATACACATAAGAGAAAACACAAAGATATAATTATAGACTGAACAGCGATGCCATGGTTTGGATGTGGTTTTGTCTGCTAGGGGTTGATGTGGTGGAAGCTTGTACTCAGTTTGGCGATAATACGAGGTGGCAGGACCTTTAAGAGGTGAGGCCAAAAGGGAGGCCATTAGGGGTGCTGCCCTCAGAAGGGATTAAGGTAGTTCTCTTGGCACCCCTGATTTGTTCTTGTGAGAGGGTTGGAATAAAGGAACAAGCCTGGCTCCTTCCCATGGGCTGGCTTCCTCTTTTACCATGTGAAGTCTTCCTCTTGCACCTGTTTCCTCCATTGTGCTGCTGCCTGCCCTGAGGCCTTCCCCAAAGCTGAGCTAAGGCCTGTACCATGACCCTGAATCTCTAGAACTGTGAGCTAAATAATTCTGTTTTGTTTATAAGTTACCCAGCCTTGGGTATTTCATTACAGTAGTGAAAAATGAACTAATATATATGTTATGGGAGAAAACTCCTTTGAGCATATATTCTGTGCTGGCCGCTGGAGGCAGAGGACAGAGTTTGGAGGCCAAGGCCACCTTATCCTGGGCACCCAATTCTCATGGGAAATCATACAGGAGAAGAATGAATGAGCGCAAACAGACACAGGCCAGGTCCAGGAGGATTTTAGTCCCTCACAGAGATGGATGGAATACCAAACTGCCCAGGTATGAGGCCGTGAAGATCAAGAGTCTAATTTGGCCAGAGTGGTTTATTTACCTGCCTTCCTGGAAATGTGGGAATGACCAGGAATTTCTAGGTCTCCTGCTCTGTCAGTCTCTGACTTTTCAGTTTTGGGGTGATGAATGGGTTGGGAGGGTATCCTTACTGTGGGGATGGACCCAAAGATTCATTAGGATTTGTGAGTCCAGTCTGAGTCCAAAAGCTGGGTTTGCTGGCTGGGCCCTTCATTCACAAGAATACCCAGCAATCTTAGAAAGAAAAACAAAGCACCTCTCAGTGTCCAGAGAGATAAGAAGTAGAACTGGCCAGCACTGGTTTATAAGTCCTGGGAGAGCAAGAGATCTGGGGGCATGTGTTCCCTCCTGTGTTCTCAGGGCCTCAACCAGCGTGTGGCACACGGGAGATTTACTCTAAGCATAGGCTAAATGAGGGGCTGGAAAAATATCATTTCCCTGAGCAATTGTTTGGCAGAGGGAAGGAAAGGAAGGATTGTATTTAGAAAAGTACAAAGCATGCACTTATAGACTGAAGGAAGAAGATTCAAGATGGCGCCTGTGATCCTGGAACATGACAACTACTCCTGGAACACTTTTAACAAGAGACTTTTCTTCTTTTAATTTCTCCTTTTCAAGACTTTTCAATGCCAAGTGCTTCTGTTCTTTTCAGAAGACAGGTCAAGAAATCTGGCCTCCATTCTCCTTGCTGTGTGGGAGACACATGGGGATTTCCTTCTGTAAGCCACCTTAAACTTCAGACATTTGGGTGGCAATACACGTGATGGAGAACACCCCACTTCCACTTCCGGTTACCCTTCCACTTCCTGTTACCCTTCTATTTCCTGTGACCCTTCCACTTCCTGTGAACCTCTCTGACTGAAATCAGGAAATTCAACTCTGGGAGCACTCTAAGCTCTTCGCCCTCTGGTACCAAAGGTCTTGATGCAACTGGGAGTCAGAGTCAAGCAGCCAGGTGTCTGGAGTCCACAGTGACAAACAGCTCTACAGGGGCAGCACCTGGAAGCACCCCTCATATGTCTCCCACTCATCGTGGGAGACTGAGAGCCAGGGTCAAGCAGCCAGGTGTCTGGAGTCCACAGTGACAAACAGCTCTGGGAGCCAGAGTCAAGCAGCCAGGTGTCTGGAGTCCACAGTGACAAACAGCTCTACAGTGGCAGCACCTGGAAGCACCCCTCATATGTCTCCCACTCACCGTCTGTTCATATTTGCCACACATAATGGATTTAGAAGACGCAAGAAAAGCCCAATAAAGCATGGTTGGGGGCTGAGTCTCCAGAAATTCTGTGGCTGTTGCTTGTGGTAATTAGTCAAACTTCTCTGTAGCCAAGTAGACAATGTACTGTTAATGTTCTGTTAATTCCTTTTGATTGAATTTCTAAGCTTTGTGTCAAAGCTGAGCCTCCAAACTGCATCTCACTCCTCACTCTGATGGCTTCCAGGGCTATGTTCTGAAGGTGAGACATCTCCAGGCAAGCACTTCTGTATGAGGAAAGTGCTAGAATCAGGAGCCATGGGTGAGGCAGGAATAGGCTGAAGGTGACCTGTACTGTTCACTCCTATTCTACTTGCAGGAAGTTTCAGGACAGTAGATCTTGGGCTTTTCTGCCACCCTATCAGTCCCAAAAAGGAGGCTGCACCCTCAACACATGGAGAGAAGTGATGAGACCCCAAATCTCACAGCTTGAAGTTGGAAGACACCAGAGCTTGTCTCCCTGCTGGGAACCATTGTCTCCATCCCACCCACACCCAGGCTGTGGAGGTGGGCAGCAAGGAGGGAAAGTCCCCAGAGAACACACTGCTCAGATGCTGCTCTGCGCAGAGCAGAGCTGCTGAGTGGGTGGACAGTGGGAGCTAAGGCTTCGTGACTGCCTCTCTGATGGTCAACGGGCAGCCAGCTGGGCCGTGCAGAGAAGGGCTGCAGGCAGGGCCTTGGGTTGGCAGAGGGGAAGTTTGGAACTAGGACTAGGCTTCCTGTACCTTTTGCACTTAGGATTTCCTTGGTAGGGTCCTGCTCCATCTCTGGAAAAGCAGCCAAGAGACAACGCTGCTTGGAGGCCTTCAAAGACATTTGCTGTATTCCTACATCCGGGAGTACTGACAGCCATAAACCAAAGTCAAAGCCAGTGCTGGATCCTCAAAGACGAAGCCATGTGCCAGGGTAACTGGGAGATTTTGCTGCTTGGCCTCATGACTTGCTTTGCTGATGAAATGTGAGCGCAGAGAAGCTTTAAATAGTCAGTGTCTGGGTCATCATTTTTCACCTCCTTCTTCCCCGAGATGAAGAAGGTTCCAGATAGAGGCTTTTCCATCGGCCTGTATCCTGAAGTAAAGATGAGAAGGACACATGGTCCCGATCAACCCACAGGTAGATATATTATGCACAAGACGTATCAACAGTAAGCCACCGAGATTTTGGGATTGTTTGTTATCATGGCACGATCTAGTCTACACCGATGGATGCTAAGGCTTCAACTAGACCCCACCCCAGCCTGAGTCATCACGGTTAATTCTATTCTCAGTTCGCATGTTAGTTATCTATTGCTCTATAGCAAATTACCCCACCATTTAGCAGCTTAAAGCAACACACATTTATGATCTCACAGTTTCTGTGTCAGGAGTCAGGGCAGGGCTTATCTGGGTCCTTGGCCTCAGGGTTTCTCACGAGGTTTTCATCGAGGTATAAACCACCCTGGGGTCTCATCCAAAGGCTCAGTGGGGAAGGGTGGGCCTCTGAGCTCCCGTGGTGCTGGCAGCATTCAAGGGCTTGCCGGCCGATGGATCAAGACCTCAGTTCCTGGTTGGCTGTTGGCTGGAGCAGCTGTCGATTCTTTACTGTGTCGGAGTCATGGGGTCTGGTTCTTCAGGGCCTGGTCTGTTAGTTCTTATGCTATTTGTAGGAAGTTTCGTGACAATAGGTCTTGGGCATTCATTTCCCAGAAGCAAACAAGCATAGAAGGCAAGAGTCTGCCAGTGAGACAGATAGATGTCACTGTGCTGTGGAACCTAATCATAAAAGTGACATCCCCTTACTTTTACTCTGTTCATCAGAAACAAGTCATTAGGTCAAGCTCACTGTCAGGGGAGGAAATTTCACAAGAACACGAGGCAGCAGCCTCTCGACCAGATTCTTGTCAAAGGAAATGGTCACTGAGTGAAAGTTAGTAGCCCTGTCCATCTGTCAGCATTCAACATATGGTAGAGTCACACTCATGCTTGTCCATTCCAGTAATGGCCATATGAACTTAAGTCATATGCTCTTTCAGACCAGGCACAATGGCTCACACCTGTAATCCCAGCTACTTGGGAGGCAGAGTGGTTCTAGGCCAGCCTGGGCAGAAAGTTCCTGAGACCCAATCTTTAAAATAGCCAAATTGAAAAGGGCTGGAGGCATGGATCAAGGGGTACAGCACCTGTCTAGCAAGCATGAGGCCCTGAGATCAAACCCCCAGGACCACACACACACAAACACACAGTTCTTTTAGATGTTTCTTCTTCCTCTTCTCTTTTTTATCCCCTTTCCCCTTCTCCTTCCTGGATGGTAGAGGAGTTTGAACTCAGGGCCTCATGCTTGCTAGGCAAGCACTCTACCATTTGAGCCACATCTCCAGTCCACCCCCCCCCTTTTTTTTTGGTTTTAGTTTGTTTTTCAGAGAGGGTCTTGAGATTTTCCCCAGGCCTGTCTTGGACTATGAAACTCCTACCTATGCCTCTTGAGTAGCTGGGATTGTGGAAATGCACCACCATTTCCAGCTTCCCTTTGAAATAGGGTCTGGTGAACTTTTGCAGCCTTGAACTGTGAGCCTTCTCTCTCCACCTCCCATGTGGCTATAACTACAGGTGTGCACCACGACACCCAGCTTCCATCCTTCTTGACAAGAGCCACATTGTCTACCCCATGACCACGTCTGCTACAACTTTGAGTTCTGTTAGGCTGTCTTAAGGTTGGGGTCCAATTTGCCCACAGGCTTGGACAACTCTAATAGCTTCTTAGAACAAAAAAAGAATCAACAGGGGTAAGTACCAGAAACCGGTAGAGCTCTGAAGTGCGCAGGGTAGAAAGGTCACACAAGAGGCCATTACATTCTGTTTTATTTATTTATTTATTTATTTTGGTGATGGTGCTGGGGTTTAAACTCAGGGACTTTGCACTTGATAGGCAGGTGCTCTACCACTTGAGCCATGCCTCCAGCCGTTTTCAGATTGGTATTTTTGGCTAGAGTCTCAAATTCACACTGGGGCAGGCCTGGACCTCGACTCCTCCCCTGCCATCCCCCACACACATAAGATTTTCTTTTATATCAACCTGCTATTGCTGAGTGACAAACAGCCCTGAAGCCTTGGGGGTATGCACAAAAAACATGCAGTACTCATTCATTTGTCTGCAGCATGTCAGGAGCAACTCAGTGTCCTAGCCACAACACGTGCAGGTCACCTGGGGAAGTGCTGCCCCCTGGGTCTTTCATTTTTCTGGGACCAGTGGGCTCCCAGAAGTATACCCTGTTCATGGAAATGGCAAAAGCACCATCACAATCCACCCACGAAGCCCCCTTCCAGTCTTTGCATGTGTGACATCTACTGAATTCTCATTGGCCAGAGCAAGTCACATGGTTGGGTCCTGCCCACCATGGGGCTGAGGCTTGAGTGGATGTTCACTCTAGTGATTGACATTCCGGGACTCAGAACTCCATCCCACACACCCTCCCTTGCCTCTACACCATGTTGGAGTTTGAAGCTTATAATTGAAACACCAGGAGCAGATACAAGCAGGTATAAGGCAGGTTTCTGTCCCCATTCTCACCGGACATAGGATGTGTTTAGAGAGAAAATGAAGTGGCAGTGAATGGGACAGGCTGGCCGGGCTCCAGAGAGAGTTTGGAGCTGGGAGAAGCAGGATGTAGCCATTCCTTTCTGTCCATCCCACCTGCAGAAGGCCCAGGAGGTGATGCTGGGAGAGGCGAGGCCCGGCTGTCAATCACAGAGGGGGACAAGGTTCCCTTCTGCAGTGATCTTGCATAGCCTGATGGTAACAGGAGAGGGACTCTCGCTCTAACCTGCCTTGAATACCTGCGTGTGTCCTTTTTTAGCATACGGTAAGGCTCAGGCTCCTGGGCTCCTTCAGGCAGCTGTATCTGGCTACAGGTTGCTTACACTTGTATTTTGGTCCTGTTTATATTTGTCAATTTGTCTTCTATTTTTGGTGGATGGCATTGGCTTCCTGTTTACCTTGTCGATATAGGCTTCCTTTTAAATAAATATTTTAAAATAAACAGAGCTAATTTCACTCTAGTGAACACTACTTCAGGTGGTAGGTAGACACAGCAAAAAGATAGATTGAGCCTGGTCACTAGCATTTGGTAAACATTTTGAAAGAAAAGAATGGGGTTTGTGCAGTCAGTCTGGGTTCAAGTTCACACTCCACCACTTGTATAGGGTATTGGTGAGAGTCTCCATTTCTTCCTGGATGAACCGAAGGCCTCTCACTAGGAAGGTGCTCTACCTTGAGCCATAACTCCAGTCATTTTTGCTTTAGGCTATTTTTCAAACAGGGTCTCTCAGTTTTTGTTTGGAAATGGCCTGGGATGGCAATCCTCCCACTATATCTCTCTGCGAACTGGGATTACAGGTGGGAGTCACCACCCCTGGCCAGTGTGTAACTGTTATGTTACAGTTCAAGTGAACATCTTCCTGTCCCTCTCACTTCGGGGTGAGTCTTCATTAGTCATACAATTAAAAGGGACCAGACAAATTGGGGCAGTTCAGGAGCTGGGGTGGGTGACCCTTGGTGGTGGGGGAGCCCAGTGAGCTCCTCTCATCACAGGATTTAAAAAGATGTCCATCAGACAAGTTTGACATGGTATCTCAGGCACACCACACGATTGTGCAATAAATTCCTATTTCTTGTCAGCCGCACAAGTCAATTGCCTTGTATTTTTGGTTTGTGCAAGTAACATTTAACCTGTAAAATGTTTTAAAATACACAGTAATATGTTTTGGAATTTCTTCAAATTTTAAAATATACCCCTCAGCACACAGGCTGGGCCTTGGGCTTCTCTGGCCTCCTTCGTCATCCTCCTAGGAGCCTCCAGGGTAGATAGGCTCTCTGCTTTCAGATGAGGAAACTGAGGCTGGAAAGAAAGGCAATTCCTGGTCTTTTGAAATCATTTTCAGGACAATAAATTCCAGGACTTCGGGTTCAAAGGACTTGGGGAATGATTTGTGTATGTGTGTAGGGGAGAGATGCATATTGGTGGGGATAGTCCATGGCGATTCATGAAGGAATCCTTTCTTTGTGGGGGGCTGGGGTTTGAATTTGGGGCTTTGCACTTGCAAAGCAGGCGCTCTACTCTTAAGTCACACCTCCAGTTCATTTCGCTCTGGTTATTTTGGAGGTGTGTGTGGGGGGGGGGTCTCATGAGCTATTTGCACAGGCTGGCCTCGAACTTCCATCCTGCTGATCTCACCCTTCCAAGTAGCTAGGATTACAGCCGTGAGCCACCGGTGCCCTGCTCATGAACACATCTTAACACTGGTTGCTAGCGGCCCTGTCACCTCACTCCAAGTGAGTCCTGCACCTCCGATAGATAACAAGAATAGCAATGGCTGACATTTATGGAGCGCTCACCAGGCCCTGAATGCATTACCATATAGACGCAAGAGGTCCTCTTGTGACCCCCATTTCCAGGGAAGGGAACTGAGGCAGGAGAGATTAAGAACGAGCCCACCAAGTTAATACGCGTGCCAGAGAAACTGTGCTAAGAGGGGGGTCGGATTCCAGAACCCCTATCCCGAAGGTCAGGGGAGCAAAGGGGAGAGGGGAGGACCCGGCCACTTGCGAGGGGGTTGCGGCTGGAGACTTCCAGCTCCGGGAGCTTCGCCTGCGCTCTCGGCCTGGGCGCCACCGACTCCGCCCCGAACTTGGCCGGAGCGCGGCCGGGAGGGAGGCGGGCTGGGGCGGGGGCGCCGCCTTTGCCTGGCCGGTCCCCCGTCGTCCTCCTGCGGTCCCTCCCCTCGGCTCCGGGCTCCTGACATCACGGTCCGGGAGGCGGGATCGGGAAGGAGGGGGCCGCGGGGAGGAGGAGGGAGGGCGCACAGTCCCAGCCAGAGCTTCAAAACAGCCCGGCGCCTCGCCTGCCTCGCGTGCAGCCCGTCCGTCTGTCTGTCCGGCCGCCCGCGCCTGGTGAGTGGGGGGCGCGCCCAGGAGCCGCGCGCGGACACGGGGGTGGTGTCAGGGTTCTGGGGGGGGCAGCAGGGGCACGACCACTCCTTTTAAGGACCCGAGAGGCCCCCCCGGGGGTGGTGGCAGGCCGGGAGGGGCCGAGGCGCGGTCCGTGCGGCGGACCCTCTGTTAATCCACGGGATCCGCCCTCGCCACCGCGGGGTCCCCCTCGCCCCCCTCGGGGCAGCACCCGTAGCCTGTTGCGCCGAAGCGGGCGGGAAAAGTTTGGGGAGGAGTCGGGGCGGCTCCCCTCGCCCTTGCCAGTTTCAGATCTGGGAATCTGGGGGTCCTGGGCGGTCCCCTTGTCGCGTGTGGGACCCCGACGCCCCGGCGCCTGGGCCCCAGCGGTGCGGATCGAGCCGGACCCACGGCGCCCAGGCCAGGACAGCCGGGTCCCCGCGGGCTGCGCACCCCGCTCGGCCCGGCCGCGGCTCTGTGGCGCCCCCCAGCGGCCAGGAGCGACTTCCTTGGGCGCGCAGCGGTGCCTGAGCCCCTCGGCCCTTGGAGGGGTTTTGGGGCAAGGAAGGGTCCCACTTAAGGGAGTCTGAGTGAGGGGCTTGGATAAGGACTTAAGCCCCCCAGCTCGGATTCTGTGTCATCCCACTTTTATGGGGCACCTAGAATCAGCAAATTCATAAGACGGAGTGCCAGGGCCGGGCCTGGGTGACAACGAGGGTTAGTGTTTAGTGGGTACAGTTTTTTTGTTGGGGAGGATGAAAAGTTTTGGGTATAGACCGTGGTGATGGTTACACAACCTTGTGGGCGATTCCCTGCCACTGAGTCGTACGCTTACACAGGGTGAAAATCATTACTGTATTATGTATATTTACCTTTTGGGATGACAAGAGACGCCTGTACTCAGTCTGCATCCGACAGAGAAAGCGCAGAGCTGAGGCCCCTAGGCGCCACACCCCTCCCTCCCCGCCCCGCTCCCTGGAATGTCACCTCTTGATAAGGAAAGGAAGGAGGACCACAAAGGCACAGGTTTCCCAGAGCCGTGGGGAAGAGGATGGTGGAGCCGAGGAGGTACAGTGGGCTGTGCTTTCCCCTCTCTCTATGGGAGCCCCACCCTGAGCTGTTTCCAGCACCCGTCCCTTGTCGCAGATGGGAAAACCCAGGCCCACGCGATGTCCAAGTCTAAGCCACCAAGCTCCAAGCGCAGGAGCCTGGCTTGGAACCTTCACCTGCCTCCCTCCCAAGTCCTTCCCCCACTTTCCACCTGGAGATGCCTTCGTGGTTGGTGGGTTTCGGGAAATGAGAGAAGATGCTTCAGGGCCAAACCAGCCAAGATGCCCACGGGGGCCTTGGCAGGAAGATGCCCAGCCCACAGCCGAGGGAAGGGTGTGGGGGTGGCAGGAAGGTGCCGAACCTGTTTTCCCACTGAAGGGTTTTGGATCCCTCCAGTCTCCACCCCCACAGGAACTGGGGAGTCGGGTGGGAGGCAGAGAGCAGGTCACACAGCCTGGAGCCACCTCTGTCCCTTGAGTGGAGAAACTGAGATTTGCCCGCCATCAGGGGAAAGGGGTTTGTGTGGGAAGATGGGGGGTGGCCAGAGGGGAGGGCCTGCTCTCAGTATGGCACGCCCCAACGGGATATTCAGTTGTAAATACAAATACAGAGCAGTTCAACCAGCTATGGTACTGGTACCTAGATTTCTTCTGCCTCTCTCTCTCTCTCTCTCTCTCTCTCTCTCTCTCTCTCTTCCCCATCTCTCTCTTTCTCTCTGTCTCTGTCTCTCTCTCTCTCTCTCAGTGCTGAGGTTTGAACTCAGGGCCTACACCTCAAGCCAGTCCACCAGACTGGGTCTCTCGAACTACTTCCCTGGGCTACCTTTGAACCCCAATCCTCCTGATCTCTGCCTCTTGAGTAGCTAGGATTATAAGTGTGAGCCACTGCCGTGAGGCTAAAATAACATTTTTAATTGAAGAGAATAGCTATCTTCTGTTATCTGTAAGATTACAGGTGTGTCTTCTGCCTCTCTCATGGTATCTTCACCATAGGAACTAAAACCACTTGCAGGTGGTGATGCACCTGGAGAGTGAACTGGCCTGTGCTCCAGCCACACCTACACTGGCACTCCCCGCCCTCCACACTCACTGCCTCGGCCCTCCATCTCTCTGGAGGTTCCCCTAGTTTGTGGGGCTCATCAAAGTCCAGTTCTTTGTCAAAGTGCACTGCAGCAGGCAGACATAACCAGAAAGGAAGTCTGCCGAGACAAAACTATATAAAAACCTTTCCAGGCCAGATAGGATGGCCTTGGACTGCTGGCTGGCTGACTGGCGGGATTTGTTTGGGAGGCAGGAGTCCAGTCACCACCACCCGTCCCTGGGGTGGAAGACGGCTAATTGTGTGTTGTGTTGCAACATGTGACTGATGCCCAGGTCTGTGGCCAAGCGGGGACTCTGACACAGGCTTCAGGGGCTACCGTGGGGATGGGCTCTCCAGCCACGGGCAGCTCCAGAGTGGTGGCCTTTATCACCAGAAAGTGCTGGGATCCCTAGCACTGGGACTGAGGCTCAGAGCCCTCCTAAAGGAGGCAGTTAGAGGCTGACTGAGGGAGCCTGTGCAGGAAGTTTGTGGTGTGTGGTGTGTGGTGTGTGTCAGGACTTAGGAAGGACATGACTGGCAGGCACAGTTGGAATGGGAGAAAAGGGCAGCTGGCATCCCAGAAGGAACTGGAGCCTGATTCTGGGCTGTCGGGCCTCAGCTTGTCCAGGGAAGGAACAACACAGGTGTGGAGTGGCAGGAAGAGGAGGTGCCCCCCTTCGCTCTGGGAGTGGTGACGCCTGGCTCCCTGCAAACTTACCCAGAGTGCCGTTTAGGCAGCACGGTGGCTGGGATCAGGAATTTGGTGCATCTGGCTCTTGTTAGGGACTGGCGGAGGGGGGCAGGCTAAAAATAACCCGGCCAGAGCAGCCACTCGGGAAAGTGCTGGAGGCTGGTAACCTGACACCCGGGGTGAGGCTGGTGGCAGTGGTGGTGACTGATGGTGACATTACCAGGATAGTTGTACTCCTGGGTCAGTTGTACTCCTCCAGGCAGCCAAGCCCGTGGTCGGACTTGAGCACTGGGCATTCAGGAAGACCTCCTTGTCAAGACTGGAGAATTCCAGGGACTCAGGGACCTTAGAAAGTCCCAGTTTGACCTCTAGGGACTCAGAGAGGTGGAGTGAGTTGTGCAAGGTTGCACAGCAAGTTGGTGGCAAACCCAGGGCTTGATCTGGGTGTCAGGAGTGGTTCCAAGAGAAAGGAATTCAATGGCTGGGGAGTGGTCAGTGGGATTCCAGTCACAGGTCTCCATGGTGTCCCTTGTGGCATGTGTCATCTGTCTGGGATGCTGGACACTCATGTTCACTCACATTCACATCCTGATGCGCAGAGACTTACACTCAAGCAATGGATCACTTCCCCTTGAGCGGCTGGCTGGTGTCTCTCCTGCGAGCTGGCAGGCTCTGAGGCAGGAAGTCAGAGGAGGGGGATGGAGGGGAACTGGGTGAATGTCCCCTTCCTCCTCTGTGCAGAGACATGGTTGGCTGCAATCACCCAGTATCTCTGTTGCTTAATGAGTTGGTTGAAGAATTGAGTCTCTAGGCTTCACCTTCCTTGGGAAGTCAGGCTTCTGTTGATCTCTAAGGCACTGAGAGGGAAGAGGGGGTCACTTTGGTTCTCATCCTTCCTGACCAGGCTAGGTGAGGCCAGCTGCTAGAAGCTTCCTAGGTCTCTGGATCTGGAGCCGAGGGAGGGAGCTCTAGGTGATATTGGGTATTAACACTGAACCCAGGAATCTGAGCTGCAAGATATCTGTCACCATGCAGCCTAGAGAGATGGCTCAGTTCAGTTCCCGCCACAAACTGCTCGGAAGTTAAAGTCAGTAACTACCTGACAGCAGAGTCCCTCCTGCACTGAGAGCTTTCTGATCGCCAGCTTCTCTGGTAAACCATCTTTCTTTGAAAGGAAATTAGTAAGCTGGCACTGGTGGCTCATGCCTGTTTAGGAGGCAAAGATCAGGAGGATGGTGGTTCGAAGCCTCCTTTTTTGAGACCCTATCTCAAAAAAACCCAACACAAAATTTGCAGTGGATAAATATGACCCCCAAGTTATCTCATTAATTTTTATTCTAATGAATATTTTCCAAGGTGTGTTTTCATTGGCGGTGCCCAGGATAATTTTAAATGATGGGCAGCTGAACATCAAAACAAGAAAGATGAATTATGTATTTTGGGGGGTCGGCATTTGAAAAAATATGTAAATATAGCACCCAACCCTATGGACTCATAAATGTGACTGGTTAAGGTCAAAGGAAAGTTGATGTTTTAAACTTTAAAGCCTTTTTGAAATAATAAAAGAACTTAATATGCACAGGTGGTTCTTGAGTTTGGTAAAAATCTTAGAATTTTAGTGATGCCTTTTGTGAGATTTCTTGTTGTTGTTTTATTGTGGGTTACTGGGGATTATGATCAGGGCCTTGTACCTCAGGGCTCTCTCTTGGGTCATGCACCCAGTCCTTTTTGCCTTAGTTTCTTTTTCAGGTAGGGTCTCGCCTTATTTGCCTGGGTTGACCTTGTACCTTGATCCTCCTATTGCTGAGCTGGGATTACAGATGTACACTCTACGCTGGTTTGTGGAGATGGTTTTCTAATGGGGATTGGGATGGACATGTTTCACCCTTTCGATGACCAGACTAATCCAGAAACACCTGTGAGCTCCCCACCCACGCTCCTGTTCGGCTTCAGACATACCTGCCACTTAGCTTTCTAGGAGTCTCTTCATCGTTAATGAGGGTCACTGCTCTGCCTCAGTGGCCTCCTTGGTTGCTCCGAGGATCACAGGAGAGGATCTATTGATGTTTGTGGTTTGCTTAACCAAAGCAAGGCCAAGGGAGAGGCCAGCTCGCTCACTTTAATCTTGATGGGCATTACTACAGGACTCTAAGCAATGGGCGACACCAAGGGGCACTTCCCTGTCTTCAAAGGAGGCTATAATATTGTGAAAGGAATGTGCGTGTAAGAATATCTGCTCCAGTCCAGGGCCCTGAGGTTGGAGTTTAGGGAAGCCTGCAGTATGGTGGCCGGCTAGGATGTCCTTAAGCGTATGGCTAGAAACCTTAGCGTTCTGCCCAGCAGTGATGGCTCCTTGGAAGGCAACCTAATATCCATTGGTCATTTGCAGAATGTATCATAGGAGTGAAAAAGAACAAAGTAGCCAGATGTGGTGGTTCCCGCCTGTAATCCCAGGACTTGCAGGCACTGGCCAGGTGGAGGCAAGAGGACCATAGGTCTGGGTCAGCCTGGACTAAATAGTGAGACCTGTGTCAGAGAGAGAGAGAGAGTGAGAGAGAGAGAGAGGGAGGGAAGGAAAGGGAGAGGGAGAGAGAGAGAGGGAGGGAGAGAAAACACGATTCATTTTTGCATGCCAATAGGGGAAGAGCTGAGCTGTGTTTCATGACTGAATTTAAAGAGGACCGAAACTGTGTATGTGCTGTTTATACAGAAATAGATAAAGCTTGTGGCGTGTTCCATGGCCTTGTGTGTGTGATGTTTATAAGGAACAATGCCTGGAAGGATGCATTAGACCAGATCAACGTGGTTGCTCATGATGACAGGAGGGCAGGGACCCAGCATGGCTGGAGTGGGCTAAGGACCTCCTCCAGTGTCCTCTACAACAAAGACAATGTGTGCATGGATACCCCTGTATCCATACCTCAGTGACCGGGAGCTGGACTTGCTGCTTTCAGGAAGCAGTGGGTGGTTTGCTGGGGTGAGGGTGAGAGCTGGAGACAGGGAGGCAGATAGATCGCGTGGCGGAGGCTCTTGACAGAATCTACCAGGGGCTGCTCTGGTAATCCAGGGACAAGGCAACGAGTGCCTAAATGAGTGTCCCAGGCTGGATCCCCCACTGGGACATCGCACTGTGGATTTCTAATGGTCACAGTGGGTTTGCCTTCTGGGTGCTGCGAACAGGAGAAGGGGAAGAACAGGTTCACTTGGGCATGTGCCCATGGGGCAGTCATGGAATGGAGAGAATTCAAAGGGACAAGTAGAGACCAGCTCTGTACACGGTGGCTTAGGCCAGTGATTTAGGGTAGGAAAAAAATGGCCTCTGTCTACCAGCGTCATCGGCAGTACTAGTCATAATTCATACTGCCACCATGAAAGCCTTTGCAGAGTGCAAAGAACTTTACGGGGTCACATGCATTGCTTCCCGGGCCTCGTTCAAAGTGATCAGCAACCCTACCAGGTAGACTTATCCCTGCTCCTGAGATGAACCAACCCTGTTAAAGAACACGCTTACAAGTGAGGACCTGAAGGTGAGGCTCCTGGAGCCGTCTCTTGCTTGTCAAAAATTGCCACCTGCTGTCCTCTCTTGAAATGCTCTTGGTCCCGGGGCCCAGAATGTTCCTTTGCTACAGAAGTTCTCGTGAGATCTCAGAAGTCAAGCATGCTTCCTGTGAAGTTGGCGGTCTCAGTCCTCAAAAGTCTTTCATGACACGGTGGCCTGAGCCCTCTCTGTCTCCTGCTCCGTCATTCACTTTTATGAGTATTTTCAGATCCTCAGATGATATGCTCTTTGGGTCAAAGGAGGGACCTCACTGGGTCCTCTGGGTACTGTGGAAGGTGTACCAGAATCAAGATGGTGGGTCATGAGCCCAGAAGCCTGAGCAAGTCTTCTGGTCCTCAGTGACAGTCCTCACATTAAATGCCACCAAGGCCCGCCATCAGTTTACACTGGGAGTCTGGAGCCACCCCTATGCCCTTTACACCAACCCTCAGTTTCTGGATCCATCTCTGCTCTTCATCACCATGGCCACCTTCTTGGCCAAGGCCATCACCCTCTTTTGTGCTGACTACTGCCCAAACACCCTGTCACCAGATCCTGAAGTCCACTATCCACATGCAGCCTGCAGGACTGCACAGAGAAGCAAAGCTGCCCGGTCACTCTTCCCTGCCCCACCTACAGATGCTTCAGTAGTTTCAATTGCTGAAAGAGAAGAAGGAAGGAAGGAGGGAGGGAGGGAGGGAGGGAGGGAAGGAAGGAAGGAAGGAAGGAAGGAAGGAGGGAATGAAGGAAGGAAGGAGGAAGGAAGGAGGGAGGGAGGGAGGGAAGGAAAGGAAGGAGGGAGGAGGAAGGAAGGAGGGAGGGAGGGAGGAAGGGGAAAGGAAGGGAGGGGAAGGGAGGAGAAAGGAAGGGAGGGGAGGGGGATGGAAAGGGAAGGAAAAATCCCAGGCTTTGCAGGATCTGGCTAAGCCATCCTTGGCTGGCTGCCCATATGTGACCTGGGAATTGTGATAAAATGTGACAGCCAGTCCACACCTGGAAGGAATGACATCAGCTTCATTGGAGGGTGGTGCTGGGCACAGGTGGTTCTGCAGGTTCCCAGGTGTGATCAGGTGCTGGTGAGCCCTTCTCTAGACTCATTCTTTCCTTTGGCTTTCTTGCTCTGGCCCACTGGCCTTTTTTATCTCCTCCAGTTGTCACACTGCTGCCTCTGTTTGCTGTTCTTCCCCCAACCCTCGCTTCTCTCTCTCTCTCTCTGGTGGTACTGGGATTTGAACTCAGGACCTCAAGCTTGTTAGGCAGGCAGGTGCTCTAGCTTGGTCCACACCCCCAGCACCCTTCCTGTCTTTGTGCAGTAGATTCTCCTTTTCCTTCCAGCCTTATACCATTTCTCCAGGACAGCTTCTAAGCCCAGGTCAAGTCACATCTCTCCTTTGCCTTCGTTTCTGTGGCAGGGGCTGGTGGGTGCAGGGACCCTCTCTCTGAGTTCACCATCACGGGTACCCAGCCTTCAGCAGACCCAGGGAGGAGTTGCAGAAGGGCCCCTGCCAGGAGGCTGTAAAGGTGGCGGAGCTGGAGGGCTTGGAAGGTGGAGAGATGACACCTGGAGTCCTGCAGCTGCTTGCTGTCCCCCTGCAGGTGGCTCTGCCTGGGACCATGTCAGGATGAGTGACATATCAGCATCTGTCTGTATCAGGGAGACATGAAGTCATTTTTTTCTAGGGCAGAGCTCCCAAAGAAGCTTAATCCTGAGCACAGCAGAGTGGGGTTCACCCACCCCAAGACATCTGCAGATATAGCACACGGGCCACGTTCAAAGCTGTAACACACTTTATTGTAAAGTGCATGACTTTTTTTGTTGTCATTGTTTGGTTTTTGAGATGTCTGACTTAAATGGTTTTCCATTTGCTGTGTAATGCACATTTTAAAAAATGAGTTCATTTAAGTGGACTGGGTTTGTGTGGGAACATGAAAAGAGGATGGAAATTCTGAGTGAGTGCGTAGTGGACTCTCCAATGACCCTCTCAGGTCCCCGTTGCTGGATGTGGACCTATCTTCACAGCACTGCTGACTCCTGACTTCCTTGTCATCTGAAGGTCCTGAGAAGTCTCTGGGAAGTCATGCTCCCATTCCTCCTGGCTCTCCCCTGGGGGCCATCCTTGGCAAATGGCTGAGGGACACTGGAGTAGGAGCCCGGGCAGGATCAGGCCAAGGCTGGTCCTAGATAGGCCACATCTGTTTGGCATGTTGGCTTGGTGTTTCCCTCACTTCCTTCCACTTTTCACCAAAGAGCTGCCCTCAGAAAACCCTAGGCTCAGGAATCCCCAGCCCAGGCACTGCCCCCAGGTCACCTGACCCTGGCCTGTGCCATTCAGGGACTGTCATATAGGCCTGCTGCTCCACCCCCACCCCTCATTCTAAGGGAAGGAGGACCGAGGTTGAGGTTACTCTGTGCCTTGGGGGCAGAGCCAGTGGGAGGAAAGGGGAGATGAAGGAGTTTCTGCCCTGACCAATTTGTTACTGGTACCCAGTGCCCGGTTGGTTTTAGTGACAGGGTCTTGGTGTTAGAAAAACAAGCCAGTTCTCTCTTGCAGAGAGGAAAGGCTGTATTCCTCACGGCTCCAGGAGAGAAAGCTGTGGACTGGCAGCTTATACATCAGTTCATGTGTAGTCTATGAAAATATGTACTATAATAATACATAAAAACATAAAAATAAAAATAAGCTGGGCGCCAGTGACTCACACTTGTAATCCTAGCTACTTGGGAGGCTGAGATGGGGAGGATCATGGTTTGAGGCCAGCCTGGGCAAATAGTTCGAGAGACCCCCATCTCCAAAATAACCAGAACAAAATGGACTGGAGGTGTGGCTCAAGTGGTAGAGCTCCTGCCTTTCGAGCTGTGAGATCAAACCCCAGGCCCACCAGAAAAAAAGCCTCTCTATGTGTATGTGTGCACACCGGACTTGACCTCAGTCCGTGACGAATGCAAGACCCGTTATCACTTAATGGCCAGTTTGGAGACTGGGGTGCAGACTTTGGAGTCACGTGGGCAGCTTTGAATAAATTCAGTTGACCTTCTGTGTCCCTGGATTCCACCTCTGGGGATTCAATCAACCTCTGACCAAAAATGTTTGAAAAAATTGCATCTTTACTGAAAATGTACAGGCTTTTTTTTCCTTGCCATTGTTCCCGAACGATACGGCGTGACAGTGGCGTACATGGTTTTGTCATTGTACCAGGCATGGCAGGTAACAGAGTTGATTTAACAAACACACTGTTTGCGTTTGGTTTTCGGTAGTTCTGGGGTTTGAACTCAGGGTCTGGTGCTTGCCAGGCAGGCGCCCTACAACTTGGCCTCACCCCGCCGTCGTTTTACACGAGGACATGTACATCCTCAGATTCTGGTACAGGTGGCGTTCCTGGCACCAGTCCCCTCGGATACCAGGACGACATGGAGGACATCCGGGGCTGGGGCTCCCGTGCTGCTCCCCTGCTACCCGCAGCCTGCTTTCTCTCCAGCCCCGGGGGCCAAGTTCATCGGCCCAAGGCCTCGCTCTCTCTTTCTTCCTCGCTCTGCAGTTCTGGCTATTTCAGGAGAGCCAGCGTTGCTCGGGGCTCAGTCCCAGCTCTGCCACTCACAGGTGGTGTGACTTGGTGTCCTACTTCACGTTCTCTTTGGCTTTCTCATCGATAAAAGTGGGGGGTCGTAACGACCCCCAAAAGATTTGAACAGAGGCAGGTGTCTCCAACACCTCAGTTCCTCAGTTTCCTTTCGGCTTTTTGTCGTCTTTCGTGCCTGAAGGCGGGAGCCATGTACAGCCCAGGGAGGATGGGAAGAAGATGTCTGCGGCCGGGCGTAGTGGTACATGCCTGTAATCCCCCAGTCTCTGCTGGGGCCCTGACTCAGGCCTCAGCGTCAAGAGGGCTTGTGGCTCAGGCTGTCCCCTTCCAACTCTAGATCCCGAGTCCTGACAGGGCTTCCCTCCTCCCCATCCGAGGCACTGTGTCCTGTGTTGATGCCAGCCTCCAGCAAACTTAGAGCGTCCCTCATTTTTAATTTTTTTAAAAAAATGAATTGTTTAACAGAGTGCCAGGGGCTCAACCTGTAATCCTAGCTACTTAGGAGGCTGAGATTGGGAGGATCACAGTTGGAGGCTAGCCCGGGGAAAAAGTTGGAGAGACCCCCCCCATCTCCAAAATAACCAGAGCAAAATGGATTGGAGGTGTGACTCAAGTGGTAGAGCGCCTGCTTTGCAAGGGCAAAGCCCTGAGTTCAAATCCCAGTACCACCAAAAAAAGAGTCATTTAAAGAGTACAATTCGTTGTATTTTAGTATATTTACAAACATGTGCAACTGTCCTCACAGTCAAGTTTGGAGTATGTGCTCTTTCCCCAAAAGAAACCTGTGCTCTTTGGAAATCACCCCTCCTACCTACCCATTCCCCATCAGCCACCATTTAGCCTCTGGCCACTTCTGACTCTGGATTTGCTGCTTTGTATGTTTATAGAAGTGGAGTTGCATCTGGCTTCTTTGTCTTGGCATCATATTTTCAAGGTTCATCCATATTGCAGAAGTTTCAATACTTCTTTCCTTTTCTTGGCTGAATAATACTCCACGGTATGCATGTCACACTCATCCTTGATGGTCAGGGTGAGTCCTTTCCACCTTTAGGTGATTATGGACGGTGCTGCTATAAATGTTCGTGTACAAGTTTTACAGTCATTTCATTTCTCTTGGGGATACACCTGGGACTGGAATCTCTGGGTCACACGGTCGCTCCATGTTTAACTGTCTGAAGACCTGCCAGGCTTTTCCACAGTGGATATACCTTCTTAGTTTGAACTCAGGGCCTCACACTTGCTAGGCAGGGCTCTACCACTTGAGCCACTCCACCAGCCCTGCTTTGTGTTGAGTTTTTTCAAGATAGGGTCTCATGAACTGTTTTCCCGGGCTGGCTTTGAACTGTGATCCTCCTGATCGCTGCCTCCTGAGTGGCTAGGAATACAGGCGTAAGCCACTGGCACCTGGGTCTAAATGATTTATTTTAAGGAACTGCCTTACCTCACATGATTTGGATGCTGGCAAGGGCAGATTCTGCAGGATGGGCCCAGGCAAGAGCCAGCGTTGCAGTCCAAGTCTGAAAGCCACTGGCTGACAGAATTCCCTCTTGCTCAGTCTTTTGTTCTATCCAGACCTTCAACTGATTGGACAAGGCCCACCCATAGTAGGGCAGGCCCTCTGCTTGCCTTTGTCAAAGTCCACAGATGCAAATGTGAGTCTCATTCCAAACACCATCCACAAAACAGCATGGCCAGCCGCACTGACCCATGACATGAACCAGACACATAGATCACGTGAAACAAAATCTCTCTTTAATCGCTCGCTTTCAATTTCCCTTCAACTCTTCAAAGAGGAGATTGCAGCGTTGTGCTGACCCATCTTTCAAAGTGCGAGATCCTGTGTGAGCAAAGGGTCACAGGGCTGGCCTTGGACTTGGCGCTCTCAGGCCGAGTTTCATAACATCGTTTTGTTTTTGTTGTACGCATTTTCCCCAGCACTTGCTATTTATGGCAGGCAACATCGACTCTCCATTTCAGCTGTGTTATAAGGCTTCTTTTTTGCAAAAATGGAAGTTTGAAAAGTGAGTAAGCCCCCAGGAATTCGAGTGGTACCTGAAAACCCAAAGGCAAGCTGGGAATGACAGATGTGGGGAGATGTCACCATGGGCACAGCTGGGAGAGTCTCCTAGATGTCCATAACTGTCACCTTTCCCCACCCACCTCCTGGAGTCAGCCCTGGTGGTTTCTCTCCTCCTGGCAGCTCCCATCCCAGAGTGGTGGCCGTGGACGGACGAGGGACGCTGGCCGTGGCGGGATGGGGACTCAGAGGCCAGGTCCTTTCCTGTGATGCTGACGGTCACACGCCCAGGATGTCTGTCCTGGGCCAGGTGCTGTGAGGCCCTTTCGCTCGCCACTCTCCCAGCACTCCCAGGAGGGGGGGGTGCTCACGCCATTCCCCCTTTCCAGACGTGGAAACTGAGGCTCTGAGTGCTTTGCTCCTGGACTCAGTGTGGCTCAGGTGGTTTTCCCTGGTTGTCCCCCAATTGCTTCCTGCTTGGGCTGCCCCGTCTCCTTCCTGTGTTCACTTACAGCTTGGCCAGATGGAGCCCTGGCTTCCCGGTCCCGCGGCTCCTTGAGCCTGACCAAGAGTTGCCTGCAAAATCCATCAACAGAAACGTCAGCTCTTGTCCTTTCTGAGAGAGGAAACTGCTGTCCAGCAGAGTGCGGCTGTCTGTCTCCTGGGGAAGAGGACATTCCAAGCCTAATGGGCGTGACGATGGGGACACCCTGAATTTGACACCTGCCTCGCCCCCAGGAAACCTGCTCCAAATCAACCCCACTCTCCTGCCAGCATTGCTGTGTGCCTGTAGGAACACTGCCCATCCTCTCTGGGCTTCGAGTGGGTTTGCTGTGCATGGTGATTACTGGTGGGGGGGGATCCTTGACTGACAGCAGCCGACAGGGTCAGGAAGAGGCATGGCGGAGTGGCACTCACCTTCAGAAGCTGCACAAATTCGCAAAGCTTTAAGGATTTGCGGAGTAACTTTGACACCAGGGAAGGTGCCTTTCTGTCCCTGAAGGGCTCTGAGTCGAATCTGCGGTCTGTCCCACTGTGTGACAAACATCCCCAGATCGCGACCGCTCCCACAGAAAACGTGGGCGGGTTCGCGAGTCGGTGTGTGGGTAGCTTGGGCCCGGCTCAGCAGGGCTCCTTGATGTCTGTGGCCGGCAGAGAGGTGAGCGGTTGGTCTGTGATCTCCAGCCCTGCAGCCCCTGGCCCACGCCTTGCTCTGCCCTCACTGGGCATTGAGGGACAGTGGAAGGGCAGGAGGACTCTTGAGGCCTTTGGTCAGAATTGGCACAATGTCACTTTTGCCAACATTTGTTATGTGCTTATTTATTGGTGGTACTGAGACTTGACCTCAGATCCCAGAGTTTGCTAGGCAGGTGCTCTACCACTTGAGCCACGCCCCCAGTCCTTTATTCTCACATTTTCCCTCTAGGACCAGCCTCAGACTGCAGTCATCCTACCTATGTCTCCCGTGTACCTGAAGTGACAGGTACACACCACCATCCCTGCCTTGTTTGCTGAGATGGGGGGAGGGGTCTTGCTAACTTTCTGCCTGGGCTGGCCTTGAACCTGGATCCTCCTGATCTTCACCTCCTGAGTAACTGGGATTACAGGCGTGTACAATCATAAGCCACCATGCCCTGCATTTTATTCCGTTCTTTATTCATTTATTTATTCATGGTACTGGAGGTGGAACCCAGATAGGCAAGCGCTCTGCCACCGAGCTGCACTCCAAGCCTTGTTTGTGTTTTCGGGACAGAATCTCACTCTGTAGCCCACACTGGCTTCAAACTCTGTTTTCTTGCCTTCACCTCCCAAGTGCTGGGATTCCAGGCGTGTGCTACCATAGCTGCTGCCTTGTATTGACAATCCAGATCAAAAGGCCAGGAGGGCTCAGTGGTGAGGAGATAGATTCTATCTCTTGAGGAGGATTTGATTTGTTAAAATTTTAAAGTTTTTTTCTGCCTAAGCCCATGAGGGAATCTGGTCTGTCTTTTTCTCTTCTTGTCATGTTTTTGTCTGGTTTGGGGATCAGGACAGTGCTGGCCTCACAGAATGAGCAGTGTGTGTGGGGGTGGGAGAATGTTCTCTTTTCTCCAGCTTCCTGGAATGGTTGTTTTTCTTTAGAATTGGTATGATTCTGCCTTAAATGTTTGGCAGGTTTCTCCAGTGACACCATCTGGGCCGTTCCACAGCTCCCTCAGTTTACCTCCTAATCCATTCTGCTGGCTGTGCCTGGCTGTCCTGCATAAGGTCCTCCACTGTGCCCTCCTTCACACATCCTCTACGGCCTATTAAGCTTCCTGCCCAGTGGAAGGTTTGGGGTCCTCTCCCCTGGAGCCCTGCCCACACCCCCTCCTTGCACAGATGCTCTCCCCACCTTGGGGTGCTGTTAGCTCTCTCCTCGGCCTGCCTGGCAAACATCCACCTCAGAGACCCAGCCTAGGTGTCCCCAGCCCAGCCCGTGCCTGGGTATTTCTGCACCCTCCTCTGTCATGGGTTGGAAGCTCCCGAGGGACACGGAGCGCGCCTTCCTCATCCCCGTGTCACCAGGGCCAGTTCATAGTGAGTGCTCAGTCAGTGTCCAGCGTGTGAATGAACCACAGGCTGGTGGCGGAAGGCTGGGGACTGAGCCCTGGTTCTGCCGCCTGTGGACCAGTCTCTTAGCTCTGATTTCTTGCTTACCAGCGGGTCATCACAGTCCTTATAAAGTCTTGGTGTCCTCCTTAACAGCTGTCCACCCTGCACACAGTGCCCAGAAGAGCTTCAGCCTGGAGGACGTGGGCATGACTGTGTTCTCTGCTCACCTTGTCCCCTGGGTGCTTCACACAGTGTTTCCCGGGACGTGGGGCCTGCAGGACTGACACGGAGTCATGGCCGGAATCTGAAGCCCCAGGACATTGGATGGCCTGCCTGATGTGGCATTAAAGTGGCAGGACCCCAGCAAGTGCCAGTCCTAGCTACTTGAGAGGCTGAGATGAGGAGGATCATGGTTCAAGGCCAGCCTGGGCAAATAGTTCTCGAGACCCCCATGTCTAAAATAACCAGAGCAAAATGGACTGGATGTGTGGCCAAAAAAAAGTAACAGGACCCCAGAATGGAAAGGGCAAATCATACTTTGTCGGGGCAGCATGGTGGTTTCTCTGGTTCAGACCACTGGATTCAAATCCCAGCTCCACCTTTACTAGCTGTGCAGCCTTGAACAAGTTGCTTAGCCTCTCTGGGCCTTATTTCCTTCACCTGTAAAACGTGGCTAATTATAGCCTCTTCACAAGTATCTGGGCGCGTGACGAGTAAGTTAGTAGGGGTGAAGACGTTCAAACAGTGCGTGACACGTGGTAGGCAATAAGTATTGGCTGTCCTTACTGTGACTCTCATGGTTAATATCATACCAGTGGGTTGGAAAACCTACGACCAGGCAGACAGACCATCCTGTGGCTTTTGCCTGAAACCTTGCCAAATTCCAGTGTCCTGCCCATGGCCATTTCCGGACAGAGAGAAGTGTTGGCTTTGTGCCCAGAGTCACATTTAGGGCAAAGCCGGGCCGCCCAGGGTGCATGGACTTCAGCGGTCCCCAGGGCATTTCGAATGCCTGGATATTCCCAGCTGGCTGGGGGCCAGACACCAAGGCAGAAGGCTAAGCTGACCTCCGCCTTCCTGGAAACAGAGGCCAAAGCCACTGTCCCCTGGAGTGCTGGGGTCGTGGGAGTGGCCTGGGCTCTGGCCAGCTCAGGGCTGGAGCACCAGCCCCGAGTGGGCCTTGCAATGGCCCTGGCAGCATGGCCTGGCCATTGCTCAGTAGCAAGATTTCCACAGCTCCAGGCCCAAGCCAGAGGGAGCCAGGGCTGTGGACGGGGCACCTGTGACTGGAGGGGACATCAGCAGCTCAGGCCTGGACTGAAAGCTTCCCCACCTCAGGCTGTCCTTGTGCTGCAGAGGCTCCAGCACAGGCTGCGGCTTTGCTCTCAGGAAGGACTCCCGAGGTGGGAATGGAGCTGGGTGGACCGAGCGGTCACCTTAACAGCGTGTCCTCTCTGGGCGGGGGACGGCTGTGCTCTCTGGTTCCCTGCACACAGTGCGGGGGTGCCAAACCATTTCCTTTTGGCACCAGCAGTGGGGCTGGGCTCCCATGGTAGAGGTTTTGTGAAGCAGAGGTCAGGAGAGGGCCCTGGGCAGGTCCCAAAGCCTCCTCTTCACCCACAGTCCCCTGATAGGGGCACCCCAACATCGACAGCAGGGCGAATGCTGCCCCTGGGGGTGGGAGGCCCATGAGTCACTGGCAGGACTTTGTGGTTTCCACAGGACCTAAGCATGTGAGGAAGATAGGGCAGAGTAGAAAAATGCCCTGGACTTGGACTTGGAACGCCGAGGGTTCGAGTCCCAGCTCTGCGATTTTTGGCAAAGCACCTGAAGCCTCCAGGAGCCTCAGTTTCTCATCTGTAAAATGGGCATAAAGGAGTTGCCCTCGTAAGGTTGACAGGGAATCCAGCTGCAGACCACAACTGTGTAAACTGTAGCTCCACCTCTAGTCACGACGCACATGGCGTGACCATGTCTCCCAGGGATCTGACTTAGCTCCCACATGTCTCGGAGTGATGGTGGCCCAGGATTGAATTTGTCAGGTTCGGATCGTATGTCCTTGTCCCTGTGATGGCAGCAGCTGCTGAGGCTGCATGTGTGTGGCAGAGAACTGGAGAGGGCAGAGCCCGGGGGGCCTGGCTGGACAGTGCACTGCGGAGGATGGGTTTCTTCCTGGGCTTGGAACTGAACCTAGACCTTGGCTTTGTGACTGGGGTTCTGCGACAGAAGACTTGGGGCAATAAAAAAATTGAGGAAGAACTTAGAAAATAGATGGAGCCACAGAGGGGAAGAAGCAGGCAACGCAGAAAGGAGGAGGAAGAAAGACGCTGAGGATTACTATGGGAAAAAGAAGTTTCTAAGAAAAGCAACGTGGTCCTAGTGCACTGTTTGGCTCTGCAGGGTGCAATAGTTACCTAGTGATAGATATTATTTGCACTTTTTGATCTAAGTAGAGACCAAATTGGGGTGACAGGAGGAGGGGGATAGGGGCTAATGGTGGCGAAAGAGAAACTCTTTGCCCTGAGCTGGAGCTAATACGTCAAAAGTTAATTGGGGATTAGATGTGCGTGGATATTGTTTGGGAGCTGTGCCTGAAAGCAACAGGGCTCATGCAGAAGGGAGAGACTGTCGTGGTCCTGCTGGGGGTTCTCCCACTGAGGTCAAAAGGGCGACTAGAGTGGGGGTCAGGATGTCCCGTTCTGGTTGTGGCCTTGTTTCTGTCTCACTGTGGGACTGGAGCCAGTCTTGGCTGTCCCCAGCCTCAGCTCCCACCTCGGGACAATCAGGGCTTTGAGTTTTCTGCAGGTCTTTACAGTTCTGCATTTGTTGAGCTGTAAAATGACAGCTTTCTGTGCAGCAGGCATGGCACGGAGCGGAGGGGGAGATGGTAAGATGTCTTCACGCAGAGCAAGTTCTGCAGGAAGAGAAACTGGGGTGGGGGGCTTGGTAACGTGGAGGGGGCACGGTGACTTTGCATTGGGTGGTCAGGGAATCTTCTCTGAGGGGTGCTGGCATTGAGACTGACACCCAGACAGTGCCGTAGGGCCAGCTGAGGGTGGGGGAAGAGATAGCTCCAGGGAACCATGTTCTGGGAGTCGTAGGCAATCTGCCCAAAGTGGCAACCTGCGTGAAACCTGCGGGAACCCAGGGACTCATGGCAGCATCACATTTTTTGTTTTCTTTGCAGTACTGGGGTTTGAACTTGGGGCCTACCCCTTGAGCCACTCCACCAGCCCTTCTTTTGTGATCAGTTTTTCTTGAGACAAGGTCTCTCAGACTGTTTGCACGCGCTGGTTTTGAACCTCGATCCTCCTCATGGCTGCCTCCGGAGAAGCTAGGATTACAGGCATGAGCTCCAGCACCTGGCTAGCATCTCTCTGTCTCTCTCCTCCCTCCCTCTCTCTCTCTCTCTCTCTCTCTCTCTCTCGTTTGTTTGTTTGTTTTTGAATGGCAAAGGTGAATTCTGATGTCACCCTGGGCTTGGTCCCCACTTCATCCAACACAAAGCGCAGGGAGTTGTTTGTTCCATGGAGTTTCCTAAGAGGACAGGCCACAGCATCTCACAGATAGGACCACCGAGAAACACTCGAGGCTGGCAGAATTATGAAGCCAAGGGGTGTTCATAAGTGAGCGCTGATGTCAAGGCTTTTCCACCCACCCACGCCCGCAAAAGAGTTGGCCCAGGGCTTCATCTCTTCTTAAGACACCCTGAAAGTCAAGGCTGACACAGCGCTAATGGTGCCCAGTGTGCTTGCAGTAAATTAAATTTAAAAAACTAAATTACAAGTTATATGCACATAAGCATTGAGAAGCACGTGAAGAAATGATTGCAAGATGGTCACTGGTGGTGGTGTAGCAAAGTCTCAAGTCACCTTCCCGGCACTCCCAGAGACCAGGTGAGTAAAGAGCGCACAGCTGCACAACCGAACCAAGCAGCCACTTCAGGAGGCGCAGTCACACACACAGGAGAAGAAGGACTGAAACCAGAATTTTGATCCAAGGCCCAAACTTTGAGATTCCATACGCCAGGTTTGGCCGCCCACCCTTGAACACCAATAAAGAGGCCTGGTGAAGGCAGAGAAAAGAGGTTTATTATAGGGCTCGGCATGGCGTGGGAAGAGGTAGAGCAAGCCCTCAGTCCATCTTCAGCCATCTTCAGGGTGCAGACATGAGCTATAGGTTTAAGTAGACAAAAGAACTGGGGGCAGGGGACAAAGGCATGCATAGGTAAACAGTCCCAGTCACCGGTGTGCTCTGGATGACCATTAGCTCAGTACAAGTGTTCCCAGAGGAGTTCCAGAGACGATGTCATCACTGTCATCTTGAAGGGAACAATCTGGTTCCCATGAGGTGATTGGTCCAAGGTGCAGCCTCATCATTACAGGTCACTGTCCTCATGGGAGGGGCATCTGTCCTGCCAGGCTCTGCTGTTCCTTATGGGAAGTTTCAGTCCCTGGTCATAAAGATATAATCAGTTTTGTCCTTTCTGGAATCCAAGGTGATTGTAAAGTGACTGCAAAGGGAAGGGCTTAGAGCAAAGACAGATATAAAATGGAGTTGAGGATGCCAAGCTTCTCGTGTTTTTAGTTAATTCATGTACCCAAGTAAGGAGTCAGTGCTTTTTCAGCAAAAGCGGTTTGAGCGCCTCTTACATGGTATCTGGGAGTTATTATGGGGTGAGAGAAGCTAGGTTAGAGCACAGGGTTTAGAATTCAAACCCTCTGAGAGCAGAGCAAAGTCACGCACTATGGTGCCATAATGGACCAGCTCCACCAACCCAGAAGGAGGACAATGGGCAACCCCTCCAGTCGGGAGTGAGGGGGTGGTGCTGCTCCCTCCACACAGAAACAGGAGGAGTGGGCAACAAGTGTCCCCTCTAACAGATATCTCTGTCAGCGTGCAAAGGGATCCTAGAAAATGCCCGGGAGACTGGGGGAGGGATGGTGGCAGAGGAGGGAGACTTATTTTGTACAGAGATACGCAGGAGTAAGGGGACATTTTTATTTCCTCATAAAGATGTGTGGGATCTCCTGCACTTATAAATAATGTCCTCCAGCCTCTGGTGAGGTCGCCACCAATGTCCTGGCCTCGAAAGTTCTAGCACTGATTCACTCCGTTTTGTTTGTTACTGGAGATCTGAACGCATGGGAGTGAACTAAGAAGATGACGTCTACTTCTCTGCTCCCTAATTGTCCTGGTGCCCGACACTGAATACAAGCGCTAGCCACCGTTGTGTGACCCCAGACGGCTCTCTCATGCTGAGTTCTCTTATGCCTGACTTCTTATAAAAACTTACCCCTTCCTCTGACAGTCCCAGCTGAAATCCTTCCTTAGGGCTAAAGCAGAAACCCCCAGGCATTGTGTATTCAAGAACCATTCTTGGGACTTTTGCTAACACTTCTTTTAATTCACATAGGATTTTTCTTAAATGACTCACTTTAAACAAATTGGTTTAAAAGGATTCTTTAAGCCAGGTCCAGTGGCTCATGCCTGTAACCCTAGCTACTCAGGAGGTGGAAATTAGGAGGACTGCAGTTCTAGGCCAGCTCAGGCAAAAGTACTTTGCAAGACTCCATCTCAACCAATAAAAGCTGGGTGTGGTGGTGCACACCTGTCATCCCGGCTACATGGGAAATATAAATAGGAGGATCACGGTCCAGGACTGCCTGGGCACAAATTTGAGACTCTACTTGAAAATACCTAAAAGCAAAAAGGGCTGGGGGCATGGCTCAAGAGTAAAGCATCTGCCTAGCAAGCCAGTGCAAGGCCCTGGGTTCAAAACCCCACACCTCCAAAAAAAGGGAGGGATACTTCACACCACACTACAAATGGAATTACTTACTTTATTATAAAAAGAAAGTACCCTATAAATACAATACGCCAGACGATGCTGTTAAATTCTAGCTACAAACTATGGCTTAACTAAAGCTCTGCCTTGGGGCTTTTTTTGGGCAGGGGGCCAAGTGTTAGAGACACAGCACCAAACCTGGCCTCTTTCCTTGGTGTAATGAGAAAGATTGGAGGCGGACACTGTCACTGCGTGATCCAGTGTCATTCAACACATGTCACCGCGTGGTCCAGCATCGTGCTTTGTAATCTCTCAGTTCCATCCTTGCTTGGCAGAGAGTGGGCAAAACCCTTTTTTCTCCCCTAGAAAGTTTTGGTTTTGGGATTCTCTGCATTTGTGTCATCAGAGCTGGGTGACATATGAAGCCATTGTCATCCTGGAGATTTGGCCTTTGACATTCCAGCTGGTGCTGGCATTGTGGCATTCAGCATGGCTGTGAGCTTTCCTCCAAGGATCAGAAATGCTGCTGTTTGGAAGCTAAGGACGATGGCACTGAGAGTGACGCAGGCCTGAACAAAGGGGAGTCTGTCCCTTTGGAAGGAATTGGAAGAATCTCTGAGCTGGCACGTTGGGTTCTCCATGTGGCCATGTGCAGAGTCGCCTGTGCCTGGAATTTCCCAGAATGAGCTCCAGGCTCTGGTGATGGGTCCTGGTGCAAGCAGTGGCCCCTCTGAGGGTCACTGAGGCTCCATCGGTCCTGTGAGGGATTCATGGAGGGAGGCTGAGCCAGAGAGGAGAGCTGGCGGGGAAGGGCTCACTGGAGGAGGAGGGACAGTTGGTACAAGAAAAAGACCATCTTATTTTTTTTTTCTTTTTCTTTTTTTTTTCATTTTTCTTTTATTATTCATATGTGCAGACAAGGCTTGGTTCATTTCTCCCCCCTGCCCCCACCCCCTCCCTTACCACGCACTCCACCCCCTCCCGCTCCCCCCCTCAATACCCAGCAGAAACTATTTTGCCCTTATCTCTAATTTTGTTGTAGAGAGAGTATAAGCCATAATAGGAAGGAACAAGGGTTTTTGCTGGTTGAGATAAGGATAGCTATACAGGGCATTGACTCACATTGATTTCCTGTGCGTGGGTGTTACCTTCTAGGTTAATTCTTTTTGATCTAACCTTTTCTCTAGTTCCTGGTCCCCTGTTCCTATTGGCCTCAGTTGCTTTAAGGTATCTGCTTTAGTTTCTCTGCGTTAAGGGCAACAAATGCTAGCTAGTTTTTTAGGTGTCTTACCTATCCTCACCCCTCCCTTGTGTGCTCTCGCTTTTATCATGTGCTCATAGTCCAATCCCCTTGTTGTGTTTGCCCTTGATCTAATGTCCACATATGAGGGAGAACATACGCTTTTTGGTCTTTTGGGCCAGGCTAACCTCACTCAGAATGATGTTCTCCAATTCCATCCATTTACCAGCGAATGATAACATTTCGTTCTTCTTCATGGCTGCATAAAATTCCATTGTGTATAGATACCACATTTTGAAAAAGACCATCTTAAAAGATCCTCTTTCAGATTCATTGGTGGATGCTCAAAATCCTGGGATGGAAGTTTCGTAAAAGATACGGTGGTACACCATCTCAACATAGCTCCTCACCCATGCTGCCTTGACAACACGATGCTAACCAAGCCATGCTATTTATGTAGAACGTGAACAGGTCAATCCCTGCACACAGAAAGCAGACTGGTTGCCAGGGCCAAGAGGAGGGGAAACGGGAATGACTGTGTCATGGGTTCAGACTTTCATTTTAGGGTGACAGAATGTTCCAGAACTAGATGGTGGTGATGGATAGTTTTTTGAATATTACTAATGGCAAATTTTATATCATATGAATTTTACCAAAACTATCTTCCCCACAAGTAAACGTTTGCAGATTTGCTTTCCATAGAGCTGAGATTGAACCAGGGTCTCGCACGCTGAGCTACCTCCCCTGCCTCAAATGATTTTTTTGGGCGGTGGAACTAGGGGTTGAAGTCAGGGCTTCATGCTTGCTAGGCAGTCGCTCTGCTGCTGGAGTCACACCTCCAACCCACAAACGACTTTCCCATTAAAAGGAAGACGGACGGTGCGAGACTCTGGCAAGCCATAAGCAACGATCAAAGCTGGCACCAGCAACAGGGGATCAGTGAGGCGGACTGTGCCTCCTGGCAGGACACACGAAGGACGTGTTGACTGTGTAGCATTCCTGCTAAGAAAACACAACCGGAACTAAATTATGGGGCGACATCAGACTCAAGACACTCCACAAAACAAATGGCTTACCCGAGATCAGATTGGTGCCATGACAGACAAAGAAAGGCTGAGGAGCCAGTCCACATTAAGGGAGACAAAAATGACCAGGTGACAAAGGCAAGGTGTCACCCTGGGTTGGATACTTGGGTCAGGAAAACGAGAAAAGCAAGTTACATAGTGTGTTATTGTGACAGTGACTTCAGGTGAAAAGACAGTTCTGTGTCAGGTTACAGTGGACGCACACTGTAGCTATGAAAGACTTGTCCTCGAGTTTCAGAAATACACACGGAAGTGTTTAGACATAGAGGTTTGGTTTAGCCAACTTACTTGTAAGTGGATCAGGGTGTGTGTGTGTGTGTGTGTGTGTGTAAGAGAGAGAGAGAGACACAGGGAGAGAGAGAGAGAAAGAGAGAAAGAGAAAGAGAGGACTCACGTGTGTTTTTTATTCCATTTAAAACTAGGCTAAAATTCCATCATAAACAAGGTCTGCTTTGCACTGTACTTCTTAAAAATGAGGGTAAAATTAATTTTGTCTCTTACAAAACTTTAGTAATAAAATCTGGTTGTAAGCGAGAGGCGTGACAGAAGAATGAAGCACATGTTGATTTTAGGGGGTGGCACCTCTTCCAGCCAGGCTACTGATGTGGCATTGTCACTTGACATTTGAGCTTTGTTGACCGTGTTCCTGCTCATAAAAAAAAAAAAAAAAAAAAAAAAAGCTCAAAGACTTCATCAATTTCCCCAAGTGTGACTTTTAACCCTTTGATGTTCAGGTCATTCCTTTGATTGCTTTTGTCACCCCCCACGTCATCAAAGTTTTTGTTTTTGTTTTTCTTTTCCCTCTTCCATCTCAAACTAGCCTGGCTCAGACAAGTTGTCACATGATAATCTTTGGTGCCCTTTGAGCACTCGTCCAGTGTCCTTCCATCAGCTTCTTACAACTCTAGCTGTTTTGCAAGACCTCCAGCTTTAATCGCTGCCTGTTGGACGTTATTCTGTTTGTCCTACCAGAGTAAAAAATTACCCTGAAGTCTTAGTGACTTAATGATCCAGACACTTGCTCCCCATTGTCGTCTGTGCCCAAGGTGAGGCTTCACAGTACTGTGGCTGTGCCCTGCCCTGCTCCTTCCTGGGGGAGACAGTGTGGAGCACTCCCTCCCTCTTCTGTGTTTCTGCCTGGCAGGGGCACTTTTATGACCCCAACCTGCAAAGGAGTCTGGGAAGTGTAGTCTTCCTGTGGATCAGTGAGAGGAGAAAAACAACAGCAGAAGGGCACCTGCCCGCCACGCTTAGCATTTTATGAGCAGCATTGTCGCGGATGGAGACAGGTACTAGGAGGAGAGGTTGAGTGGAAGTAGTTTTATAAGTGGCTGGATCGTTAGGAAATATTTTTGTGTTGTGATCACTTTTGCTGTGTTACGAAGCGGGCCTCTGAGAGCGAGCAATAGATGTTTCAGGGACAGGGGATCAGGAGAACGTTTTAGCACACGGAGCTGCTCCTTCCTGGCGGGATGCTTTCCTGAGTCGGCTTTTTATTGGTCCTCACCTTCCTATTCCACAGGGACGCTTGGCATCTGTGTCCCCCAAGGGCAGATCCTCCTGCCAGACTGTGGTCCAATGAAGTCTCCAGGCAAACAGATCTGGAGAGATTTTTTTTTTTTGTGGGACTTGGGCTGAACTCAGGGCTGCACACTTGCAAAGCAGACGCTCTACCACTTGAGTCGCACCTGCAGTTCATTTTGCTCTGGTTATTTTGGAGATGGGGGGCTGGTTCTTGTGAACAATTTGCCCAGGCTGGCCTTGAACCTTGCTCTTTCCAATCCCAGCCTCCCAAGTAGCTAGGATTATAGGTGAGAGCTACTGTGCCCGGCCTGAGAAGAGCTATTGTAGATTGTCTGGGACCCTCGGACAAGTTGTTTGATGTGCTTTGTGTTTTGCATTGACGATTCTGACACTGCCCCTCTTGGCCTCCTCAGCACCTCGCTCTGGTGACTGCCGCTCGCCCTCCTGGGAACATGCTGGTGCTTCTCTTCTCCATCATCGTCTTCCACATCGCCTCTGCCACACTGCTGTTCATCGCCACCATTGACAATGTAAGCTCTCGTCCCCTGACCACGCAGGGCCCTCGCACACTAGAGTCCGAAAATGGAGGGTGGAGAACTCTGTCCGTGTGGTCGCGATTTGGGGGTGTCCTCCCTGCCAAGGCGTCTCCCAGCCCCAGGCCTGGGGACTCTTGGCCTCTGTGTGGGGTTGCTGGAGCACCCTGGATTCAGGTTTGGATAATGGGTCCTGGAGGACAGGGACGTTTGCCTGTCCCCCTCTGACTTGCCCACAGAGCCCATGTGGGGCCCCGAAAGCCCTCTTGAGGACCTGTGAGAGGCTGCTCTCCTATCATCACGTGGAGCTGGATAAGTCTGTGTCCCATCCCTGGCCTCTGTCCACTAGGTGTCCATAAAAATGTCCTTAGTCTTTACCAGCTGTCCTGTGAGAGCAAAACCAGCCTGCATTGAGGACCACTGTCCTATAATCCCTGGGTGACCCACTCCAGGCCACCTCTGCTCCCTACCCCTGACCTCTTCTTACCAGCCAGGACCCCATGTGGCCCCCGGGCGCCTTGTGTCCTCCCTGGCAGAGCTCGTGCTCGGCTCTCCATGAGCCCCTGGAAAATTTAAATCTTTTATGTAGTGCCCAGCCCGTAGCTGTATGGTAAGGACATGGTTGATGGCCTCGTGGTGCCACACCCTGGTCCTAAAGAACTCACGGGCAGAAACATTGCTTGAGAAGTCCATGAATACACCACGCAAGTTGGTGGCAAGAGTGGCCACCAAGTCTGCCTTCTTGCGGACCTCCTGGTGATTGATCTTCATAATAAGGGGAACATAAATGATGATACCTGTCACTTGTTTTGTGGCACTAGGAAATGAACCCAGGGCCTCACACAATACAGCCCCAGTCCTTTTGTTTTTATTTTGAGAGAGGGGTCTTTCTAACTTTGCCCTGGCTGGCCTTGAATTCCCGATCCCCTTGCCTCTGCCTCCCAAGTCCCTGGAATTACAGGAGTGCACCACCGTGCCTGGCTGGAGGGATTCTTGGCTAGAATCCCCTTTTCCATCTCTTGCATCTAGCCCTTTGGGATTCTGAGGAAGTCCCAGACTTAGTGACAGGGAAGGACAGGCAGACACCAGGGGCAGGGATGCTCTCACGCACCCTGGCGTGCTGATGTCAGATGTGCTTACTGAGAAGTGGCACATGGGCTCTCGCCAGTCAGTGCAACGGTACTTGGCCTTGCAGTGGAAGCTCAGTGAGCATTTGCGGACCCGGTGGATGGTGGGAGGCCTCCAGTCTTTGGGGCATAGAGGCCATGGCGGGTGGCAAGGAGAGAAGGAGATCAGAGGGAAGTGAAGGCACTGGGCCCAGGCAGGACAGTCTTGTCTCCACTCCGCCTGCCACAGGCTGCCCCTCGATACCGCTCTCTCCTGATTCCCTCACAGTCCTCCTCCTCCTCCGTTTATTTATATTTTTTTTGGTGATACTGGGGTTTGAACTCAGGGCCCTGCACTTGGTAAGTACAAGTGCTCTACCACTTGGGCCCTGCCTCCAGCTCTTTTTTTCTTTTCACTTTAGTTTGTTTCAGATAGTCTCATGATTTTTCCAGGGGCTGGCCTCAGACTGTGATCCTCCTACCTCCACCTTCTGAGTATCTGGGATTACAGAAGTGTGCCATTACACCTGGCTTATTTTTTGAGACAGGGTCTGGCTAACTTTTTACCTGGGCTGGCCTAGAACTTCAGTCCTCCCGTCTCTACCTCCTGAATGGCTGAGATTACAAGTATGCGCTACCATGCTCAGTCCCGACCACCGTCTGCTCTTATTACCACCAGCTCAGCCTCTTCTCACCTGTAGGCCACCTTGGATCCTTCCCAATACCTGCAGCCTGGTATCCCCTGGAATTTGTTAGAACCAGAGGCCCCATGCAGGCTGCTTGACCCAGAGTCTGTATTTGAACAAGGTGTCCAGGGCACTCACCTGCATGCTGCAATTGGGGAAGGTGCCCAGTCAGACGGGGCTCTTGTTTGCACTGTGCCTTGCACCACGTTAGTGTTTGCATGGCTAACCAGCCTTTCTTTCTCTCTTCCATTTCCCGTTTCAGGCCTGGTGGGTAGGAGAAGGCTTTTTTGCAGATGTGTGGAGAGTCTGCACCAACAGCTCGAATTGTACAGAATTCACTGACAGCTTTGATGGTGAGTGTGATGAACTGAGAGCGAAGAGGCACGTCCCGTAGTTCACCGTGGCCTGGGTCCCCCTGCCCCTCCACACTGGGCCTGCCTGGCTTTGCCCAGTGCCTGCTGAGCTGGGTCATAGCACAACACCCAGCAGGAGGGAGCAGCCTCCTGTCCTTACAGAGGGAGCCCCCTTCATCATGCTCTCTGAGTCCTGGACAGGACACTCTCCCTTCCCGAGGAGAGCCTCTATGTAGGCTCAGCCCCCATGGTTTACACTGGGCTGCTCCCTCCACCCCAGCAGGCCACCATGGCGGGGACTTAGGGGGTATCTACTGCTTTAACAGCTGTGTGACCGCACCTTGGGAAGGTCACCTTTGCTCCCAAAACCTCAGCTGTGACTTGGGGGTGGTAACAGTGGCCGCCATGCCTTTCTCTTTAAATGAGCAAAAAACACAAAAAGGCTTGGTAGAGATGGAAAACCTATTTCTCTTTTTGGTTTTGATTCGGGGAATTGAACCTTCGTGAACACTAAGCTCGTGCTCTACCACTGAGCTACACACCAGCCCTGAAGCTCCTTTAAAACACAACAAAAGCTATGTGTGGTAGTATATGCCTGTAATCCTAGCTACTTGGGAAGCTGAGATTGGGAGGATCTCAGTTCAAGGCCATCCCAGGCAAATGGTTCATAAGAGCCCATCTCCAAAATAATCAGGCCAAAATGGACTGGAGGTGTGGTTCAAGTGATAGAGTGCTTGCTTTGCAAGCATGATGCCCTGAGTTCAAACCCCAGTCCCACCAAAAAAGAAGAAGAAGAAACTGTACGGTCGGCAGGTGTGAGATTTTTTCTATCTGCCCTTTCCTGAAATATTTCACCTGCTCCTCTGATACAGACGCTAGCCTTTCTCACATGTAAATATTTTGCAAAGTGCTCTTTCTATCCCCACCACAATAATAGTGTCCCTTGCCATAAAAGAAGGAAAGCTTTAGAAAAATACTAGCATTGTTTTTATTAACGTCTAGCCAGACACACTTCCCTTCTGATCTCCCTCTGCTCCATCTGTTTTCAAAACAAAATACAAGCCAGGCGCTGTGGCTCACGCCTCTAATCCTAGATACCTGGGAGGTGGAGATCAAGAGGACTGCAGTTCGAGGCCAGCCTGGGCAAATGGTTTGTGAGACCCCATCTCAACCAACGGCTGGGCACAATAGAGCACTCCAGCCATCCTAGCTATAGCAGGAGGCATAGGAGAATAGTGGGCCAGGTTAGCATAAGGAAAAAGTGGGACCTTATCTCAAAAATAACAGAGCAAAAAACAGATGGAGGCGTGACTCAAGCAGTAGAGCTCCTGCCTAGCAAGTGTGAAGCCCCAGTACCACTAAAAGAAAAAAAAATACAAACAACCAAAACTCAGATAGGAAACAGGGCACTGGGATGCACACCTGTGATTTCAGCAGGGCGGCTGAGACAGGAGGACCTGGAGTTTGAGGTCAGCCTGGGCTGCATAGTGAGACCCTGTCTCAAACAACACCAGGAACAAAAGCCAGACACAGTCATCCTCAGCATCCTTAGGGGATGGGTTCCAGGACCCCACAGGGTCTCAAAATCCACAGGTCCTTTTACAGAACAACCTATGTGCATCCCTTCTCCATGTCACCTCTAGATTTCCTTTGGCACTAAGGCAAGGCCTGCACATCACTTTATTTGTGTGAATTTGGCGTCATGCTCTGCAAATTCAAAGTTTTTGCAAATTCAAGTTTGATTTTTGGATCTTTGGTTTTTTTTTTAATCCCTCTGGAAAATGGCTGGTTGGATCCAAGGGTGGGGACGCCGGGGATATGGAGGGCTGTGTTGGATTATGGGGGTGCTAATGCAGCAAGCCGAGACCTCCTCCCCGAGGTCTGTGAACTGACAGCAGCAAAGGTTCAGTGTCTCTGTTTCCTGTGCCCTCCCTGGCTCTGTCACACTTAATGTCACAGGTCACCAGGGGCCCATTCTGCCCTCACCCCACTCTGAGAAACCCTGTCCTGAAAGCACCACCCACCCTTTCCCTGAAGTCACCAGCCCATCCTGTGATGTGACTTACCTGGGGTATTGGATGAGCACAGATTCTGGTGCCCAGGATGGGGGCAGCTGAGTCTCCAGGGACAGAGGCCCTGCATTTTAACCAGCAAGCCTGGAATTCCCTGGTACTCTGGGATTTGTGTTTAAAATGGAGGTATGATTTACAAACAAGGAAATGTACACATTTTTTTTGACACAAGGTCTTGCTATGTAGCTCAGGCTGGCCTCGAACTCTCTATCCTCCTGTTTCAGCCTCCTGCATGGTGGGAATACAGGTGTGTGCTCCCCCCCAACACACACATAAATGCACACTTCCTAAGTATGCGTGCATCTTCTCGTACATTCTTCCAGGCAGTCGCCGTCCAGACAAGAGAGACAAATTCTTCCTAATGACCCAGTAAGGTCCCTCGAACCCCTTCCACTCAACCCCACCCCTCCCCAGGTCCCCCTGCTGCCTCGTCCACTGCAGTTTGCTTCTGCCTGATCTTGGAGTTCACAGAGGGAGTCTGTGGTGTGAGTGTTGGCTGGGAGGGGGAGGGGGGCCTGGCCTCTCTCATTTCCCATAGGGAACGGGGAGAGGTGTGGTTCTCCCCCAGGAGACCCTAATGTGCACCCCGGGGGACTTTAGGCTTCATGGGCACTTAGAAATTTGCTCCTTCCAGGCAGTGTCAGGCAAAACTGCCAAAGAATTCTCTCTCTCTCTTTTTCTCTCCCTCTCTCATCTCTATCTCTATATCCATCTATCTATCTGTCTGTCTATCCAGCCATCCGTCCATCCATCCATCCTTCTAGCCATCCATCCATCCATCCCTATCTATCTATCATCTATCTATCTATTATCATCTATCTATCTACCTGTCTCTCTCTATCATCTATTGAGAGTGGGCCCCTGGGTTTTCTGTGCCCTGGACACAGTCCCCTCGCACTCTTGGTGTATCATGGTGGTAACTCAGCCCTTGCTTGCATGGGACCGTCCCCTCACCCTGTAACCCCTCAGCCAGGACTTCACTCGCCTCCCCAGCCTGATGAAGTCAGCTTATAGCACCAGCATTTTACAGGGGGCAAACTAAGGCCCAGGCAGGTGACTCCAGCCTGCACGCTCACACTGTCCCCATCACTTCAGCTGTGTCCTCCCCTGCATATGGCTCTCTCCAGGAGACCTTGGCTTTCCCAGAGACCTCCCTGTTCCCAGCTGCAGTCCTTCAGGCCCCACTTTATAATGACCTAAGACAGGATTTCCTGCTGCCTTTCCTAAGCGGGCACCAAAAGGCTCCCTCTTCTGCCTTAAGGGTGCCAGGGGCTTGCTTTCAGAAGGTCGCTCGAATTCATGAGCCCCAAGTCCAGGAGAAATCCTTCTGGAGGCCACACGATGGGCTGACTTAAGTTTTCTACAGTACTGACACTGGTCAGGCAGATGCTCTGCACTTGAGCCATGCCCTCAGCCCCATCCTGGCCTCCTAACTCAGGTCTGCCAGGTACGACCTGGGTGTTTTACTTTTTCTTTTTTTTTTGACAGCACTGGGGTTTGAACTCAGAGCTTCATGCTTACTAGGCATGTGCTCTTACTGCTTGAGCCATGCCTCCAACCCTTTTTTGTGATTTTTTTTTTAAGATAGTGTTTCACAAACTATTTACCCAGGCCTGCCTCGAACCACGATCCTCCTGCTCTCTGCCTCCGGAGTGACTGGGATTACAGACGTGAGCCACTGGTGCTCAGCGTGTTTTTACTTTTAAAAGCCCTCCGTCCATGAGCCAGGCAGGCGGCAGGTGGCAGGCAGAGCAGGGGTTCTTGCTTCATCTGCTGAAACTCAGGATCCTCCCCTTGGTAAGGGTTGAGGCTCTTCTGGTCACTTGTGCAGGTGGCCACTAGAGGGAGGAGATCTGGCCCCTGCTGGCGCTGGCCATAGTCCTCAGTGGTGGCCTCTTTCCTTCTGTCTGCAGATTACCCTACGCTGCAGGCCGTGCAGGCCACCATGATTTTGTCCACCATCCTGTGCTGCATGGCGTTCCTCATCTTCCTGCTTCAGCTCTTCCGCCTCAAGCAGGGAGAGCGATTCGTCCTGACCTCCATCATCCAGCTGATGTCCTGTGAGTGAACGGGGCGGAGGGGGCGGGAACACCCAGAAAGAAGAGGCTGGCTACTGCTCCATGGCGGGTGTTCCACACCGGGGAGCCTGGCTTTAGTGGGGGGGGGGTTGGAAAGGCGTCCAGAAGGCATGCAGCCTGGGCTGGGGTCTGCACAGGGAGTGGGCTGTGTGGATACAGTGGGGAGGGAACAGCAGGACTGGAGCCCTGTGGTGGGAGGGACGAGGGACTGGTGGGGCCAGACCCCATGGGTCTCACAGGCTGTGGAAAGGAGTTAGGGGCTTGTCCTAAGCTGGTGGAAAGCCATCCGCAGGTTTCAGCTGGTCGGTGGCAGAAGTGTCCACTTTGGACCTGTGCAGGCCGCTAGAGGAGAAGAAATAAGTCCAGCCTCATTCCTGGAGGAGCTCAGAGAAAACCAATGTCTCTGAGCACTTTTTTCTACCTGTGGAGTTTAGCAAGTCTGACACAGAAGTCTACAACACAACTTGACTATTTGTTATTATAAACTGGCCACAGATGGAAGCTGCGTGGATAGGAGAGAATGAGGTCCCCCAGGAAAGGCAGGGCCCTTGGCCTTGTGCCAGTAAGTGTGTCCGTGAGTGTTGGCACATAAGAGAAAATCTAACTACTGATGATTTTAGCCATAAAGATGGCTACTGTTTTTACATAAGTAACCCGCAGGAGGAAGATGCCAGAGTTGGTTTGGCAGCTCCTCAGTTGCATCAGGCATCCCAACTCTTCCCATCCTTCTAGTTTGACACCTTTACAGCGTCAGTGATGACCTCCACATGGTCCCACAGGGGCTGCTGCAGCTCCAGACATGCCATCCTGTCCATCCTGACCTGACATTATCTAAAGCAGTAAGCCAGGAAAAGGAGAACAATTAAAAAAAAAAAAAAAAAAAGCCTTCTCCACCCTTCTCTCTTTTTCAGGGAATAATATTTTTTACTGAGGGATTTTTCTTCAGCCAGAACTGGGCACTATAACAAGTAAACAGGGCTAGCACCCTGTGGCCCACGGACCGAATCTGGCTTGCCACATGTTCTTATAAATAAAGTTTTGTTGAAACCCAGCCCACTCCCATTTCTTCACGGGTTGGCTGTGGCTGTTGTCTTGACCCAGCAGGAGAACGGAGCAGCTGAGACTATTTTTCCCCTCTTACTACCTGACCCTTTGCAGGACAGGTTTGGTGACCCTTGGTTAGACCAAGTAGGGCTTGTTGTCTGGGCTGGGTACATTGAAACTGGTCTCACCCAGAGGCTACAGGGTGGGTGGCAATCCTTCTGCCACAAAATCCTAGCTGCAGTGTTTCCATAGAGTCGAATAAATACTTATAATAACAAAAGCTGCAGGGTGTCTTCGGCGCTGGCCAGGTGGCCCTGGTCCGCGGTGACTCATTTGAGTCTGGGCTTTGTTCCCGCCAGGTCTGTGCGTCATGATTGGGGCCTCCATCTACACAGATCGGCGCCAAGACCTCCACAGCAACAACCCCGAGTTCTATGGGGCCATGATGGCGGAAGGCAGCTATGGCTATTCGTACATCCTGGCCTGGGTGGCCTTTGCGTTCACCTTCGTCAGTGGCCTCATGTACCTGATCCTCAGGAAGCGCAAATAGGCACCCAGGAGCCGCCTCCTGCAGGACGGCACCCACAGTCACTCAACCGTTTTGTATATAAGCACTTTTTTTTTTTTTGTGGTTTTTCTAGCAAACATATTGTTTCCTTTAAAAACCAAAAAAAAAAAAAAAAAGGAAAAAGAAAAAAGAGGGATAGTCCGTGAAGGCCTCCTGCCCACCCGAAAACCCCAACCAGACAAAGGCAAATCCAGAATATTCCTGGCAGGACGCCACCCCTGGGTGGCGGTGGGGGCTGTGATGGGCTGTGACAAGAGCCGGACAAAGCCAGGTCTCTGGGGACGTGTGTTCTGTGGGTTTCAGCCCCACCACCCTCAGCTCCCCCTCCTGAATCTTGGCTCCCCATGCAAGGTGGGGTGAGGAGAGCCCAGGGGAGGGGTTGAACTCGTCCTTGGATGTTGACCCCCAAGTTCACGTGAGAAACAGGTGTAGCCGGCCCCTGGTGTTCTGTCTACAAGGGGTCTAGAGCCCCTCCCCTCCTGCGCTGCACTGGGTCACCACCCAAATCTGCTGACAGTGTGTCCTGCTTGCCTTGGGGACAGTGATCCTTAACCTGGGTGTCTGCCTTAGGCCAAGAGTTTCCACAAGCACTCTTGGTCCACTCCCCAGACCCTTAGATCAGCCTTCTGCCCAGGGAGTCTGCATTTCTAGAAAGTTCCTCAAGAGATCATATGTTCACAGGAGTTGGGGATCACAGTCCCAGAGCCAGGGGAGCAGGGCTGGCCTGTAGACGTCCGTGGTCTCTCATCACGTCTTGTGGCCCCACGCAGGCCACACCTTGCCCTACACCTGCTCTTGGTTCTCACTATCTTGTCCACAACTGTTCACATCTGGGCCACCCCTGTCCCACTCCAGGCCATGTGCCCCAATACCAAACATCTGGGGGGGGCCATGCAGCCTCTGCTCTACTCTGTTTTAGAAGGCCTCTCCTTTCTCTTCCCACCTTTCATTCAAGGCTGACTGCCTCCACTAGCCCCAATTCCCAGGGCCTTGTAGGGTCCCTCCACCATCCATCCACCCATCCATTCACCATCCATTCACCCATCCATCCACCCATCCATCTACCATCCCTCCATCCATCCACCATCCATCAATCCATTCATCCACCCATCCATCCACCCATCCCTCCACCCATCCATCAATCCATTCATCCACCCATCCATCCATCCACAGGAACGATGGCATGCTTGCCACGGCAGGCACAGGGGACCCCTCTGAAGACAGTCTCTTTCCTCACGTGGCTCTCAGTGTAGTGGAGGACACAGACAAGACCTGCAAAGACCACCAACGAACGGTTCAAAACAAGCCATAGGCAGAGGGAGTCGCTAGACGCTCGTCCGTCTCTCAGCGTCCATGGCACTCAGACCCATGCGAACACAGCTCCCTTGGCTCTGGCTGATGGCATGCATTTGGCAATGCCTGTGTGTTTTCCACCCAGAGAACACCGGTGAAGGGTTCCACAGTCCCCCAGCGACGAGGCAGAAGCCCCCTGGTCCTTGAGCTGTAGCTGACCTCAGAAGCTGGCTTGGCAGGTCTGGATGAAGCAGCTCTCAGGTGGCTCTGAGACCATCCTGATTTGCAGGTAGTGCAGGAGCCCCAGGAAAGGCCCCATGGCGTCATTTTGAACCTCGGTGCCTTTTTCTTTTATGTTTTGAGCCTCACGCTAGAGAGGTGATTGCTGTGCTAGTTCAGTACTTTTACACTTGACCTTCTTCCACATGGGAAGCTCTGTTTGGTTCCAGTCGAGCTGGGGGACATCAGGTCTCAGGAGTTTTAGGGCCACCACACCGCACCTCTTCAGTGTGGGGTTGGGTGGGGAAAGTCATTAATTAATTCACTCATTCATTGGTTTTCAACAATTAGTATTAAATTGCTCACCAGGTTCCAGGCAGTGTGTAAGGCTCTGAAAGTTGAGGCCCCTCAGATCCAGAATCCTCCCTTCCCTCCTGGAAGTAAGGACTCTAAATAGGACCCCCTCTCCTTGGAGAAGCCACCAGACCAGTGGCTTCAGACCATGGAACCAGAGAAGGACAAATGACCACTTCCCGCCTAATGGAAACCACACCAGGCACATTGTGCTCACAGCCCTGGAGTTAGCAGGATGCCGTGTGGCCTCATGGAGGCAGGTGGCATAAAGCACCCTGCTCCCCACACTTTCTCCCTGGGGACTTCTGTAGTGCTGTCTTTGTCACAGGGGAAGCAAAACACCTTAGAATCCGGGAGGAGAAAGCCTTAAGGTCCCAGGACTACCTGGGGGTGTTGGGTGCAGCCGAGGGACACTGGGTCTCCCCAGCTGGTTGCTATTATCACTTAAGTCTGGCATTTGGCGTCCAATCCATGTGTGACACAAGCGGTGCCTCTTCCCCACTGTGTGGCCTGCATTTGGGAAGAAACCAAGGTGTCAGAGCAAACCTCCACCAGCCCATCCACCAGCCCCACTGAAACAGAAGCAGCTCTCACTCGTGTCTCTCGTCAGCTCCAACAACAACTGCGAAGTTAGCAAAGACACCAAGAAGCAAATATTAGGACCAAATCTGTCACTGTGCTTGAAGGAACTGTAGTTTTCACATCCTCTGACATTTTTATAAAGTACTGTAATTCTTTCACGGGGGTGGGGGGGCCCATGTGACAGAGTCAGACTAACTTGTTTTGTTATTTGCATTAAAATTATTCTGAGTCTCTGTTCAAATGAGTTTGGAGAACGTTGCGTGTCGCTCTGCGTGAATGCGGGTGCAGAGGCTCAAAAACGGGAGAATCGTAGACCTCTGATGCTCCCCCACACTCTGCCCCAGGTTGGGGACCTGTATCACCCTCCTTGTGAACAGGCAGAGGCCCACGAACACTCTATTAATTGAAGACAAAGAAACCTAAACCCCATGTGTAAATGTTGACACCAAGCACAGCCACCCCTGTGGGAGCTGTGTCAGCAAAACCTCCCTCGTGGGGAATCACCAACCTCGCTAACCGGTCACAGGTGCAAGTCCAAGGTCAAGTTTTCGTATCAGAAGATAGGGGTGATCAGAACTGGGGGTGGGGGTGGCTGAGAGGTTAAAGTTGAATCCTGCTTTGAGGAACAATTGTGATTTTAGGACAGTTAGGTACTGTCTCCTGAATACCTTTAAAACAGTCTGCTTTGTATAATCTGAAACTACATGAAAAAGAAAACTGAAAATCGAATGGTCCAGAGCCACAGGTTCTGCCGTTCCCTACTGTGACGAGGTCTAGGGTAAAAGGCTAAGTTAGTGCCTTTTTATAACAAGCTGTCCTGCTCCACAGCTCGCCATGGGATAATCTCCCACCCCTCTGCTTCTCTCGTGGGGCCAGCTGGGTGGCCATACAACTCTGTATAGTCACACAAGACCCCACACATCGACAGGCCGGCCATGGTGGATGATCTCCTGGTTCCATCTTAAAATTCTTAGTGATCTTTTTTTTTTGTTTTGGTCGTACTGGGATTTGAACTCGGAGCCTCATGCTTGCTAGGCAGGCACCCTACCTCTTAAGCCCCTTCACCAGTCCTCTTAGTGATCGTTGAACAAGTGGCCACTTTGCAGACGTCCCTGAAGAGTATGTGATCCTGTTTTTTTGTTTGTGTTTTGAGGCAGGATCTCACTATGCTGCCTTGAACTCCCAGGTCAAGCAATCCTATTGCCTCAGCCTCCAGAGTAGCTGGGACTACAGGTGTCTACCACTGTGCCCAGCTCCTGGTCCTGTTCTTTAGTTTGTGTTCTTTAAAGATGCAAAATGTCAAGGGTGCCTCTGCAGCACACTCTGCTAAAACTGAAAAATTCAGAGAGAGAGAGAGAGAGAGAGATCTTTAATTTTTATCTAAGGAATCCCAAAGGTAATCGAAACTCTCTGCTTCCTTGCTTCTACACGGGGTTACCAACTAAACTCTGCAGGGCCACCGTCCATTCTGTTTCTAGCTCTACATTGGGGAGGGGCTTCTTGTGGCAGCTGGATGGTGCTCATTCAGACATTGCATTTTGCATTTCGGTCATTCACTCACAAATATTTGTGTCCTGCTAGGGCGTGGACGCTGAGCTGGTGTTAAGTACATCATGTGAAACTTAGTCTCTAACCTGGTCCAGAGCTGTTTGAGTTCCAGCACCAGGTAGGCTCGGATGGGGCTACCTGGTCACGTGCTCACTCATCCTTGCTCCACCACGTGGCTGGGTGGAGAGAGACCCAGTTGTATTCCAGGAAAGGTCAGGGGCCGGGGAGGGGACAGCTCTGTGTAGGGAATCTTATCTTGGTCACATCCAGATCCCAGTGGCCCAGATCTGTCCTGCTACCCATGAACTAAAGAATGGTTCTTATACTTTTTGGGGGTTGGGGGTGCGATTGGGGTTGAACTCAGGGCTTTGCACTTGCAAAGCAGGCGCTCTACCACCTGAGCCACACCACCAATCCATTTTGCTCTTGTTATTTTGGAGATGGGGTCTGTAGAACTGTCTGTCTGGGCTGGCCTGGACTGCAAACCTCCTGATCTCAGCCTCCCAAGTAGCTAGGATTACAGGCGTGAGCCGCTGGCACCCAGCTGGATTTACTTTTGAGATGGTTGGAGGGACAGTGCGGAGAAGAACGAATTTGCTAACACGTGAAAATGGTATCAAGTTCTGCCTTCAGTGTCCACAAATAATACTTCATTGGGAGACAGCCACGGCCATCCGTGTAGCATGTGCTGTCCTCGTGCTACCGTGGACACATGGCCAGCAAAGCTGAAAATACTGACTGGCCCTTTGCAGACGGCGTTTGCTGACCTCTGCTTCAGGGTTTGACCCGTCCATCCTTCAGATCAGATTATTGGGTCCCTATCACTATAGGCTGTGAACCGCAGGCAGGAAGAATCCCAGCAAAGCTGTTTTTCTTCCATTTTCATTGTCAGGTACCTAACACCGTTGGCCAACGATCCTCTTTCTCTTATAGAATTTTACTAAAGGCTTTAAGAAAGTGAATGTGCTGACACCCGGATGGCTTCTATCATTTCTCCTGATATTACAACACCTACACATTCATGGTTGCTATAAAAAAAAGGTGACAGTGTAAGCCAAGTTCAAACTATGGCCCACGGACCAAATCCAGCTCATCACCTGATCCCGTAAATAGTTTCATTGGGACACGGCCACACCCATTCATTTGTGGAGTATGCATGGCTGCTTTCAAAAGCAGAGTTGAGGCTGGGTGCCGTGGCTCATGTCTATAATCCCAGCTAAGCGGGAGCCATGGTCTGGGTCCCAAGGCTGGCCTTGGGGAAAAAGCCTGAGACCTTATCTGAAAAATAACTAAAGCAAAAAGGGCTGGAGGTAGCCGTGTGCCAGTGGCTCTCCCCTGTAATCCTAGCTACTCAGGAGGCAGAGATCAGGAGGATCGAGGTTCCAGACCAGCCTGGGCAAATAGTTCACGAGACCCTATCTTGAAAAACCTATCACAAAAAAAGAGTTGGCAGAGTGACTCAAGTAGTAGAGTGCTGCCCAGTAAGGGCGAGGCCCTGAGTTCAAACCCCAGTACTGCCTAACTAAATAAATAGATAAATAGATATCCATATAGATAGATATCTAGGTTAGAGATAGAGAAGAGATAGACGATATAGATAGATAATAAGAGTTGAGTAGTTTGAGAGAGGAGGGAGACCTAGGGACCAGGAACCCATTCCACACAGTGGAAGGACGAGCAGATGATGCTATCGCCCCCTAGTGGTGCTGGGTGGTAACACAGCAGCTGGAAGGCCCAGGGGCTTTGGTCCCTCCAGCAGCTTCTGCTTCGGTGACTTCCCCTTTGTTCTGGCCAGCATGTATCTAGGTCCTTCGAGCCACTCTTTGTCCTCTCATAGATCCCTCTCCTCTTACCTTCTGCCCTGCTGGACGGCAATGAAAATGCTTTCTTTTTATCTATGTCTGCATCCTGCTGCCATGGTCTGGAAACGTCCATCCTGTTTAATTTTTCACAGAGAGAGGGGAAGAAGGGACCCCAACATGACTCATCCATATGAGAGTTACTGTGCCACATTCGACCTGGTCCAGCAGGAAAGCTGTCATATTCATCGTGGACAACAGGCCACATGACTTTTAAACCTCATTGAAGTTTCCTAACCATGTTAGGAAAACTGGTTTTAACCTGTGTCTCTCAATTCCAATTTGTTGAATGCATGAATGGAGGAGGGAATTTTGCCTGGTGATAAAACCCACCGACAAGGACTTTTGTGTTAAGGATCGTGGTTCGAGGCCAGCGCTGGCAAAAAAAGGACAGACCCTATCTCAATCAAAAAGCTGGGCCCAGTGGTGGCATGTACACCGGTAGTCCTAGCTGTGCAGGACTACACAGGAGATCCTCAGGAGGATCACAGCGTGAGGCCAGCCCTGGGCAAGAACACAAGGTCCTACCTGAAAAATAACTACAAGCACAAGACGGCCGGGGTGTGGGTCAAGTGGTAGAGCGTCTGCTTAACCATCACCGTGCGTGAATCAGGGAAGAATCAAACTATTGAGATCAATAGAAGCTTGGGGCAGGGGGAAAAAGGGAGGCTCACATTAGGCCTAGATATTAGTTAAAAGACTTGCTATATTGGAACAATATGTTATTTAGTAGTATTGTCAAAATCAATGGAATCCAGCACCAAAAAAGATTAAAAGGCGGGGTTCATTTCAACTGCAGAAATGAGAAGAGGCACTATGCCACCTGGTGGCCATTCATCCAAATTGTTCGCATTCCACCCCCTCAACAGTGGGATATACACATTTCTTTCTCAATTAAAGTCTTTTTATTTCCTTGGTGGCACTGGGGTTTGGACTTAGGGCCTCACTGTTGCTAGGCAGACACTCTTACCACTTGAACCACCACTCTGCCAGCCCTATGTTTTGATTTTTTTTTTTTTTAGACAGGGTCTCCTAAATTATTTGCCTGGAGCTGATTTTGAACCATGATCCTCCTGATCTCTGACTCTTGGGTAGCTTGGATTACAGGCGTGAGCCACTGGCTCCCGGCTTCAATTAAAGTCTTAATTAGAAACAAAGCAGTTTAATTTGGCCAGATAAAAGTTCCTATCTTCCTGCTTATTATCTTCAGGGACCACATCGCATTGCCCTCTGAAAGAATTGCCTGTTGGGCTGGTGGAGAGGCTCAAGCTGTAAAGAGCACCTGCCTAGCAAGCATGAGGCTCTACAAAAAGAAAAAAAATTGAAAACATTGTGTGTGTGCGTGCGTGGTGTCTTTAATTAAGACAGAATCTTGATATGTCGCTAGCCTCATACTCACAGTCCTCCTGCCTCAGCCTCCCAAGTGCTGGGATTATAGGCATGTACGAGCAGGCCCAGCTTGTGCGTACTTTTTACACGTCAGTCTCCTGTGTCCCCAGCAGAAGGTCAGCTTCAGCTCCAAGAGGGCAGAGATGATCTGTTCTTGTTCTGCACCTCAGTGCCGGGCACAGTGTCTGGCAACAGTGTGTGCCCCATAATTCCTTGATAAGCAAAGCCATGAATCCTCACTGGGACAATTTACCCAATGTGCGAAAGTAGAGTTTTGGACTCCCTGAGCAGTGTGTGCCAAGCCTTTATCACGCCATTGACCTTTTAACCGCTGATAATTTCTCCTACATCTTGGGCTAAAATCCTACTTCCCCAGCCTCGGACTCTACGTTGGTTAGAGGAGGAACCATGTCTCCTAAATTTACCAAATCAGACACACACAGAGCCTGCTGGCCTGAAGCGAGACCTCTGAGCCCGCTAGCCACGAAACTGTCCAAATCTCTCTCTGCTTGCTACGCACAAGTCCCAGTATGTGAGCAAGAGATGGCCGAATGCCACTGGATGATGGGGCAATGGGGGAGGAAAGTCCTCTTAAAGAGGCATGGTAGTAACAAAATATGGAGAGCCAGGTGGAACGAGGAAGTGGGGTCCAAGCATAGGAAATATTCCCATGGGTGTGATCATGGATGACACGCGCAGGAATTTCAGGTGCTCGGGGTTCTTGAGCCTGCCCTGAGGATGAAATCACAGGACTCCAACAGCAGAGGTCGGAAAGATTTTATTTGTAGAGAAGAGAAGAGAAAGACTGCGTAGTGGAGAATGCAGGGGGACCCAGAAACCGGTGATCCTGTGGGTCAGGGTGGGGATTGGGTTTTATACATTTTATGTGTTGCCTGGGGGCAGAGATGTCTCTCAGGTGCAACAGAGGTTTCCTGGGAAGGAGAGGTGTCTCCTTGATCACTTATCACCTTTTGGGACCTCCTGCAGTCTGTCCTTTAGTCCTTCCTGTGCAAATTTTGATGAGATTCAAATCATGGCCAAAGAAGAAACAACTAGTCAATGAAATCCCACGTGATGCGTGCAGCCATGCACACGATACTGGAGTGCTGTTCCCGAGTTGTATCTTGGTGAAGTCGATGATTGAAGGCCCTGGACCAGGAGTTAAGAGTAAAGCATGAAGAGATTGCAAAGCATCCTGACGGGTGGGACTCAGTGAAAGAGCTAAGCCAAACAATGGCTGACGTCTAAGGGGTAATATAGGGCTCTGCCTGACTTAGGCTCCCACTCCACTTTGAAGTTGCATCTGTAATTGGCTGTCTAATTAACTTCTTGCTGCACCCAACCATCTGGCTGCCCTCCCCTCATCCTTATCAGACTGGACACTCCAAGAGGGTCTCATTAGTCCATCCTGTCCTTGGGACCTGTCATGAACATTTATGACTACCGCTCACTATTTTGCTAGGCCGGCACTACCACTCGAGCCACTCACCAGCCCAAGATGCTGGGATGACAGCTGCGCTCAACACGCCCAGCTCTTTTTATTTACTTATATTATTTTGGTGAGACCCTCCCCCCGCTCCACCTCCGCCACCCCCCCCCCCCCATTTGCTATCTTGGGAAAGTTTGCTGTGCTGTTTTCCTTAAGAGGTCTATTTTTTTCATGTCTTTAGACGTCTGTCTTTAAAGAAGCTTCTCTGTCTCCCTTATCTAGGAGAAAGAGCGCTGTGCTTTATTATCTGGGTGAGAAACCACTCCTCATGGCTCCCTAGATGTTTGCTTTCAAGAGTGCCTCTGTTTCCCTTATCTAAGACAAGGTTGCTTCTGCCATCTGTCCCCTTACATTCCCAGGGTCACTTCTGCCATTTATTCCCCCTCACAGCCACATTCCCTGACTGCTCAGCTGCCCACCACCTTCAAACCTTCGCTTCTCCTGTTCTCTCTCCTCCGTAGCTTCTTTTACCAATCTTGGTTCCGAAACTCACATTTTGGTGGCCTGTGCGGGGACTTTATCATTCCTTTTTCACATCAGGACCACTGTGGGTGACTCCTTTCCTCTGTCCCGACTTCTACTTTCAAATTCTTTGACTTTCCTTGGAGGTGCCATCTCAGCCCTTTGGAGGAGGGTCCAGTACCATGGTAAGTCCCCTCTCTCCGTTATTTTTCTCCAGTCAGGACTGACCACCCTGACACCGAGTCCTCATTTCTGAGGGCTGCACTCAGGCTTTGAAGTCCCTTCTTTTCTGAGAATGGCACTTGCTTTTCAGAGCTCCTTTGGCTAGATGGGAGACCCCTGTCAGAATTCACCCCTTGGATCCCTTGTGGATGACTCAGGGGCTGTACTTTCTGGTGGGACACCCTGACGAGGCTTAAGATCACTAGACACCCCCCACCCTGCTGCTGCTGGTCCCTTGTGGGTGACCGAAGTGCCCTCTAATTTTAGAGGTGGCTTCTTGGTCTCTTACAGACATCTTAACCACCTCAATCCCCTTGGACGCACTCTGGGTTGCGTTCTTTGGCACCGGGAAGAATTTGATCTTCAGACTCTTAAAAAGAAACGCCTGATCTTTCTCTACAATGAGGCCTGGTGGGTCTACAGGATGCCAGACCAGGAAGTCCGGCTTCTAAATGGCACCATCCTCTGACTTGTTTTCTTCCTTGGAAACCTTCCCCTCTGGGCCTGCAGTGCTGACTTCCTAGACAGACTGCCATTCAGCCCTCTGCCTCAAGGAAAACCTTCACCCAGAATGGCTTGATTGCTCAAGAGAGAGAAGAGAGAAGAGAGGAGGGAGAGAGAGAGAGAGAGAGACAGAGAGAGAGAGAGAGAGAGAGAGAGAGAGAGAGAGAGAGAGAGAGAGAGAGAGAGAAAGTGTGTGTTGTTGGTTAACACCCAGACAGTTCGTTTGTCTTATTTTGTCTTATTTTGCTGTCAATTACAAAAGCTCTCCAGGCTATCAGAAACACCCATTCTTGTAGGGGACTATCTCCCACTGGCCTCTGTCCTGCCTTTTCCTTTTTCTTGTGGGATCAAGCGAAAAGTCTCGTGTAGATGGCGCCCTATTAGCAAGCTCAGAGCAAAAGCCCCTAGTTTGAAAGAGCCCTTGAATTGGTTCCACTGCCTTAGGCTTCTGGGACTCAAGTGAAAAGGAAAAGAAATCCCGATTAGTTTGTTTCTGCTGTCTTTGTTTTGTGTTTGTGAATTATGTTTAATATGGCATTCTATTCCATCAGAAAGCCCTTTGAGGCCTGGAAGTGTGGCTCAAGTGGTGAGTGTCCGTCTAGGAAGTGCAAAGCCATGAGTTCAAGCCCCAGTCCTGTCAAAAGAAAAAAGAAAAAAAATCCTTTGAAAAAAAATCTGATGGTCACTCTATAAAAAACCCCCAACAACCTATAAAAAAACCCCAATTTCTTCTCCAGTTAAAACTGAAGATGAGCTGCAGTGCTTACTTTGCCTGTTCCTGTGGTGTGCTAGGGCCATATAATAAATCTTTCTCCACACTTCAACACTCCTTGTCTCTTTAGTCAGTGTATTTGGGGCTAGTGGGTGAACTTAGTATGTGGAAGTTGTGAAGCTAGACCTCTGGCCTAGAACTCAGGTCACACTCCCTGGTCTATAGTTTTTTTCATTGTCTATACTGTTGGATCACTGTCACTTTTTGATCAGTGACAGTTTGAGTTTTAACTAATTCTAGTCTTTTTCACCATCTACATAGCTAACCCATTAAGGTCTCCTACCATCCACTGGAGTTCCTGTCTCCACTTTGCCTGTGTGTCTTGATGCACACGGGACACCACCCTTTATCCCAACTCATATAAAAGAAGTGAAGACCCAAAGAAGTAGGCTTGGGGGCTCAAACACCCTTTTTATTTATTACTATATTGGGGATACACTGTGACATTTATAAAAGTTCTTACAATGTATCATACTTGAATTCACCCTTTTAGCCCCCTACTCCCTGGAGTGAGCTTTCTCTTGCTTCTGTTACTACTGAACCTAATGGGGGCTGACGGGAGATGCAGAAAGGACAATAGAAAGACATGCATAAAGCTGGACCAGGTGTGCTGGAGATGTACAACAGCCTTGTTGCTGCTTTTCTCTAATAGCTCTTCTTTTACATCACTTCTTTTCTCTGTTATTCTCTTCTCTATTCTTTAAGGCCTTTTACCATTTACAATTCTTTAAAATCTTGCTGTAACGTCTTTTCTATTCTTTAAGTCTCTTTCCTTAGACTCACTCTGTCCCGTTTTCTCTGAGCTATTCTTCAGCATAATCTTTATTTAAAGGCTTTGACCTCAGACTTGCAGACAGACAACAGCAGCCACATCTAAAAATTGCATATGCATAATTCTCTAAAAACTGCATATGCATAACTCTTAAAGTCTCAGTCCTTAGACTTGCACTGTCCCATGTTCTCTTCAGCTTTTCTTTAGCTTAGCTTTTCTAAAGCCTACGTATAAACTTCTCGGTGCAGAAACCTGCTCTGGTGGAGACAGCAGCCAGCCGATCAAAATCCCCCATCAAAAAGCCTCACATCCTCCTTCAGGGAGTCTTTTATAGCCAGTGGTAAACAAGGAGGTGGAGCAGCAGTTCTAGGGGAGGGGGCGTGACATTGTAGTAAGAGAAACCTCTGTTCCTACTTCTGTGAATGTAAACTTAGGAAAAGCAGCTGTGCTGCATCTTGCCTTCTCACGCTCTTCTGTGGCTGGGCCATGCCAAACTCAGCCTGTCACTGAGCACAACTGTGCTTATGTACGCTTCTCAAAATCTGCTCCCCACAAACCCGCTTCCTGGAATAGTTTCAGCGGCCTCATGTTTCTATTTTCATACATGAGTACATAATATTCCTATCATTTTCCTACACACTTTCCTTAATCCTTTCCCTTTCCACTGGTACCAACCTCCCAGACAGGACCTGTTTTACGTTTCTATTCTCCATTTTTGAAAAAAAAAAGACATTTAAGATAGCTATATAGGGAGCTTCCTTGTGACATACACACACATAAAAACTTGAATTGGTTCATTCCCTCTATTTTTCTCCTTTACCTCAGTTCCCTTCTTATGGTGATTTCAACAGGTTGGAAAATTCTATATTCATAGAGTGTATCAACTTAACTTCCTTCTTTTACCCTCCTTCTCTCATTATATGACCTATCCTTGGCATGACCTATTTTTCATATTGATGTATTTGTATTAGGTCTATATCCAGATATGAGAAAACGTGCAACTTTTGGCCTTCTGAGTCTGACTAACTTCACTTAAGATGATGCTCTCCAGATCTATCCACTTAACTACAAACAACAAAATTTCATTCTTCTTTGTGACTGAATAAAATTCCATTGCATATTAATATCACATTTTCTTAACTCATCAGTAGTGGGGCATCTTGGCTGTCTCCATAGCTTAACTATTGTGAATATTGCTGCAACAATTATATACTCTCTAAATGAAGGGCGATATATTGTGGAGAGACAGAAGAAAGGGGATTTGGCCTTCTGTAGTGGTAAATTTTGGGAAGGTGACTAGGAAATGGTGGGTAAGGATTGTTTGGTAAGGCTTTGTAATCATCTTTGCCATCTCTGATTACCCTGGTATGAGAGGGGTATACCTTTAAAAGGGAAACTCTGCCTTGCTTTCAGGCAGAAAAAGGGTGTACAGAAAACTCTCAATGGTCTTCAGCTCAAAATAATCCTTGTGCCAAAGTGGCATATTTTGAGGTGACATATTCTAATTCATCTTCCCTATTGGTGAGTTAAATGCCTCCCAGCACATGTGAGAATGTAAGCGTATCTAGGGGGACCAATCTCCACAGGGTAAGGACCTGGTGTCATTGTACTAAACAAGTCATGTTCCCCATGGAAATGGACTGTATCAGTTTCCTAAGGCTGCAGTAACAAAGGACCACACACATGGTACCTTAAAACAATGGCAATTAACTTCCCCACGGTTCTGGAAGCCAGAAGTTAAAAGCCAACTCAATAGAACCACATTCTCTCCAAAGGCCCTTATGGAGCCTCTTCCAAACCCTGGTAGATCCAGGCATCCCTTGGCTTGTACCACTCCAAACTCTGCCTCTGTCTTCACATTACAGCCTCCTCCTCACTGTCTCGTCTCCATGTGTCTTTTAAGATATGTGTCATTCATTTTAGGGTGCATCCAAGATGATCTTGAGAGCCTTATTTACATCTAAAAAGACTCTTTTCTAAATAAAGGCATGTGACCATATCTTCCAGGGGCAGGCACCATTTAACCTACTACATGGGATGCAGATAAATGCTAACACATCTCAGAAAAAACTTTTTGTCTCTATTGTAGGATTTTTCTTCCTTTGCTGGCAGAGAATCACGCACTTTGTAACTTTTTGCTGGTTATTTAGATTTTTCAGTTCCTATCTAGGCAACCAAACCGTGTCTTGGGTGGAGTCTTTTATCATCCCTAGGAATCTGGTAGTCTGAGAGGTGCATCCCATCATCATGACCACTAGAGGGTGGCCAAGAATCCACAGTCAGCAACAGGTCATACTGGAGGACTTGAAGCATAAGTTGATGGGCCCAGCTTCTGATCCAAGTTCCCAAGTAAGGGCAGGGGATACCAATTCAGCCTTGCACTAGCCTTGGCAGGCTTAACAGGCAGAATATCCAGCTGGGTCTTGGTGTAGCAATAACATATCCTGAGTATTTATGTAATGCACACCTGGTATTTTTTTTTTTTTTATCTGCCTGGCATCTTATCTCACTTCTGGGTAGCAGGATCCTTCATTCATTGAGGGGAACTTCCACATTTCACATAATCTTGATGGAATGTCAATCTCAAGGTAGGCATGTGGGAGAAAACCAACAAAGAACCCAAACTTTTTGAAGTCCCCTCAGACTGCTGCTCTGAAGTTCTAAGGGAGCATCCTAGAAACTACCAAGATTATTTTTATTTATATTTTGCAGTGCTGGGGATGGAAGGAGGGCCTCATGTAGGCTAGGCAAATGCTCCGTCACTGAGCTGTACCCCTGCCCTTCGTTTCTTGAGACAAGGTCTCATTATGTAGCTCAGATGGCCTCAAACTTGAGATTCTTCTCCCTCTGCTGGGACCAGGTATTCTTTGCTTTCTGTGTCAGCCAGTAGCTCTCCTGTAAATAGTCCTCCCAACAAACTTCCTTGCAATCAAGTGAGCCTTCTAAAAACAATCTGTATTTTGTTAAGTTTTGGGCAAACAACACAAACAGGCCAGATCAAAAGTAAAGAATTCTTCATTTTTGACCATCCCAAATGAGTTATGAAAGAAACTAACTTTATTTGGCTCTTCTTAAACCAATTATTTGAACCCTTGGAATGTTCAAATACTTAAAATATGCTCTTGGATTATTACTGAAGCTGAGACTATTTTATACGAATGTGGCAAGAGAAAAAGAGACCCATGAATGGCTCCCACTACAGAGATTGGAAAAAAAAAAAGTCCAGATATTTCTGTGTTTTAATCGCTTCCCAGAGGATTCTGGCATGTGACAGGGTTGAGGACCAATATTTCTCTCCAAGAACCAGGTCATTATGCCCATAAACTTGGGCAGAAGTGTGGTAGAGGAGCTTCTTCACCTCTTTATAGCCAGGAAGCAGACAGCGACGAAGGGGTCAGGGCAAAATATGCCCCTCAAGGACACCCCTTCAGTGAACCACTTCCAGCCAGGTCCCACCTTCCTGTTTCACCTCCTTCCAATAGTCCACTCAAATTTTGAATCCATCCATGGATTAAGCCATTCATCACATCAAAGCCCTTGTGGTCTAATCTGGAAACACCCTTACAGACACAAGGAAGAGAGCTTCGCTAATCCCCTAGGTGCTTCTCAATCCAATCAAGTAGACAACTGGATTAATCATCACCAAGTAATAAAGGGAGCCGTTTGGCAGGTAATAAACCAGTGTTCTTGGCATAGTACAGTGACTACAGTTTATGACAATAATGTAATTTTTGAAGACAAAAATGCCAGGTTTGCTTCCCTACTTCACCTTGTGATTTTTGGATTCCAGTATGGAGCCCCAAAAAGTAAGGATGACATAAATTCTTCTGTTGCATCCATGCAGAAGCGTATGGTGGACATAGTGTGAACTCAAGAACCAGGAAGTCAAATTTGAATTCTGGCTCCACTTACTGATTTTGTCTGTGATCTTGGGCAAGCACTTAGTATTCTGGGCCTGTTTCCTCATCTTCAAAATGGGCGAAAGACACCTTATGTACCTTTACATCACATGGCAGAATCTGAACTGCATAAGCCTCTGCAAATCTGAACCTTCTTGGGGTTGCTGCAAAACAGGCTTTCCTCCCTCCTAGTTCCCAAGCCTGTCTCTGGGCTTCCTGGGGATTCCATGAATGAGTTCAGTGTTTGTTCATCAGTCATTTTGATTTTTGCTTAATGGAGGCATAAAGGCATCTCAGTGAACTAAAAACTCAGGTGATGTTTCATCAGGTGGACATTAGTCCTCTCTGCTGTTGGCAGGATTTTCTTGTTCTTGGGCTGGACTTCTGGTATCACTGAAACATTAACAGGTGAGAATCTTACCCTGCACCTCCAAAGAAACACTTATGCTGTCTGAGCTGCCGCCATAGATGTCTGCTCTTAGCCTTCCTCTGTAACCAGCTCTTTTGTCTGAGTCTCACACCATAATTTTTCCAGAGGGCCTGTTGGTTGGGGATGTGGTTTCACACTGATGATGGGCACCAGAACCTTGTTACAGTGTCATCTTACATGCACTGAAGGGTATACTCCTCACCCAGAGTGGATCCTTGTTCTGTGCTGCAGGGTACCTTCCACCAGTGAGCCTGAAATGGGACCTGAGTGGGCAAGTCACTTCAACCAGATAAGATACAGTTCCAAACCTGGTTTTTTAAGTCATGCTTTGTAAAGACACAGGAGACTGACAAAAATAACAGCTTTATTATGAGTGAAGATATAAAGGCATTCACAAAATGCCAAGGAAAACCATTCCATTTGAATCGGAATTCTCACTATGTACCTAGAAAGAATGCCCTCTTTCAGACAGTATTTATTGTTGTTTCTCAATATCCTAGTTATTTGCTATGCCTTGGAACCTTACACATCTCACATTTCTTGGGCTGCTTGTGCTTCACTTCAGTATTACTTAGGGGAGAGGTATGCATGCATAAGACCCGTCTAGAATCTCTGAGTGTTATGTTCTCTGAGTACTGCTGGTAGCCAGGAAATTTAATTTGCAGGGAATCTGCAAATTAAACCTTAAATCTAAGGCAGGAAACTCCACAACCAAACAGGTTACACAATTTCATGAGAAAATCTAGGTTTTTGTGTACATAGCACACAATGTTTAACAAATTTTATATATAATTATACAAACAGCCTTAGGCAAAACCCCCAGACTATTTCTCCAAATGACTGATGTAGGCAAAGGTAAATAAAATAAAATAAAATAAAGAGGACAGGTGCAAATCAACAGCTCACTTAGAATTCAAACAGAACAGGAAGACATTTACTTGCACAAATCTTGGTGGAGATGCACCACAGGAGTGATCTGGCCTCAGGAAAAGGCTGATTTTTCTAAAAACAAAATCAAACCAAACAAACAAACAAAAAAAACAAACGAAAAGCCTCAAACAAAACAGACCACCTGCAGGTCACCAAAAACTGTTAAGAGGAAAAGGTGACTGCTTGTATCCCAGGACTCTGACATAAGGAATTCCAGAGTCACCAAGAGAATTAAAAAACACCATGACAACATGGTCCATGATGGTGTAAGTCTGAGAACACATACACTGAAGAACACACTGAAGGTAAGTTAGAAATTCATGAAACTACAAGCCACTTACAACACAGGGAAGAGGACTGTCTCCACACAAAAGGTTCACAATCTGAACTGGCCCTGGGAAATGGTGAATAGTGTTAGAATTACATTGTAAACAGTAAGACTTTTAGGTAAGGTTCTCAGAAAACCCAGAAATAGATTTTATATCACAAAATGGTCCATATCGCCCAAAAATGTCTTTTGACTGCACAGTAAAATAATATTTGTTGCAAGTCAAAAATTGAGATAAAGTACAGGCCATTGGGAGTGGTAACGCTTTAATTTCTCCAATTTTCTTCCAAACCAGCTTATTCCTGGGGCTCTCATGGCACAGGAAGAGGTGGTAGCTTTCCACAGGAGCACACTTAGGGTTAATCTTGGTGATGTTCCAAGTCAGGGCGATGCCCAAGGGTTTGAGGACCCGCTTCACTTTCAGCTCAGGCTTCTGGGGAGGAAGCATGTCTCGGATTTTGTCCACCAGGTCAGGGAGTGGTGGTGGTGGTTCTGGGAGAGGTGGCAGGTGATCTAAGGACTCAAAATCCTACAAACACATTGAAAAAAAGTTTAGCAAGGTCGTTTGGTAGTCAATTACAGTTGTTGCAAATATGTATTTCCCATTCTTCAATCCTTTGATTAAATTAACAAAAAAACTACTTCAAAAACATATGAGGCTGGATTCAGTAGTTTTGAGCATTAAGACTGGGTCATCACCAACCCAGAGCAGCTGGTCTCAGACATTGTGGATAGCTAGGCCATTCACTCCAATCTGTGTTCTCCAACACTGTACTAATTTACAAGAAAAGTGTCAGTGTTTGAATACCCTTTCTCTCTACCCTCATCAATAACTGTTATTACTTAAAATTCTTTCTTAATTTGTTGGATTAAAAAAATTTATTTTTTAGATGACTAAGCTTCTGGAAAACTTAGCTGATTTTAATTATAGCACATTTAAAAAAGCCATCAAGACATGTTCTAAGCTGAAATGTGACCCACATCATCCTTCAAGAGTAAAACAGGTAGTTCCCACTCAATTTGGAGTGAATGTCCCTTACACAGCACTTCTCATTAGTACCTCGGATCCATTTTCTGCCACTGGGGTTATTTCTTTTGAGTTTAAAACATCACTGGAAGGTGACTCCATGGTGAATGCTGGACTTTCTGTGAACAACACAAGATTTAAGAAGTAAAATTGAGGCTGGAGATGTGGCTCAAGCAATAAAGTGTCTGCTTTGCAAGAGTGAAGCCCTGAGTACAAACCTCAATCCCACCAAAAAAAAAAAAAAAAAAAAAGTAAAATTTAGTGGTAGAGAACCTGCCTACCACCTATGAGTCCCTGTGTTTGATCCCCAGTACTGTGAGCAATAATATCCATAACCAGTAAGCAGAGTTTACATCATGACTGGTAAATATCAATTAACATTAAAACTGTAAAATAAGAAAATAAACTTTTGATAAAAGTTTAAGACAGTACAAAATATCGAGAATTTTCCTTTAACTGATTAAGTATCCCCTCCCCCTTTTGTGGCAGTGCTAGGGTTTTAAGTCAGGGCACTTGCTAGGCAAACACTCTACCACTTCAGCCATGCCTCAGCCCTTTTTTGCTCTGGTTATTTTTAAGATAGGGTCTTGTTTTTTATGTGGTTTGGCTTGGACCATAATCCTTCTATTTACGCTTCCTGCAACAGAGAAGATGATACGAATACGCCACCATGCCTATACTTTTTGTTAAGACGATGTCTTATAAACTTTCTGCCTGGCTTGGCCTCACAACACAATCCTCCTGATCTCTGCCTCCTGAGTAGCTACGATTAGAAGCGTGAGCCACTCATGCCCAACTGAAATTCCCTCTTCACATAAACCTTTCAGCCATTATGCAACTGGGTATTAGATAAATGGACAGGGGTCTGTGCTCAGTAAGGAAAAGGTAGAGTCTCTTCTGTTAGACCAAAAAGGCTTCCTGCAATCACGGAGCCATTCATACCTCCCTGAGACCATATGGGAAACTAAAAACCCCACAGGCTAGGATTAGAGAAATCTCTTTTGAGGTTGTGTTCACTGGAAGGGAATTAAGTGTAAGTTGTGGACTGTGGGAAAAGGGAGAAAGGGAAGACAAAGAAGGTAGAGTAGTTGAGAGAATGGTGTGGAGACAACTGGGCAGAGCACAGTTGGAAGGTGTCAGGGACAGGTAAAGTTCCAGAGATTTAAAACATGTACAAGCAGTGCTGTGTGTTCATGATGTAACTATTTAATACACCTGATAATTCTAAATTATTTATTTGTATTTTTCCTTTGCTTTGTGATTACCAAGATTCTGTACTGTATTCACTTATTAGTAACTGATTCTGATATTAAAGAACATTTTTAGAAGAAATGGTTTTATTACTTGAGTCATGCTCCCAGTTGTTTTGCTTTAGTTATTTTTCAAATAGGGCCTCACATTTATGTCTGGGCAGACTTGGGCTGTGACTTTCCTATTTATACTCAGCTTTAATTGATTGAGATGGGATATATGAGCATTTTTTGTCCAGGACTAGTTTGTTTTTCAGATAGGGTACTGTGCTTTTTCTTGGGTGGGGCCAAAAAGAGATCCTCCTACCTCTGCCTCTGCTGGGATTACAGATGTACACCACCAAACCTGGTTTGTTTTTGATATAAGGTCCCACTGACTTTAGCCTGGACTGTGCTCAAACTGTGATCTTCCCATTTCCATCTTCTGAGTAGCTGGGATTATAGACATGCATTGCTAAACTCTGCCCAAAAATTCCTTAGTATCTCTTAGTCAACCCCCCTCTTACCTCTGTGACACCAGGAAACCACTGGTGTGTTGTCATTAAGGATTATGATAAGGGCTGGGAATGTATCTCAGTGTTAGGCACTTGCCATGCATGTGTAGCCATGGGTTCAACACTCAGCACACACACATGCATACATAAACACCCTCCTACACACACACAATTACATTTCCTTTTTCTAGAATTTCATATGAACAGAATCATAGCATGCAGGATTCTTTTGCTCAGCATGTTTTTGATATTTATACACTGGTTGTATAAGTCAACATTTTATCTTCTGTTTGAATATTCCAGCTCTGGGCTGTTATGAACAAAGCTGCTATGATCACTGTGTCAAAGTCTTGGTGTGGTCATTGGTGGTGGCACACGGCACTGACCTGAGGATTAAAAGTTCTAGGCCATCCTGGGTAACTTACCCACTCTCAAAAAGAAAAAAAAAAATCTGTGTGGATATGTTTTTATTTCTCCTGAGTAAATACGTAAAAGAATGGATTAATAGCCATATAATAAGAGTATAGTTAATGTTTTACGAAACCACCAAACCACTTCTTAAGTAGTTTTCCCACTTTACATTCTGACTTTCAATGTGTAAGAATCCCCAGCTGTTCCACATTCTCACCAACACATATTTTCAGTTGTAATTCTGGTCATTCTATTGGATGTGTGGTATCTGCTCCTTACGGTTTTAGTTTCCCTAATGACAATGATGTTCAGGACATCTTCTTGAGCTTATACTTGCCATCCTTATATCTTTACTGAAGTGTCACCTTCTTGTTTTGAGTGTCATTCGCTTTTTTTCCCAGCATGTTATGGCAAAAGCTTTAGACTTTTTTTTTTTTTTTTTTGCAGTCCTGGGGTTTGAACTCAGGGCTCTAGTGCTTGCTAGGCAGGCACTCTACCACTTAAGCCCTACCTCCAGCATTCTAGATAGTTCATTTTAAACCTTCTATTTTTTCTAATATAAACATGTAATCCAGGGTAATTTCACCTCTCAACAACCGTTAGCTGCATTCCATAAATTTTGGTATGCTGTATTTCCCTTCAGTTCAAAATATTTTCTAATTCTTCTGATTTCTGTGACTCGAGTTATTTAGAAGTGAGCTTATATTCCAAATATTTAGAGATTCCTCAGCTAGATTTCTGTTGTATATTGCTAATTGTGTCAAAGACAAAGTCTGTATGATTATAATCCTTTTACATATGCTGAAAACATTTACAGTCTAGAACCCGATTTCTAACTGCATTTTTCATGCAGTTAAGAAAACGTGGATTCTAATCTGGGTTGATTATCATTTAATGAATATCAAGTTAAACTGGTTGATAGCTTAGGCTTCTACATAACTTTCTGTCAACATATATTAATTACTAAGGAGTCCTGGAATCTCTAATTGTAATCACTGGAATCTCTAATTGTAATCATTTTTCTTTCATATCTTTTGAGTCACGGTATCACTATGTACCCAGACTGGCCTGGTACTTGCCCTCCTCTATACCTCAGCCTCCCAAGTGTTCAAAGATACATATACATTTGTGAAGAGAATTTGAGTGTTCTTAGTCATTGTATCCAGTAATACAGCTACTCCTGCATTCTGTGTTCCAGGCTGGCATCAAATTCAAGGTCTTAGCCTCCCAGTAGCTGAGGTAACAGATGAGTAGCTAGGACTGCAGTCACAGGCCACTGCAACCAGTGTGAATTTTTAGTGGCATCTCTGAAGATATTATTTGCTAGATAAAGAATTCTAGGTTGGTAGTTATTTTTTCTAAGGCTTTAATGATGTCACTCAATTGTCTTTTGTCTTTGTTCTAGCTGAGAAATCTGGAAAGTCTTCATTCTTCTATCTGTATTGTGTCATTTTTATCTTTATCACTGTTTTTAGGAAATGAAATGGATTTTGATGTGTGTTGGTATGGCGTTCTCAGTGTTGATGGGTCTTGGAATTTATTGGTTTTCTTTTGAAATTTTATTTTATTGCAATACAGGGGGCTGAACTCTGGTCTTCATGCTTGCTAGGCAGGCATTCTTACCATTTGGGCCATGACCCCAGTCCTAGTTTCCTAGTTTTCTTGGTGTTGATCCTGCTTGGAGTTTACTGAACCTCTTAGATATGTGGGGTACGCTTCTTATTAAATGTAGGTGAGACCAGAATCCCACCTCAGACGATTATATTTCTTTTGCTTAAATGAGAGAAGAGGGCACTGCTATCACTGTCCCTTGACATTTTCATATCATGCTTGAAATAACATGCTCCTACATTCATGTGTACATCCTGGCCACCACTGCTGTTATGGTTAGGGAAAAACGTGTACCACAGGGAGAAAATAACACAGATCTATCATTTGAAGGGTGAATGGATAAAACAAATTATGTTACAACCATACCATGAGCTACTACTTGGTGATAAAAAAGGATCACATTATCAACATGTAACAACATGGGTCAACCCTGAACAAAATCACACGGAGTGAAAGAAGCTAATCTCAGAACAATGCATGTTTCTTCATCTCATTTATACCACATTTGTGAAGTAACATTTTAAACATATATATAAAATAGCAGTATTAAGGGCCTTGCATTTGCTAGAAAGCACTTTACCAGTGAAATAGCAATTACTGTGAGTATAGATCAATGGTTGCCAGGGGTTAGGGACTGGAGGCCGAAGGTAATGTGGTTATAAAGAGATAGCATGAGCAAGCCTTGTGGGGTCAGAAGAGTTCTGTGTTTTGGGGTGGCAGTTAAATGATACAAGATGAAAATGCAAGCAATTAAAAAGACATGCACACCAACATGCTTTGACTTCACCAGTGCATAGGTGCATTCTGAGGTGCTACCATTCCCTCTTTCGTAAGAACAAGATTTAAAGATCCTTTACCTGTGCTGCAGTTGGACAGGCCCTCTCTTGTCAAATCAATAACAAAATCAAGTTTCCTCTTCTCTTCAGCCTGACAGGTTAGTGTAAGAAATAAGGTTTTACTTTAACAGCAGAAAATGTTTTTAAAAGACGAAACAGGTAATTTTATATTCTTTCCTTTTTTTTTGCAGTGCTGAGGATGGAACCTGAGACCTTGTACATGCTAGAGAGTGCTCTATCACTGAGCTATACCCTCAGCACTAAATTAACATTTAGAAATTAGAGATGGAATAAATCTTTTACGGTTTAATTGAATGCTACTATAAAAGAGAAGCTCTTATAAAATGAGGCATGGTTTCAGAATATGACAAAAAGAGTCTACATGAATTGGTAAATGAGTATGGATGGGAAATATATGGATTATTAGCTGTCTGCATTTTAGTGTAAGCTAGCCTGGAACCTGGTTGTTGTGAATATTAATTTGTGTGACACACACAACCCCCCAATCCCCCCTAACACACACACACACACACACACACAAATCCCCCAATCCCCCCCAACACACACACACACACACACACACACACACACACGGAGAAGTGTAGTGAGGAGAGGGCTCAGTGGAGGAAACAAACACCATTTAATAACCCTAGCCAAAGAATGAATGACAAAACCAAGCCATCCAACATGCAACAGTAAGTTCCCACTACTAACACATTTAAATGAAGAATATTCAGAGACAGTAACTGGTACCTACCCTAACCTCAATTACAGCACTAGATGAACTGCTGGAATGTCCTGACGTAGTTTTTCTAGTATCTGAAACAATATATTAAAATATGAGTATATTACAGTATAAATAAATCTGATACATTTATTAAAGTATTAAATATTTATGAATTGTAATATATAAATGCTGAAATAACAATGGGGATGTTATTTAGCTGTTAATTATATAATTATAAAGGGTACCTCAACTGACTTTACTTATTCCTAAAACTGACAATCTAGTTAAGAGAAATTAATCTGGGGCTAAAAGGTATTTTTCTCTCTGTAATTTTACAACTATATAGGAACCTTTTTTATGAAAGTCAATCCAGAAATTACTTTAGCATTTGAATGAAAAAAAAAAACTAGAAAACACATTTCCTTATTCACACTGTAAGTCTTAAAATGGACTGCCTGAAAAGGCTGAAGAAGCAGTACAATGTCTCTCTTTTGTTCATCTGTAGCTCTCTGATGTACGAACTGTGGAAACAATTACAAGGGAGCCAAGTGTTGTGAAATTAAGATGCAAATATCCTAATATGTAAAACATGAAATGAAAATAGGGAATTCTGGGTCAGAAATTATGGACCAAACAATATGACTGTTTTAAAAGAGAAAAAGTATCACTGGAAATGTAAAGTTTAAAAATCAAAGATAATAAAGAACAAACTTTAAATCTGAAATAGATGATAAGATAACATAAAGCCAGACATGGTGGTACATGCTTATGATTCCAGAAATCAGGAGGCTGAGGTAGAAGAATCTTAAGTTCAAAGGCAGCCCAGGTTACAGAGTGAGTGTGAGGACAGTGTGGGCTACACAGTGAGTTAGCCTCTCAAAATAACTTAATAGATAAAATAACCTAAAAAAGCAGCAAAACAAAAAGCCGCCAAAACAGAAGGCCAGGGCAAATAATTTAAAAATATACACGCAGATGATTTTATAACTTACAAAACAATTAGACAAACAGTAAAGAAACAAAAGGCCATAAAATTGATAAATCACAAAGTTAAAAAGAAATGTTAGTTTTATTAGAGTCATTTATTTATCTAGGTTTTATTAATTACACATAAATGAGAACATTTTTAAATGTAGGTAATTTTTTACTTTATTAAAAAATTCATTCTTTAATTTGATAGAGCATATTCTAATCAGCTTAAGATACCTGTTGGATCTGATGTAACTGGAGTTGCCAAATTAGGACTCTCCACAGAAATCAACATAACATCATCGTTACTAAAATGATAAAAAAATTAAAGATAAACTAAACATGCATTATGAGGCTTGAGCATGCAATCAGTGGTGAGAATTCCTCTAAGGTAGCATCTCGTAACACGTTTTAGGCTGAGTAATTGTGTGGTTGAGGATGGGGAGGAGATACTTCAGAAACTCCATGCATAACAACTCATTTCTATGACCCCAAAGTACATGGAAATCCAGTAATAATTGACTAGCCTAGCAAGAATGAGGCTCTGAGTTCAAACTCTAATCCCACCAAGTCCCCCCTCCCCCCAAAAATTCAAATTGCTTATGGCTTATAAACAGAAACACTATAGAAAAAGTATATATATATATATATATATATATATATATATATATATATATATATATACACACACACACACACACACACACTATACAGAAACACAGAAACACTCTACCCACATATCTACTGTATCTGGAGGTCTATGCTCCCTTACATCGATCCAATAGTACTAATACTATAATCTAACACTATTTCCCTACGGCCTGAAGAACTTTCTTTAAAATTCCTTATAATATAGGTCTGCTAATGGCACACACTCCCACCTTCTTCTCTTCTATGTACCCAGGCTGGACTGGAATTTATGAGTCTCCTGCCTCAGCTTCCTGAGTGCTGGGATTGCAGGTTGAGATTACCACACCAGAATGACACTACACTTTTCAAGGGTATTACTGCTGGGTGTAGGATTTTGAACAGACAGTTTTCTTTATATTCCAATACTTTAAAGATATCTCTCCATCTAAATATTTTAGAATTGTTTTCCAGTTTGCATAGCTTAGTGAGAAGTCTGCTGCCATTCTTACTTTTCACTCTACGTGATGTCTTTTCTCCCTGGCTGCTTTTTAAGGTTTTCTCTTCAGAGACTTTCAGCAATCTGAAACATGAGATAGGATGCAGCTTTGTGTGGTTTTGCTTCTTCTTGGTGTTTGTTAACATGTTCAAAAATATCTTTGAGTTTAGTATGGAATCAAATATGGAGTAACAGACATTGTTTTTCTGCCCGTCTTAGTGATTCTCCAGACGTGCATATTAGACAGTATGACACTGTTCCACAGGTCTCTCGTGCTCTGCTCACTGCCTTCTTACTATTTTTCCTCTTTAATTCCAATAGTCTCCATTCCTATTTCACTGATTTTGTTAAATCAACAATTAACTACATTCTTTTAATTTTATTTTTCACTGGGCTGTTAATGTCTTCCACTTCTCTGTGTTCACATTTTCCTCTAGACTGTTGAATGTGAATGAATGGTAAACTGGTTCATTGTTTTTGTTAATGGGTCACATGGTTTGCTACTTTGCGTGACTGATAATTCTTTTAAGTGTCAGACAGGATGAACTTTGTGTGTTGGGTGATGGGATGATTATTCCCTCATTCGGTGCTGGATTTTCTTTTGGCATATGGTTAATTTAACTGAATTACTTGGGGTTCCTTTTTTTAAAAATTAATTAATTTTTATTTTATTCATATGCACATACAATGTTTGGGTCATTTTTCCCCCTTCCCCGCCCCCCCTTACTCCCCGCAACCCCTCACTACCAGGCAGAAACTATTTTGCCCTTATCTCTGATTTTGTTGAAACAGTATAAGCAATAATAGGAAGGACCAAGGGTTCTTGCTAGTTGAGATAAGGACAGCTATACAGGGAGTTGACTCGCATTGCTTTCCTATACATGTGTGTTACCTTCTAAATTAATTCTTCTCGAACTAACCTTTCCTCTAGTTCCTGGTCCCCTTCTCCTGTTGGCCTCAGTTGCTTTTAAGTATCTGCATTAGTTTCTCTGTGTTGAGGGCAACAAATGCTATCTAATTTTTTGGGTGTCTTACTCTATCCTCATACCTCCCTTGTGTGCTCTGGCTTTATCATGGGATCAAAGTCCAATCCCCTTGTGTTTGCCCTTGATTTAATGTCCGCATATGAGGGAGAACATACGATTTTTGGTCTTTTGGGCCAGGCTAACCTCATTCAGAATGATTTTCTCCAGTTCCATCCATTTACCAGGGAATGATAACATTTCATTCTTCATGGCTGCATAAAATTCCATTGTGTATAAATACCACATTTTCTTAATCCATTCGTCGGTAGTTGGGCATCTTGGCTGTTTCCATAACTTGGCTATTGTGAATAGTGCTGCAATAACCATGGATGTGCAGGTGCCTCTGGAGTAACCTGAGTCACATTCTTTTGGGTTTATCTTGGGGTTCCTTTTGAGACTTGTTTTCAGTCCTTTTTGTGTGTAGCCCTTTGGTCCTTAGAATTACTTTAGCTCTACTGAAACAGTAACCATCTAAGGATATAAACTGTTGCTCCTTATTATAAGACCTCTTCATTTAGTCAGTGGGAAAGCAAAATGTTCCCAGTCCTTCTTCTACTGAGGGAAGCAAAATATTTGACCTTCAGTGATTTGGCTTTCTTTTCAATGGTTCTTTTCCCCCAGCTCATAGATAGTTTCATTATTTCTATGAACAGATTTGCTTTTAAGCAATGATTCACAAGATTCCCTTTGCAGACCTTCAACGCTCAATCTCTCTGCAATTTCTGCCATTTGCTGTTCTAACCCACAAACACGAGTCATTTCAGACTCTCCAATCTCTGGTCTAAATTCAGTGAAAGCACTAAGCTCTGCGATTCCCCCATCCCTGTTCTCTGACCTGCAAAATGCCCCTACGTACTTAGCTCAGAATGAGCAAAAAGACTGCTCACTGAACTGGCTTACTTTCTCTCAGGAATGAGGATCTCTGGGCAACTGGGTAAACAATGTCTGGACATAATTATTTTTGTAACCTAAGTTTCAAGTTATTTACAGCGAAAGGTCCATTCTCATGGTTATTAATGCTTTATGGGCAGAAGCAGAAATTTTCTACGTATTTATTTCATTTTGTGAAATCAACGGTTTCCATGCACATTTTAACAGATTTAAGCCAGGCACTGGTGGCTCATGCCTCGAACCCTAGCTACTTGGGAGGCTGAGCTCAGGAGAATGGAGGCCAGGGGGCAAATAGTTCAAGAGGCCCCCATCTCCAATACAACCAGATCAAAATGGACTGCTGATGTGGCTAAAGCAGTAAAGTACCTGCTTTGCAAGGGCAAAGTCCTGAGTTCAAACCGTAGGCCCACCAAAATAAAAAGACATGTATAGAATTTGCCAATGGGATTCTAACATTTGCCATTATTTCTAATAAACATAAATGTGCAGACCTAAATTCAGTTAAGAGTATTTGATTATCGATCCCCTTTTGGCTCTAAGGAAACTTACGCAGTAATAGTCATGAAATTTAAAGACTGATAAGATACTTACGTATTCTTGTTAAACGACCCGAAGATCTCTAGTAATTCTCTTCAGCTGTTCACTACACTACAGTCAGAACCCTTCATAAATCTCAAGATGCTCTTAGCTTCTTGCTACACAGTCTTCAAATAAAGAAGGATTTTGAAAAGAAGCAGGGAGGGCTGGGGCATGGCTCAAGAAGTAGAGCACTTGCCTAGCAAATGCGAGGCCTTGAGTTCAACTCTCAGGGCAGCCCAAAATAAAAAAATTTAAAATGTCAACGGGCATTTCTGGCAGTCTCACTGTGGTTAGGAAGGAAGGGTTAAGATTTTGGACTCACCAAGTGAGGCAGAATAGAGTAGGGAAATGTGACATTGTAAGCAGAAACCAGGAACTCAGAAATAAATATTGAATTAATGTATAGCTTGATTAGAAATGCACAAACACATTTTCTTTTCTTTAGGCTTTACGTTCCTTCCCTGAGCAGTAACAAGTGATAAAAAGATGGCCTCCTCGCCCACTTTTCAGATGATCCTTGTGGCGTAGGGATCAAGCATGAAGGCATCTTTATTTTAAAGGTATCTTCGAGAAAACTGCCCGTTTTACTCCCCTCCCTGGATTTGAACTGTGATCATTCAAGGTCACAAGAAGCAGAAGTCTGTGTTACCAGGACCTGAAATTAACTATCTTCTCAGATTTAATGTCTCTGAGCTGAGCTGATAATGTCAGAAAACCACTACAACAGGAATGGCTGGGGTATACCAGGTGCCTAGAACAAAGGAGGACATAGCTAAAGGAATGCTACTTTAAACCCTTGCTCTGTTTTATTCCTAACTTAAACCATAATGTTAGAACACTGAAATGTGCCTCTTTCCATGCCACACCCACAGCTGGATGTGTACTGTCCTTCCCTTTGCTTTACTAATAAACTTTGCCAGTCTCTACCTTGAAGTGTCCTGAAATTCTTTTCTGCAATAACACCTTGGTAAAGTTCTCTCCCTCTGGTGACCTCCCTTGCCTACCTTGTTCTTGGTGGCAAAAGGAGAGGGAGTCCTGGTGAATACTCCAAACTTTAGGATGGAATCCATGGAAGGCCAAGTAAGTCTTAGGAGCCAATGTGATCTACAACTTGAAAGAGCTTGCCTCCAAGTGGTACCATTTCCTGAGCAAATCAGGTGATTAGACCATATTCTATCTGCCAAGCAGAGGAAAGGAAGAACTGTCTATAGGGAAATGATACCATTCAAAGCCTCAAAAATTTTCAGAAGTATCAAGCATGGATACAGACAGAATCAAAGTTGACAGAAAATAAAACAGATACACAGGTGATTCAAATACTGGAGTTACACAGACATGACAAAGGAAAGACTTATGAATAGGAAAGATAATCATAAAAAATGTATCAAACAGTAAACCTGATAAAGAAAGGCAATCCAAGATGGAAAGAAGCAAGTCTCAGACTGCATAAATGATATCCAAATAGCTAACAAACATCAAAGTGTTTTCATGAAAGTGTTTGCCTCCATTACTAGAAGGGAATACTAATTAAAAACTAGCTAAAAACAGGAACAGACCATGCCAAGTGTTGGCAAGGATGGGCAGTGACAACAATCTCATGCACTTGCAGTTGGGGGTGGAACTTGGTGGAACTTCTTTGACAAAGTGGACTAAAGCTGCAAATGCAAATCTAGAAATTCTACGTCAGTGCGTATGTTTAATAGAAGCACATACATCTAAATTCTCCAATAGACATGACAAAGATGGTCAGAGCAGCACTGCTTATAACTTCCTCAGCCTGCTAACAACTTGAATACCCACGGACTGAATGTTTAACCATGGTACATTCACTTGATGGTGACAACTCAGCAGCAAGAATGCACAAACTTGCTGGTGAGCGACCAGCAAGACAGACCTCTCCACAAAAGGGGAGGGAAAGCAGTGAGGCAAAAGAGTTCATTAAGGATGCCTCTACGTGTTTAAGGGAGAAAAGCAAGCAAAAACTACTTATGTTGTTAGAATCCAGGACATGGCTGCTTAAGCGGGTGTGGTGGTGTTTAAGACTGGTGACTGGACGAGAAGGCACAGGCAGACAAGAGGCCACTGGTATTTTTGATCTGGGTGGCTTACTTTGTGAAAATTCATCAAGCTATACACTTACTACATTTGAATCTATAAAGCTGTCGATATTTATCTGGAGAAATCTACCTATAAATGTGCAAATGAGAGTCTAATTCACTTAATGACATGTAACTTGCTGCTATCTTGACTGCTACCAAAGACAGCTTTTCTTTAATGAAACACATGGCAATGTGAACATGCTTAACGTAGGTTTTTTTTTTTATTTATATTTACCTTGGAGAACAATATTTGTAATATTCATATATACTTAATATTTATATATTAATATATAATTTCTCTCTATATATAAATCAGCAATTTATTTTTCCAGGAAATGCTGTGATGTAGTAGTTAAGGGTACAAGTTCAGGAGACAGAAAGTCTGGGTCTACCTCCTGGCTCTGCTGTTCCTAGCTGGAGCATTTTAGGGTAAGAAACTCTGCTTTAGTGTCCTTGTCTGTGAAAGAGGGATATATTCATTATTATGATTAAGTGAGGGCTGGGGCTGTAGCTCACTGATGGGAGCATTTGCGTAGGTCTGGATTTCATCCCTAGTACTGTAAAAGAGAGAAGGAAAGGACAAGTAGGAAGAAGCACATGCAAAACAATAGGAAAAAAGTTTTAAGGGAGTACTGGGTTTTGAAGTCAGGGACTCCTGCTTACCAGCACCTTTTCACTATGGTTATTTTTTGGATAAGAGCTTGCATTTTGCCTGGGGCCTGCCTTGCACAGACAGATCCTCCTATGTAAGACTCCCATGTAGCTGAGATTACAGGAGCATTCCACCATGCACTGCCTGGTTTGCTAGTTGAGATGCGGGGAGGTCTTTCTAACTTTTTTGCCCCGGCTGGTTTCAAAGCAAGATACTCTTAATCTCTACCTCTTCAGCAGCCGTGACTAAGTGTGCGTGTATCCTACCACATGGAAATTTCTTGAAATACAGCGGCTGGTAACTCTTTTTCCCTTTTGCATCTTTGTAAACATTGCTTTATATGAAATAAAATACAATGCTATTTTCCTAAGGCAGTATCAACACTGTTTTCAATCAAAGTTAGTGAAGTGGCCTGTTCTTGGATACATTAGACCATCATGTTTAGTTTTCATCTTTGGGAACGACTGCACATAAACAGGCTTCTTCTTCACCAATATTGATTTTGGTCCAGAGCCTTCTCTTCTCTGTGCCTCTGCAGCTCAGCTATACTGCCTTTCCCATTTTCTTCACATTCTAAAAAAGAAATGCTTAAACTTCTAAATCTAATAACCATTAATAGACACAGAAAGTTACTAGTGGCTCTAATTCCTTCAATTATCTGCAGCATCAGGAAAACAATTATAAAACCTCCTGGTTTTCTCTTGAGCCGGGATAATATGGGGGAAATATATTCCTTTTTCTTTCTTTTTTAAAGGTTTCTTTATTTCTTAAGTCTTTTAAGAAATAAATTATATGAATATAATGTATAAAAATTGAGATGCAGAACTATGATGGAACCCTCACACTCAAACGATTTGAAAAGTTCTATTTAAAAAATTTAAGGAAAGAAATAATAAAAATGTTTGAAGATATTAGAAAGATGTGGCAGCACCAGCCACAACTTGAGGGATCAAGTTCCCAGAGAAGAAAAGCATAGGGAGAGAGAGGACTGCGAGTTCAAGACCAGCCAGGGTTATATATTGAGAACCTGTCTCAAAGTGGGGGAAGAATGCATTGTGACCTTTAGGATAACTTCTAAAGAAACAACGAAATATAATTAACAAGGCATTGGGAAACAGAAAATTAACTCAAAAGATGACTAAAATAAAGGCAGTCAGACACAGGTGGGGAAAAGACAATAAAAGTAAGACTAGGAGGAAAAAAGCAGTAAGATTATAATTATGAGCTCTGTATATCTAAGATTACAATAAACATAAATAATGTGGATTTTCAGATTAAAAGATAATTACTTTCATATTGGGTTAAAGATACATATTCTACTTCCTAAGTAATTACAAAGCTACCAACCCTGTGGCTGCCATTCAGGGAAGTAAATTTCCCCCACAAAGAGCAGTTGTGGTACAATTTCCTTGTTTTTACTCTTTTGGTTTGCCATGGATTTAAATCATGTTTTGATTTGGGGCTATTTTTTTGGGGGGAGGGGGGAGCAGTATTGGAGCTTGAACTCAGGGCATCACACTTGCTGGGCAGGTGCTCTACCACTTAAGCCACTCCACCAGGCTTGTTTTGTGTGGGGTATTTTTGAGATAGGGTCTCATGAACTATTTGCCTGGGCTGGCTTTTATGACCCTCCTGGATCTCTGCCTCCTGAGTAGCTAGGAGCGAGTACAGGTGTGAGCCACTGGCACCTGGTGGTTTGGGGCTATTTTTGAACTTCATTTAAGTGTAATCATAGCATTTTTTGTGTGTGTCTGCTTCTATGGGAGTAAAGTCACAATGTTCATTTTACTTCATGCATAGCACTCCACCATATGGATTAACTACAATTTCTTTTTCTTTTGAACTCTAAATGGACATTTTCATTGTGGGTTTTGGCTGTTAGGGAAAACGCAGCTAATCCACGTGGCCACACATACTTCCTGCTGTGAGTGTGTGCGTGCATGTGTGCAGCTGGGCATTTATCAAAGGGACGGGGCTGTTAGGACAAAGAACACTCAGATCTTCAGTGTTCTAGCTAATGTCAATGTCTTTTAAAGTACTACCCAACAAAATATTAAATAGCAACTTAAATAATATTAAATGGACAATTTCCTCTATTGCAAAGCCTCAACAATACCAGGTATTCTCAAATATTTAAACTATCTCTTTCTTACCTGATATGCAAGAGTATCTGCATTTCCCTGACCACCAATGAGAATGAACACCTTTTCCTGTTTATGGCCCATTTAGTCCCTCTTTTAGTGAAATGGACGCATGAATCTTTTGCCCAGATCTCTGTGTTATCTGGCTTCACTGACTTGACTTGAAGTTCTTGATATTCTGCACCCTATCCCTCTCCACGTAACATGTGCTCTATCTTCTCCACTCCATGACCTGTCTTCTCACTATCATGTTAATGCCTTTGAGGAAAGAAGTTTCTAATTTTAATGAAGTAAAATTAATCAGTTTTCTTTTATGTCAAGAGCTCTCGTTTACATTCATGGAAGTGTTGATATTTTAAAAGCTCTACAGCTTTCTTTAAATATTTAGTTCCTTATCCACATATATTTTTGTTCAACCTGATATGGAATTCACATTTTGTACAACACAAAGAACAAATTAAGACAGCAACATTTACTGAAAGTCAATCATTTTCCAAATGGTTTGCCATACAATCTTCGTCATTTATCACACATGCACACGCATGGATGGGTTCTGGACTCTCTGTTACAGTCTATCTGTCAAGTACTTGCCAACATTACATTATCCTAACTGCTGCAGCTGTGTAATGTTCCCATATGATACCTAATGGCAACTTCCTTCCATTCTGCCTCTCTATTTAAAGAGTATCTTGGAGGACTAGCAGAGTGGCTCAGGTGGTAGAATGCTCGCCTAGCAAGTGCTAGGACCAGAGTTCAACACCCTGTAGTCTTCCCCCTACCCCAAATAAATAAAGGGTACCTTGCCCTCTAAACTCATTTCATTTATGTAAGTTTTAAAACCAAACCCAATTAAGGTCCATAAAATTACACATGGGGATAGATTGAAATTGTACCCTATAAAATGACTGGGGTCATAGCTCAACTGGTAGAGCTTCTGCCTACCAAGCAAGAGATCCTAAGTTCAAATTCCAGTACTGACAAAAAATAAATAAAATAAAATTTCACATTCTAATTGTTTATATCTAATATATATACAAATGCAACTAAAGCTGGGTGTAGTGGAGTATGGCTGTAATCTGAGCACTCAGGAAGCAGAGGCAGAGGCAGGAGATTGTGAGTTCAAAGGTAGCCTGGCCTACACAGTGAGACCGTGTGTCAAAATGAAACGACAAAAAAAAAAAAAAAAAAAGAATACAGGGCTGAGGTGTGGCCCAAGTAGCAGAGTGCCTGCCTAGCAAGTTTAAGGGCCTAAGTTCAAACCCCAGTATCCCCATACCAAAAACAGGAATACAACTGATTTTCTTGTATGTGAGTTCAACAACCATATCAACTCTAATTAATCCTAATAACCTGTCTATAGGTTCCTTTCATCTAAGACACAGTAAGAATACTGCTCCTTCTTTAGTAATTCTTTATATCTTTTGCATTCTTTATTAGCTAAGAAATTTGGAGCTCTATAAAGTAGTGGCAGCAGTATCTTTCTCCTGTTTCGATTCTCAGGAAATGTTTCCAATGTCTCACCAATAGATGTATTTTAGTTTTTGTAGATACTCCATTAGATTAAGGAAGTTCTTGTATTCTGAGTTTGCCAAGAATCTGTTTTAACCCAACAGATATTTTATCAATTCCTAAAACTATTTTGAGTTGATAGTGATTAATCTTGTAGCAAATTGTATCAATAATTTTGTATTATTAAAGCAACATTGCAGTTCAAGTTGATTTACTGGAATCTTGTTTGGCATGTCTGCATCTGTTCTGTGGGTTAGAGTGGGCTACAATTTTCCATTTCTACTCACCACTGAAGCCATCAGGAACAAGCTACACATGTGACAGTGACTTGCGCCCTCACTAAGACTCAGTGTGTCTGCTACTTCAAACAGTTGCACAAACTGCAGGTTCTGCTTGCAGCACAAAACATAAAAGTAGATCTATTTATGTCACAGATACAACCCGCTGCCTAACACTTGTTGGACACTCGTCTAAAGTGCTGTTTTAGTTATGCATTCGCTTCCATCATCACCACTTTGTTTTCCTTTTTTGTTACTTTATATGCTTCAAACATGCATTACCAAAGGAAGACAACATCCATTCACTGAAATGTGATTCTTGCCTTCACCAACTAAATGACTTCTTTTAGCAGCTTGTGGCTCAAAACTAAAATTGGGATCTCAGTATCATGGAATGACAGGGGAGCTCCTGAAAAGTCAAAACTGCATGTTCGATTCTCGATTGCCAAGAATCTACTGAAAATGTATGGATCTGAAATGGCACACTTGTGTATGAACAGTAATTGGGGAGGGGGGGAATGCAGGTGTTCTTCAAACAATGGTTATCATTTAGTTCATTTATTTTTGATTATTTTTCTCTTTTTAAAACTTGTGACCCATAATCTAACACATAAGAATAAGCCTACAGAAGGTTTAAGGACTGTTAGCAATAAATAGTATCATAAAGTAGCAAAGCAGCCATCACCAGTGAGGAGAAAACAACTCATTACTACGCCCATGCCACCCCCACCCTGAGCAGCAACCAGGCCAGGACTTACAAGCATGTTCCTCTCGTGAACTACACATTCTTCTGCACTAGCCCCAGTCTTTTAGACTACATTAGAGATTAGATGCTTTATGATTCAATTAACTTGTTCACTCTGATCTGAAGTCACGACAGTACTTTCAACATAAGGGAACTAACTGATCCACTAACCATTATACCAAAGGTGAAAAGTGTTCCAACAAAAAACCTGATCACCTGACCAATTCAAAAATTTATTGTTGTAAAGCAAAGGCAAAACGCTAGAGAACCAACTGTATTCCTTCATCAGGAAGGAAAACTGCATGTGAATATGAAGCTCTAAGCTATTTTACACATACCTGAGAAATGGGTGTGTTTATAATCATATAATTAGATAAATAAGCTTATGGGGTTTTTATAGAAATGCCTACCTTTCAGAAACAAACTCAACACTATCCGAAGACAACTTAATCCTTTCCCTTGCTTTTTCTGAAGGTTTAAAAGGTTCACAGTTCACAGAAGCCGCTTTCTCATTTGGACCACTAACCGACTCTTGATTCTTACCCAAATTTGTGGCCTGTGAATTTCCAATCTGTTAAAGAGGTAAGGAAGAAGCAGATGAGTGAAGAGTAAGAATAATGACATGTCAATCTTCCATGGAAAATACCTTCAAAACATTCTTGTATATGCATTTCCAAACATTAAATTGCATGTATTTCAAATGACCACCAATTATGAGTTCTCCTCAAAATGAACTTTTAAACAGGACAAGGAATACCAACAATGGTACAAAACTTTCTAGCTTGGATGATAAGGAGGGGAATTAAAGGCCTAGGTACTTAAGCAATACTCTGTTTTCTATTAATCTAAGTTTTAGGAACTAAAAAACCTAATTTTTTTAACAAAGAAACTTTTAAATGATGCTATACTTTTAATAAAGACCAGAAATACAGATTGTCCACAAACTTTTCTAGCTGGTGAGTGTGGGCTGAAACATTTAGTCCACGTTTTGGCTGAGAATGTGCACTTAAAAAGGATCAACTGCCGATGAATGGGCTTTCCTAGGGGACAGCGTGAACAAAAACGCAGAAAGAACTATCAAGGCAGGATTCTGAAGTCCTATTATATTGAATGAACAGTCTATGTGAAGAATACATCAAAACAACACTGAAAGAAACGGTACAAAAGAGTTGGTATCCTCTCAGTTCTAGGACAAGTAGCATGGGCTCACTTTCCCTGTTCCTCTACAGATAATAATAAATCAATTCTGAAGAAGCAAAGGCAGATTGGCTGGGGACCTCATGACTGGAGAGGAACACCATAGTGGGTATGCTAAATATAAGCTGTATGTATTTATTTATTTGAGACAGTCTCGTGGTCTTTAACTCACTATGTAGTCCAGGTTGGACACTAACTCATAATCCTTCTGGCTCCTGAGTGCTGGCATTACAGGGAGGCACCACCATGCCCTACCTGAGTATTCCTTCATTCTCCGTACTTCCAACACTGGATGTCAATGGAGCCAGACCTCCTTTGCCCCAGACCTGTACCAGTGGTGGTTACCCACCCTCACATCTACAGACTCAGGGGATCCAACTCGAAAAAGCATCAGTGTCAGCTGGTCCCCATCTGACAAGTGGGATACTGGCAATCTAACTGGCTGTAGCAGCAGCGGTAGCAGAGATCATCCAGACACCAATTTCCAAATCTCCAGACCCTGAAGGGCAGTAATCTGCTTCCATGGCAGTGTGGCCATCTTCCTACATGTGGGACAGCAGTAGGACCTAGGCCACTGAACCATCCATCAGCAGCACATCTGCTCCATACCTACAGCAGGCCGGTCCACTGTGTGGCAGAGACCACAGGTCAACATTTCCTGACTTCTCACCCAACAGCACAGGGAATGAACATGAGTCCCAGTGGAGCCTGAAAAATGAGGCCAAAAATACCTTTCTCTTCTAACTTCTAGAGGCTGCCTACATTCCTAGGCTTGGGCCTCTTCCTCCATCTTCAATATGCTCACTCCAACATCTGCTTCCCTGTGCCACCTTCCTTCTGCTTTGAATCGTAAGGACCCTATGATTACACTGACCCCACCCAGGTAACACAGCTGAAGGCACTTAATTTAATCACATCTACAAATCCATTTTACCATGTAAAGTAACAGTCACAGGTGTTGAACATCTGATTACAAAGATCCTGGTGGCTGGGGGAGCAATTACTGAGTCTACCACAGCTATAAAGGCCTAAACATTGTCAGCCACCTTGGTACAATCAACATAAAAGTAGCATAGAATGTCATACCTAACATTCTGAACATGGAATATTCGTGAAGGGAAATTATATGGTAGTCTATAAAATAAGCATCGACCATTAAAAATGAAATTTTAGGGTTGGAGGTGTGGCTCAAGTGATGGAGCACTGGCCTAGGAAGCATGAAGGTGAGTTCAAACCTCAGAACCGTGAAAAACAAATAAACAAACATGTTGTCTGATCAAAATGGAATTAAATTAGACATCAATAAAAAACAACATGGTCAAGAACGTTCCAAATAAACACACACATTTAAATAGTCCACAGGTCAAAGGATAATATGACTATGGAAATCAGAAATTATTCTGAATTGATAGTAAACAAAGTAAAATCTATCAAGACTTCTGCACTAAGAAGTGCACAACTTAAGCACTAATTAAAAAGCTTAGAAGGTGTTTAGAAAAAAAAAACTTGCACTTAGATATTTAGCTTTAAATGTTTTTAGTAGAAAAAAGATTAAAAATTACGCTCTTTCTTTCATAAGCTGGAAAAAGAACTATATCTAAAGTATGTAAAAGACCATACAAGATGAAAAGAAAAATCTAAATTGTTCTAAGAATTTATTTTTAAGTAAAACTTAAATTTTTAAAAGGAAAGCTCCAACTGCAGGTAGAGTGCCTGCTTTGTAAGTGAAGTGTGAAGCCCTGACTTTAACACACAAACCACTGAAAAACAAAAAAAGCTCTTTACCCAGTTTGCAGAGACAGATTCAGATTCTATCAAACATTCAAGGAATAAAAATCTTGTACAAATGTTTGGAAAACAGAGGAGGGATGCTTCTCTATTCATCTAGTGAGGCTAACATAAATCTGATTTTAAAAAATTGACGAACATGCATGAAACACTGTAAATTTTTATGTAAAACAGTTAACAAATTCCACTTGCTCTGCATGCTATATCACTGTAATATACATGTAATATTCTGAAATATTGTGTTTTGATACAAAATACACTGGCACTATGAATGTACCAGATATAAGATGGCTTAGAGGAGATGAATAGATACATGACAAAATTTAGTTAAAAAAAAAAAATTTAACTCAAGGATTTGTACTTGCTAGGCAGGCACTGTACTGTTTTAGCCATCCCTGCAGCCCTGGTTTAGCAAAATATTAAAGGTAAATTCTTTAGGTGCTGAATGAATATTCACTGTAAAATTCTTTCCACTTTTTGTATATGTTTGACACGTTTCATGATAAAGTCATGAGATGGCAGGGGGATGGACAATCCAGGCTATCACCAATCCCCTCTTCCCTCCTTTTACTGCAGGGCACTTACTTTATTACCTAACTGTTCTTCTCTAGAGACAGATTCAAGGAAACAGTCTAAGTTTGTTGTCCTTTACAGTTTTTTGTTTTTGCTTGGGAATATATTTATTTCCTATAATCCAACTACGTATAATAAGTCACATAGGTTGTTAAAACTCCTGTGCGTTTATACCAACCTTACGGGCTGTATTACTGGATAATGTGTTAGACTCCAAACAATTCCTCTGAGGTAATACTGCTTTAATACGTCTGCGAAGTCTTGTCACTTTTACCTGGTAGAAAGAAAAATGTAAAGCCAAACCACAGTACTAAGTAATACATCAATAGAGGGAAAACTATTTTGTCAAAGTAGTCTTGTGAGGCTTAAGCATCCACTCAAATAAATGAGAAATTCTTTATAGACATCCCTTGGTATCTGTGGGGGACTGGTGACAGGCCCTGCAGACACTAAAATCTGAGGATGCTGAATTCTTTTTATACAATGGCATCAGTATCTGCATATAAACAGTACACATCCTCTCCTGTATTTTAAAACCTCTCTAGATTACTTAAAATACCTTATATAACATAAATGCTACATACGTGGTTGTTATGCTATACTTTTAGGAATTAATGACAAGAAAAAAAGATTTATATGTTCAAGACACATTTTTTCCCTGAATATTTCCAATATAAATACGCAGATGCAGAACCCAAGGATAGGACGGCTGTCTGTGTAAGCAAAAGATTTAAAGCAAATTTTATGCTTGTATATATTCAAGAATGGACAGGTCTTTAAGGAGGCTGATGCAGGAGAACCAAAGAATTCAAGGTCAGCCTGGAGAATACCGCTAGACTCTCTCCAGAAAAAGAAAAAGAAACGTAAAAATATGACATTTTTAATTAGTCTGCAATAAAACTGATGTTGGTAAAAATATCAATCGATCAGCAAATAACCCCAGAAGAATAAAACAAAAAATTCCAACAGAGCTTATGGCACGTCACACAAGCTCTAGTAAAAGACATATTACAGGACCACACTAAGAATGTAGGAAACTGCCAGGGTGCAAGCTGTCAATTGATGCAGAGGCCGGACAGTTCTAACAGCGTTTCTCAAAGGCCAATACTGCTGACATAAAGTAAATTCTGCTGTCTCTATACACTTCAACTAGGCTATGGCCAGGAATCAAATGTGGTATTCCTTTATTGTTTGCCTTTCCTAATATATAAGGTATCATAAAATTCTTTTTTGTTTTGGTGATGATGGGCCAAACACTACCACAAACCATGCCAGACAAACACTATCACAGAGCTATAATCTCCAGCACCAAATTCCACTTTTTAAAAGGTTTCAAATGAAATTAGAAACTTACAAAGAGTTCACAAGCGATTGCTTCATGTTTATTCCTGCATTGTGTCTTCCCAATGCGTTCCCTCAATTCATTCAGTTTTTCATCAAAGAGTTTGTAATTTATACTACACATCTCCTGTCGAATCAAATGTTTGACCTAGAATTTTAAAATAAAAACCAAAAATCCAGGTTTCAATTTTAAAAGCAAATTTGTTTTCTAGTTTCAAAAATAGTTTGCTTTTTCTGTATTTACTACACAATGAGACAACATACTTTGTGTTTGTGTGTTTATATACAAGAAAGTTCTAAAGAACTTGAATATTAAAACTAGCAGAACACATCCAACATTTAGACATATTAGAAATTAAAGTCACTATCAGCATGCTAACCTTAGTTCTTAGCAGTTCAGATGATTGCTGTTTCGTAAAACACATCATATGAAGTTACAAGGCTACATTCCACCCTATTTTTTAATGACCATAACTGAAAGCTAGTATTCCATAAAAAAGGAGCTCTACTTATTTGAAAACAAAAGGCTGATGAAAAGGGTTGCATAGTTATAATAGATACTGAAGCAAATTTATAAGTTTGAGCCATTAATAAGTTACATAGTTTTTTAGAAGTCACATAATCTCTGGTCTTCATTTTCCCTGTCCACAAATGGGCAGATGAAAAACAAAGGATTTTATAAGAACAAAGGTAATAATGTAAAAGTTCCATAAAATGGAAAGTAATTGATGTGGGAAACAGGAAAGACAATCACTATTACTTGCATAATTTTTTAGGGGGTATCTTTACTATGTTAAAATTGAAAGACGCCAAAGACAATTATGTAGCCACTAATGCTATCTAGCATAATGCATGCTGTTTTAACAGACCGTAAGAGTTATGAAATGAAAAACTAATGTCATTTCATCACCTAGCTTCTTTTTTCAAAATAGGCTGGCCCATTTTCAGGAAGCATAATTAGTCTCAATGCCCACTGATTAAAAACAGCTCTGCTGAGCCACACACCCAGAAACACACTACTTTTCAATCAGTGTTTCCTCCTGTAAGCAAATTCTTAACCAAGTGGGGAGTCCCCCTTAATGACGACACCCAAAATGATACACTAAAGGTATTGCTTAGTAATATCTTGCCCTCAGTATTTCCTTTATGGTGCTGAAAATTGGAACACACGGTTCCTGTGTTCAATTTTTCTATATAGATATCACCTGCATGATTAGTGATAGTCTATGACTTTGATTATTCCAAGGGTAATTCTCTTTGTTTTCACTTAACATAGTTGTCTACTTGATCTCTTCTCTAAGGTTTTGAAATATTAATTTACATAGTGTAATATATATGTACATATATATTAGTCATAAAATACAAAAACACATACTATTTTCACTAACAGCCATGATCTGTAACCCAGGGTGGTTTCTGTGGATCAGTACATACTGACCAGTTCCCTGGTGGGGTAACGGGTGAAGCTGATACTCAGTCTTGAGGAAACAAATCTAAATGTTTTCAACGTATGTTTCTCAAACTTTCCTAGTCTTAAACTTGATTATTTTTGACTAAATGTCTACAAAGGGATGATTCTTTATAGTTGGACTGGACATTCGTCCTCATTTTTGACTAAATGTCTACAAAGGGATGATTCTTTATAGTTGGACTGGACATTTGTCCTCAATTAGAGGGAAATAAATAATGAGTTCTATCAAATACCTCATTAATGCCTTTACCAAAGGTAATGTGCCCAACATTACAGAATTAGATAGAAGTACTAGCTTCTATTTCCAGATGGCAGACAAACTGGCCTGAGTTTGTAACAAGTACAAACTTTCATATGCCCTATCTGCCCCACCTTTCTAAGAAGGTAGGTAGAGTGAATAACCCTTCCAGTTCAGTAATCTAACTAGACTTAGCAAGGCCAAATCCTTTCAAAACCCCAAAATGTAAGAGACAACAGCTCCAGCACTGTCTCAAAAGGGAAAAAACTGTCAAAATGGGAGGAGGCACATTAATGGAATTCAAACAATATAAACATAGGAATGGGCTGGTGGAGTGGCTGCAAGTGTGAGGCCTTGAGTTCAAACCCCAGTACCATTAAAAAAAAAAAAAAGGTAAACAGAGGTATTGTTTAGAGAAAGAATTATTTGGACATGAGTTACAAGTGAGGGGCAAGTTAGCTACTTAATAGCAGATCTGTTTAGCTATTGTATTTTGCAGGATATACAGTATTTAGTTAGGAAAAAATAAATAGCTAATACTGAAGCTGCCTCTGGAGAAGGAAACGAACTGCTGGGAAGGAGAAGTAGCAAAGCTAAACTGCATTCCTTAAACTCACTGGGAAGCACTGTTTTCTGTGAGTCAACGTAGGCTGAGGAGTTTGCAAGACAGACAATAGTACTGAACACCCTGCTTTTTTGATGCAGTGAAATTAAAATGTTCAGAGACTAAATTTTGTGTTGGTAGGTCCACATAAGTTGTTTCTGATGTAGCCACTAATCACTGGGAACAAGACACAGCCGAAATCCTCAACCTTTTTCTTAGATAACATGCTCCTTAGGCTTGATCCATGCTTCTGTTATCTTTTCCCTGACAGCAATAGAACAATTACAGATTTTTTTTTAGTGTCTCTGCTGGTCTTCCTGGAAGACAAGAGGAGGTAGAAAGAGGAAAGCTGTTGCCTTACTTTTTAAGCTGATACTGCATGAATCTTTTGAAGAGATTTTCTTTTATTAGGTGAATGCATATTCACAGGATATAGAATTATAAGTCTATTTTAGAAAACAGTAGTGGCTTTTGTTTCTGAAACATACAGAATTGTTTGAATTGGGAAATTTGGCCCATTACAGCCGAAAGACATTTATCTACCAAATTACATATTTTTAAAAAATAGTGGCATTCAACTTGTAGTGAAATAGCAAAATCTGATCATCAAAACGAATCCTGATGACAGCTATTCTACTAGAATTGAAGCATACTACACTACAGTTCACAGTTGATCAGACATGTCTGGGGGCTGTAGAAAACAATGAGATGAAAACAAGAAGAATATTTAATGATGCTATAAAGCAAATGTCAGATAACAAAACATATTCAATGTCAGTGTGGAAATTGGGAGAAGTTGGCCTGAAAGCAGGGGGTCTTTGCAACAGACTTCAAGGTTGCAGTCTACCTATATGAACAATTGTGATGAGGTATACAGACAAATACAGTTGTACCTAAAGGACTGCAGGACCAAAAAGTCATATAGTTACTGACGCTCACAGAAATTTGAGAGTAATACGTACTAAAAAGTCCTTCTTCTATAACAGGACTCTACTTACACACGAGTCCCTAGGTTACTCTTATCTGCAATCAATTTTAAGAAAGGAGAGATATTTTAGTAATGCAAATAACTCTGCACGAATTTGCTTTTTATGTAGCAAAAAAAATTAAGTCAAAACCACCTTTACTGCATCATTGAGAAGAACAGTTGATTTAACTTTTAGCATTCTTACTAATCAAAAGTAGTTGCCGAAGCAAATATTTAAGCTCCAATATTTTACCTGTTCTAGCACTGCTGTTTGCCTTTCTAGAACTACACAAATACTTTCATTAATTTGCTCTGAAGTCTTCAAGCGCTTCACATTTTCTTTGCTTTCCAAAAACATCCTCTTCTTTTGATTATGGCCTTGGGGAGACAAAGATTAGGTATCTTTAGAGATAAGAATATTCTTAATAAAGAAGGAAACAGGAATTCTCTAATTTAGGGACCCACTGATCAAATGGAAAAGCCAACATGTGACAACATGTTAAAAAAAAAATCTAATTGCATAAACATTCCCACAAACTATTCCTTAAAAAATAAAATGAAAAGTCTATTTTACACAGGGTTCTGGTCTCAGATATACTTCCTCTACAATCTTCTGTAATACATGTAATTGCCAGGCATGATAGCACATACCTGTCCTGGCACTTGGAAGGCAGAGGCAAGAGGATTTTGAGTTTGAGAACAGAAATCAAACCAAAATGAAAACACAAAACTGAATTAATTATGGCATTTAATGTTCTATTCCAATTAAGTGGTTCTACATTACTTTTTATGAACAGTTACTTAGGCAGCCAAACATACTTTTAATAGGTGATCCTATTATTATTTTTAAGCAATTAAAAATTTTTTTTTGTTAAATGTAGCCTAAACAGAAACAAAAAATTCTATGAAATCAGTATTTTCTTTTACTTCAATAACATAAATAATCTTACTTCTGAAGACTTGTTCTATTTTAATGATTTTGTTAGTTACTTGGTATGTTTCTCTCCCTGTGTGCACATGCATTAACAGTATTAATGCATGTGTGTCGATTATTATTTACTGGTCAATTCATGGAAAGAAATGAGCTCACCAACAATTTTTAAAGCCTATTTTTCTAATAAATAAAACTTCAAAATAACAAGACAAGCCAGGCACTGGTGGCTCGTGCCTGTGATCCTAGCTATTTGGAAGGCTGAGATCATGAGAATTGTGGCTTGAGGCCAACTTGAGCAAACGGGTCGTGAGACCCCCCCATCTCCAATATAAGCAGAGCAAAATGGACTGGAGGGATGGCTCAAGTGGTGGAGCATCTGCTTTGCAAGCACAAAGTCCAGAGTTCAAACCCCAGTACAGATGGAAGGTAAAAAAAGTAAAACCAGAAGAGCTAGGTTTGTGAATTCTCTCCTTAACAGCATCTTTCTCTCTCTCCACCAATGGCTCATAACGAAGTGCTCTGAACAGTCACCGCTTACTTTACTTTCTTCCTGTCTACTGGTACTCTATTCATATACCTGAGTCACTAAATCCCCCAAAGTGACCTTTTTTGGGTACCGGGGTTTGAACTTAGGGCCTCTTCTACTTCAGCCACTCCACCAATCCTTTTCTGTGTTAGGTATTTTCAAGATAGGGTCTCCAGAACTATTTGCCTGGGGCTGGCTTCAAACTGTGATCCTCCTGATCTCTGCCTCCCAGGTAGCTAGGATCACAGGCATAAGCCATGGTCACCCGGCTTCAAAGTGACTATTTTTGACTTCTTCAAAAGATATATAAAATGTACACTTACTACTGCCAGTGGCAAGTAATGAATGACACTCTGAGTCTGCAGGTTTACAAAGTGAAATGCTGGAGTGACAGGTTCTACTGGATTCTTCAGTTTTCAAAATGGTAGCAGCACAGTTGTTGCAGCTGACTGAATTCACCAAGATAGGTTTTTTCTCAACAGGCACAAAACAGGAGTCCGAATTTAAAGTATCACTCTGCCTTCTATAAAGAGACTCTGAATTGGAGTTTGCTTCTAAATTGGAAAACATCTTGGCAATTCTTTCATCATCCAAGGTGTTTTCAACGACACCATTCAATGCAGCAGGTGGATACCAAGTGGACTTTGGAGAATTCTCTTCACATTCACAAGAAGATCTTGTTTTAGTTGCCTGATATTTACAGTGAGTTTCAGAAGTATTCTGTGAATCTTCTGTCTCTTGTACAGAGAGTTTGCTTGGAGAAACAATTGCTTTTCTTGACCTTTGGTAAGGACACATAACTTGCTCATTAATACATTCCAATCTTGTTCCTAAATCAACATTTTTTTCCACTGGTTTCACATTCTGGGAAGATTCTATACTCTTCTGTGACAATACTAAATTTTTGTTAGAGCCCAATGAGGAATCAACATTTTCAGAATGTTTGCATTTGCTAGTTATAAGCACAGTACTTAAATTGTGATCACCACTGGGAACTGTATCCGTAATTGCTGTTGTTTTCAGAGCATCAATGCTTTTTGACCTATTCAGGATCTCCCCTTGCTTCCGGCAACTTATAGGCATGGTCTTTTTGGCTTTTAATATCTTCCGCTTACTTCTATCGGGACTTGCCATCTTTCATATCCTAGAATTTAAGATACAATATTTAAATGCGTTTCTCCAGTGAATTGTTATTTACCTACAATATTACAATAATGTTGAGACTGTATCGCCAGATTTAATTACTTGTATTGGAAATTTTTTTTTTTTTTTGTCAGAGTTGGCTTTTGAACCTAGGGCCTCAAGCCTGATCAAGTGCTCTACACTGAGTAATATCCCCACTGGCACATTCATTTTCATTGTCACTAAAAGCATACAAATGATTTCATTTTTTAATAAACTACATATACCCTAATCTAATATCTCCAGCAAGGCTATACTTGATACCGAGCCCAATACTTTATCAGGAATATAGCACTGACGTGCTCCCATCATTCACTTTGATTTAATCATGTAAATAGGTCACAGTTGAGACTATGTGAAGACATTTCTACATAATGCACTCTGTAGAGAACGTCACATTTCCTACCAATAGTGACATGCTCGTGAGTATTAAAAAAGCACCGTGAAACAATGTATGCACATACGAATAAATAAAAAATAAAGAAAAAAACAAAGAAAAGCACTGGCGACACAAAATGCCAGCTCAAAGCAGCACACCAACTTAATCTACCTTATAACACTTAAACCTTAAAATTCTTCATTGTTTCTCTAATTTAAGAAAGATCTACATACCACAGAAAAATATTTCAGTGTTTATCACTCAGTTTCCTCATCACCTTTGATTCAAACCATGGGTTAAAAAGACTGCCAGAACAACTACAAAGTACTTTCTGGCTGAGCTGGTAAAGTGGCTAAGAGGAAGAACGCCTGCCTAGCAAGCATGAGGCCCTGAGTTCAAACCCCAGTACTGCCAAAAAACAAAACAAAACAAAAAACCAACATGGCACTTAATAAGCTCAAAGATGAATCTAATCCTTATTAAGGTGCCAATAAGCCACCCAAAGCTGCATGAATAACTTTTCCATTTATCATTATTTTCTTATTTAAGTTTTCTTTTATTGCATTCTTTTTATCCACTATATCATTTGATAAGAACAGTTACAGATTTTGCTAAGACCTGAAGTTTAATATAAATATTTATATACAGTAAGAGAAGGAATTATAACAAATTATATTTTAAAAGCCTGACATGTAAAGTATCACAAAATCCAGGAAGACAGCATAATATTTTCACTAACTAAGGATCTGCTACACCTTCTGAATTCTATTTTTCCTATGACTGCACATTATTTGCTGCCTCTTCAAGAATATAATTTCTTCTATTATACAACATAACACTTGGGCAAGACTTGGCTGAAGGGTATGTGTGTATACACAAATATATTCACATATTCATTCTTTTAATTTTTTGTGCTGGGGACTGAATCTAGGGCTTTGCACTACAGGAAAGCACGCTACCAATGAGCTACACAAGCAACTACACACAGACCCACACACACATTTTTTAGCTAGGTCCCAGTGGCTCACACCTGTAATCCTAGAAACTCAGGAGTCAGAGATCAGGAGGATTGACGTTCGAAGCTAGCCTGGGCAACTAGTTTGTGAGACCCTATCTCAAACAACCCTATTACAAAAATGGGGCTGCTGGAGTGGCTCAAGTTGAAGGCCCTGATTTCAAGCCCCAGGAGTGCAAAAAAAATTTTTTTTAAAAACTTTTTGAGATATGGTCTTGCTATGTAGGCCACACTAGCCCCAAATGCAAGTGGCTGGGATTCGAGGCAGGTGGCAAGATGCCCAGGCCTGTACATATATTTTAAATTAGTAGCCAGGAAACATAAAACAAGCAATTTCACCTAAAGATACATTTCTTGTTGACAGTACCATAGCTTTGTGTAAGATAAACCCAAACAATTTCATTTTATTTAAAAAATCTTTCAACAAAAAATGAATGTATGGTGAATTTATAAGTGAATGTGCTGTTTTCCTATTTTTAACAAGAGAAAAGTTCTGCTTTAATTGGAACCCGAGATTAATACATCCTATATTTACAATTTAAAGCACCAGAAGTGCTTTTACTGCCTACCTGTGGCTTCACAACTTTCAAACTTTGGCATCCCTACTATTCATGTATTATAGGTACCATGTTTGCATCACAACAGGCTAACAGGCAGTAAGTAGTACCTATGACCAGAAATGACTTGAACCAGAAACACATCCTACTAAGCTCAAATTAAGTATATCCCCATCTACAACATTGCTGAAGCCATCCTACTTCCGGATAATGGAGGTAAGGAGAAATCAAGGTGGAAAAAAATGCAGTTGAAATATTTTACTTTGGGAAATCTTGAAAACATTCCACTTCCATATGAACATTAGTTATTGATGTGGCATGCCTTTGGAAAAGTCCTAAAGTAGCAAAAATTCCTGAAATTCAACCTTTGAGGTAAACGTACCTCCATATTTAATGCATACAAAAGCCATGTAACCTGTGTGCTGTAGTTTGAATACAGCTTGTCCCCTCCAAAACTCATGCTGAAATTTAGTCCCTATTATGAAATATTAAGAGGTAAGGCCAGACAGAGCCTTTAAAACATGCTGAGGGCTCTGCCCTCAAGAACAGGCAATAAAAGATGCATGAGTTCCCTCCAGAGTGGGTCTGCTCTAAAAGGCAGTTAGGCTGGGTGCCTTACACACTCCCTATCTCTTGCCCTGTGATGCTGTGTACCATTCTGCAATTCTTCCAACAAAAAAGCTCTCACAAGATGCAGCCCATCAACCTTGAACCAGAACTTTGAGCCAAAATAAAATAACATATAGTCTATAATGCTGTGTTATCGAAACAGAAACTGAACTAAGACATATGCTTTTAAAAGATGTATACTTTTCTTTTAAAAATCCTAGCAGGTACCTTTTATTTTGTGTACATTTATAAACCAATTTTAAGATTTATGTGGCAATGTAAAGGACCAAAATAATATAGTCTTAAAAAGAACAAAAATAAAATATTAGGACTTACAACATTAGATATCAAGGTTTTACATAGGTAGAAATGAAGGCACTGGTACCAATGGAACAGAACAGAAATCCAGAAACATCCTCATATACAGTTATCTGATTTGTTTCAAGGGTGACAGTCTTACAGAATGGGAGAAAGGATGGTGTATATTAGCAATACAAGATGCAGGTAAGAATAGGTATATGAACAGGTATATGGGAAAGACATACCTTAAGCCTTACCTCACAACTTATCTTAACTCCAAGGGCTGTGGGTATGGCTCAAGTGATAAAGTGACTGCCTAGTAAGTACAAGACCCTAAGTTCAAACCCTAGTGGAAGGGAAGCAATGACAGAGGTGACTCCATTTTGTATGAGAGAGGCAGTTTAAAAGCAGACATCTAAGGAGGGTGGGAAACAACAGGTTTCTCAGAGAAATAACAAGCCTTCACCAAAGGCTTGGTGAACTGCACAATGTGGGGAGTGGGCCCCAAGGCCAGGACGAGTTGAGCAAACATTCCCAAGATAACCCAGACAGGAGTCTCACCAAAATAATGCGTGACAGTCATAAAATGTACATGACAGATTTCAAGGACAGGATGTATTAACAAGACCCTCTTGGAATGTCCAGTCTGATAAGGATGTGTGTGTGGGGTGTGTGGGGAGGACAGCCAGAAGGTTGAGTTCAACAATGAGTTAATTAGATAACCAATTATAGCTACGGCTTCAAGGGGAGGGTGTAAAGTCAACCCTTATTATACCTCATGAACTTACGCCATCCTCTGGCTTAGCTCCTTCACTGAGTCCAACTTGTCAGGGTGCTTTGCTAGCCTTTCAAGAAACTTTGTTCTCACCCTTCCATTCTAAATATCACCACTGTTATATTACAAGCTAGAAAATACTTAATTGCACACAGTGCAGGAACAATAACACCACCAAGGGCAATGAAGGAAGACAGAAAAAAACAGGGAAACCAGTTTCCCCACAGCAAAAAATTAGTACAGAAACCAGGGGGAAATGAAGAAAACAGATACTCAGATCCAGACTCCAACAAAATGAAGATAAACTATGCCAAAGAACCCAATGAAGCCCACAAGAACAATCTAAAAGAAGAAATACTACAGGTAATCAATGAGAATTTTACAGAGATGATACTGGATATGGTCAACCAAAATGTACAGAAGACACTCAAGAAATTCCAAGACAACAAAAATAGAGAATTTGAAAAAGCACAACAAGAAATAAAAGAAACCACAGAAGTACTGTATAAACACCAAAGTAAAAACAAAGAACATGATTAATAAAGAGATAAATGAACTCAGGACAAAAACAGACAACATTAAAGAGGAAGGGACTCAGGATATGGAAAATCTCAGAAAAAAGAACGAAACAGAAATGCAAAACAAAATGGAAGGCCAATCCAGCAGAACAGAACAAACAGAAGACAGAACCTCAGAACTTGAAGATGAAATGGTAATTAAAGGAAAAACCGAAGAACTATTAAACAACTGAAGACCTGTGAAAAGAAAATGCAAGAACTCACTGACTCCATCAAAAGACCAAACCTGAGAATCATGGGGATTGAAGAAGGAGAAGAGGTGCAAGCGAAGGGAATGCGTAATATAGTCAACAAAATAAGAACAGAATATTTCCCAAATCTAGAGAAATCTATTCCCAGACAGGTGCAAGAGGCCTCCAGAACACCAAACAGACCAGATCAAAATAGAACTACGCCACGGCATATCGTCATTAAAACGACAAACATTACACTTATCCAAAACCAGGCAAAGACACCTCCAAAAAGGAGAATTATAGGCCAATCTCCTTAATGAACATTGATGCAAAAATCCTCAATAAAATAATGGCAAACCGAATTCAACAACACATCAAAAAGATCATTCACCACGACCAAGTAGACTTCATCCCAGGAATGCAGGGGTGGTTCAACATACGAAAATCAATAAACATAATAAACCACATTAACCGAAGCAAAGACAAAAAAACATTTGATCATCTCAATAGATGTAGAAAAAGCCTTTGATAAGATCCAACACCATTTCATGATAAAAGCTCTAAGAAAACTAGGAATAGAAGGAAAGTACCTCAACATTATAAAAGCTACATATGACAAACCTACAGCCAGCATTATACTTAACTGAGAAAAACTGAAACCATTCCCTCTAAAATCAGGAATTAGACAAGTATGCCCACTATCTCCACTGCTATTCAATAGAGTACTGGAATTCCTAGCCAGAGCAATTAGGCAAGAAGAAGGAATAAAAGGAATACAATAGGTAAAGAAACTGTCAAATATCCCTATTTGCAGACGACATGATCCTATTCCTTAAAGACCCAAAAAACTCTACTCAAAAGCACCTAGACACCATCAATATTTACAGCAAGGTAGCAGGATATAAAATCAGACACCATCAATATTTACAGCAAGGTAGCAGGATATAAAATCAACATAGAAAAATCATTAGCATTTCTATACACTAATAATGAACAAACTCTGAGAAAGAATATATGAAAACAATTCCATTTACAATAGCCTCAAAAAAAATCAAATACCTAGGTGTAAACCTAACAAAAGATGTGAATGACCTCTACAAGGAAAACTATAAACTTCTAAAGAAAGAGACTGAGGAAGACTACAGAAAGTAGAGAGATCTCCCATGCTCATGGATTGGTAGAATCAACATAGTAAAAATGTCGATACTCCCAAAAGTAATCTACATGTTTAATGCAATTCCCATCAAAATTCCAATGACAGTCATTAAAGAGACTGAAAAATCTGTTAAATTTATATGGAAACACAAGAGACCACGAATAGCCAAGGCAATACTCAGTCAAAACAACAATGCTGGAGGTATCACGATACCTGAATTCAAACTATATTACAAAGCAATAACAATAAAAACAGCATGGTACTGGCACAAAAACAGACATGAAGACCAGTGGAACAGAATAGAGGACCCAGATATGAAGCCACACAACTATAACCAACTTGTCTTTGACAAAGGTGATAAAAATATATGATTGAGAAAAGACAGCCCCTTCAACAAAAACTGCTGGGAAAACTGGTTTGCAGTCTGCAAAAACTGAAACTAGATCCATGTATCTCACCCTATACCAATCTTAACTCCAAATGGATCAAGGATCTTAGTATCAGACCCCAAACTCTAAAGTTGATACAGGAAAGAGTAGGAAATACTCTGGAATTAATAGGTACAGGTAAGAACTTTCTCAATGGTATCCCAGCAGCACAGCAACTAAGAGACAGCATAGATAAATGGGACTTTCATAAAACTAAAAAGCTTCTGCTCAACACAAGAAATGGTCTCTAAACTGAAGAGAACACCCACAGAGTGGGAGAAAATCTTTGCCAGCTACACATCAGACAAAGGACTGATAACCAGAATATATAGGGAACATAAAAAATTAAATTCTCCCAAAACTAATGAACCAATAAATAGGCAAGTGAACTAAACAGAATTTTCTCAAAAGAAGAAATTCAAATGGTCAAAAAACACATGAAAAAATGCTCAGCATCTCTAGCAATAAAGGAAATGCAAATTAAAACCACACTAAGATTCCACCTCACCCCTGTTAAAATAGCCATCATCAGCAACACCACCACCAACAGGTGTTGGCGAGGATGCGGGGGGAAAAGGAACCCTCTTACACTGTTGGTGGGAATGTAGACTAGTACAACCACTCTGGAAAAAAATTTGGAGGCTACTTAAAAATCTAAACATTGATCTACCATATGATCCAGCAATACCACTCTTGGGGATATACCCAAAAGACTGTGTCACAGGTTACTCCAGAGGCACCTGCACACCTATGTTTATTGCAGCACTATTCACAAAAGCCAAGTTATGGAAACAGCCAAGATGCCCCACTACTGACGAATGGATCAAGAAAATGTGGCATTTATACACAATGAAATTTTATGCAGCCATGAAGAAGAATGAAATGTTATCATTCACTGGTAAATGGATGGAACTGGAGAACATCATTCTGAATGAGGTTAGCCTGACCCAAAAGACCAAAAATTGTATGTTCTCCCTCATATGCAGACATTAGATCAAGGGCAAACACAACAAGGGGATTGGACTTTGAGCATATGATAAAAGCGAGAGCACACAAGGGAGGTATGAGGATAGGTAAGACACCCAAAAAACTAGATAGCATTTGTTGCCCTCAAGGCAGAGAAACTAAAGCAGATACTTTAAAGCAACTGAGGCCAACAGGAGAAGGGGACCAGGACCTAGAGTAAAGGTTGGATCAAGAAGAATTAACTTAGAAGGTAACACACATGCACAGGCAATCAATGCAAATCAACTCCCTGTATAGCTATCCTTATCTCAACTAGCAAAAACCCTTGGTCCTTCCTACTATTGATTATACTCTCTCTTCAAGAAAATTAGAGATAAGGGCAAAATAGTTTCTGCTGGGTATTGAGGGGGTGGGGGGGAGATGGAGGGGGCAAGGGGGTTAGGGTGGGAGAGGGTGGGGGAAGGGGGGAGAAATGACCCAAACATTGTATGCACATACGCTTTAAAAAAAAAAAAGAATAAGAAACCTTGTGCTTGTTTTATTCCTTGTCCGGTATCTTCAATCATCAACTGCACCAACTCAGGTACAAGAATCCAGAATCGTATCACTAGTACCACCCAAACAAAAGAAAACAAAACAGAGCACACCTTCATGACTCTGGATCAGGCAAAGTGTTTTTTTTTTGTGGGCGGTGGTCAAATACTGGAAATTCAACCTAGGGCCTCATGCTTGCTAAGCAAGCACTCTATCACATAAGGAATGCCTCTAGTACATGGCAAATCTTATTTTTGTGAAAAGCTCTGAGGTATAAAGGAATAAAAATGACGAAGCCATATAACTTCTTTTTACGAAATGAGACCTATGAGGGGTCTTGACTGCATGTGTAGTTCAAGGGTTAGAGTGCTTGCCCACCACGTCCCAGGCCCTCAGTTCAAAGCCCAGTATCACAAAAAAAAAAGTATCATTCAAAAAATGAAACTAAGGGTGAAGAGTATGTGCAATGCATATATTTTAGATGCAGAATACTAAGAATCTCAACTCAATGTAAGAAAGATGGAAACTGTCAAAACATATGAACAGGCACTTTGCAGAAACAGGAAATGAAAATGATTAACATACAAATGAAAGAGAATGTGGCACCCCATGCCTACAACCGAGGTTATGCAGGATGTGGAGGCAGGAGGATCCTGAGTTTGTGGTCAGCAGGGATTACAGTCTTCCAAGGCAGCCTAGGGTACATAACGAGACCCTGTCTCTAAACAAACAACCCATGCAAGACAGAAGCAGGAAGTTTTACAGAAAAGGAAACATACACAGACCAAAAGACCTATGAAACAATAGCAGCAATTAGTGAAAGGGATGTTAGTACAGATACAACTCTCTATCCAAGAAGACTGGTAGCATGAAGTCTTGTAGCAAGCACTTAAAAGAGGGTGTGGATCTCTTAGTCACTGTTATATGAATGTGAATTGGACAAACTGCTTTGGAAAATGATTCAGCTATACTGAAAAGCTGAACACTTACACATTTATACACCTTAATGCTATGCAACAGGGACTCAAGAAAGCTGGGGATGCAGCTCAGTGGTAGAGTGCTTTCTACCTGCATGAGGACTTGTGTCAATCCCCAGAACTGTAAAACAAACAAAAATCTTACCTCACTCAAGAAATGCTCACATATATGTACCCCAAGACAAAAAATGTTCACAGCAGCAATGTCAGTAAGAACAAAAACCAAAAATAATCCTATCAAACTTTATAGATAACCAGATTCACTTTGGTATACTGATCCAATGGATTATCACAATACCAGGAAAATTAACATATTACCACTATACATACCATATGAATGAATTTTGGAAATATTTATGAATTAAAAAAGCAAACAATGAAATTATAAACTCAACATTTAGATATGTTTAATCAGGATGGAGAAGGGGCCAAGAGGCTCGGTATGAAGAAACAAACCGGTAAATTCAAGTTGCTGATAGTATTTGAATTGTTTGGGTGACTGGTGGGTAAGTCAAAGGAGCTTCAGTGTATTATTATACTTCATAGCTAATACACTGCTTTAATCTATTTTCTGTTGGTAAATGACACAATACCAGAGACTGCATAAACCACAGAGGTTTATTTTGACTCACAGTTGTCAAGGGACCTTGCTTCTGGCAGAATCTGAAGGTGATAAGGTGATGCAGGGGATAGCAAGAGACAGAGGCGTGAGAGACCTGGCCAAACTGACCCAACCCTTAGATAGGCCACTAACCCACTAATCCCTCACTATAGCATTAGAGGCCACAGCCCTATCAACCCTCAGCATTCCTAGTGGGGAGTTCAGTTTCAACATGGGCTTTGGAGGGGGCAACCCATATTTAAACCATAGCAAGATGCGAGTATAATGTATGCATATGTACAAACGACTTCATTAAGATGTGATGTACATGCTTTACAACTGACACACTGTCTTGGTAGCTGTATGGTAAGTTTTGAGTTCAGGATACTTAAGTCCCCCAACTTTGTTTTCGTTTTGAAGATTATGTTGGGTATTCTGGGTCCCTTGAATTAACATACGAAATTTAGGATCACATTAGCAATTTCTGCAAAGAAACCAACTTCAATTTTAGTAAGAATTGTGTCACATTTTAAGAATAATGTAGGTGGTACTGCCATCTTTTTTAAAATTTCATTTACGTTTTCACTTATTATTTACGAATTTGAACATTAATTGCCACGTGGAAATCATTCTCCAAATACACATCCTTTTTTTCTTTTTCCTTCTTTTTTTCCTGTAGGACTGAAGTTTGAACTCAGGGTTTCATGCTTGCAAAGCAGGCGTTATGTGGCTTGAGCCACACCTCCTTGCCTCCAAGTATGCAGTCTTTTTCCTGTGTAGCCTAGGCTTGAATTCATGATCCTCCTGTCTCAGCTCACCAAGTGCTGGGATTACAGGCATACACTACCATGGCCCAGGTCTAAATTCTTTGAAGTTGTAATCACCATGTTGTAGGTTTTTTTTTTCTTCTTGTTTTAAAGACAGGGCCTCAGTTGCCTGGGCTGGTCTCAAGCTCATGTGCTCAAGTGATTCTTCCACCTCAGCCTCCTGACTAGCTGATGCTGTAGACTCATGCCACAGATACTAGCTGTTGACCTTATTTCTCCTGAAATTATTTATCCTTTGATGCACAGGATCCAACTCTCCCCCTCTGCCTTGCTCATAGCAATCTGTTGTTTGCTCCTATGAATTAGACTTTAGCGTCCACATATAAGGTAGATCACGCACTATTTTTCTATGCCTGGTTTATTTGGTTGATATAAACTCCTATAGAGTCTTCACTTTTTTCACAAACAAGAGGCCTTCTTTCTTGTTTTTGTTTTTTTGTGGTACAGAGGTTAGAACTCAGGGTTATGCACTTGCAAGGTAGCTGCTCTACACCTGAGCCATGTTTGCTTTAGCTACTCTTCAAACAGGGTCTTGTTTTTATGCCGAGGCCAGTCTGGACTGGGAGCCTCATATTCATGCTTCCTGTCCAGATGAAATGACAGGTGTGTGCTATCATGTCCAGCTTTTTATTGGTTAAGACAGGGGTCTCGTGAACTTTTTGCTTCAGCTGGCCTCAAACTAGCCCAAATAGCTAGGATTAAGGCATGAGACAACACACCCAGCCTATGCTTTCTCCTTTTTTAGGTATGACAGTATTCCACTGTGCTCATATACATTTTTAACCTGCTCATCTGTTGATGGACACTGAGGTTGATTTCATGTCTTGGCCACTGTGGATAATGATGCAATGAACATGAAAGTGCAGTGAAATCATTTGATAAAATGATTTTAACCCTTTAGATACATGGCAATTAGTGGGACTGCTGGACCATATGGTAGTTCTACTTTGTTTTTTAGGAACCTTCATACTGTTTTTTGTAATGGCTATACTAGTCCACATTCCCACCAAGAGTATACAGGGCTGCCTTTCTGCCACATGCTTGCCAACACTTCTTTAACAGGTAGGAGGTGACATCTTGCGTGGTTTTCATCTGCATTACCCTGATGATATTGAGCACTTTTTCATGTATCTGCTGGTAATTCTTATGTCTTCATCTGAAAAATGTCTATTCACGTCCTCTGCCCATTCTTTAATCAGGTCATTTGTTTTCTAATGATTGAGTTATTCCAATTTTATATATATTTTGGAATTAATAGTGTAAAAATTACTGCCAAAAATACTCTGAAAGTGGTGCTGCACATCTGTGATCCCAGCACTCAGGAGGCTGAGGCAGGATGATTGAGAGTTTAAGGCCAGCCTGGACTACCTAGTGAGAGCCTGTCTCAAAAATACATACTTATATACATAAAGTAAAAATTATTATCCAAAATGATTTACTGATTCAATATAAGCTTTATCAAAAAAGTCATAAATATACAATAAAACAGATCATTCATGTGTAAACACAGAAGAACCTGAACAGCCAAAACAATTTCAAGCAAAAAGAACAGGACTAGGGATGGAAAGAAGAACAAAGCTGCAGTCATCACACCAGCTGATTTCAAAATGTACTACAATGTAATCAAACCAGCATGATGCAGCCACAAAGATACACAAACAAATGAAACAGAATAGAGAACCCAAAGAACCCACACATTTACAATCAAATGATGTTCAACAAACTGCCAATAGTACACAATGAAGAAAAGAACTGTGCAATAAGTGGCACTGGGAAAAGAGAACAACCACACACAAAAAGAAATTATGCTCTCATCTCACTCTATAAACATAAATCAATTTACAATGGATTAAATCTTAAATGTAAGTCTTGAAACTGTAAAACTACTAGGAGAAAACACAGGTAAAGTTCCACAGATTGGCTTGGATTGGACATGACCCCAAAGCACAGGTAACAAAAAAACCCAGAAAATAGAATGACATTAAAATACTTCTGCAAAACAAAGGGAACTATCAATAGAGTGAAGAGACAGCTGGTATAATCAGAGACAATCTCTGCAAAAGGATCCACCTGACAAGAGGCTAATTTCCAAAATAAGAGTATAGCTACCTTAATCCTATCAAGTATTCTGATTTGTAAACATATCTTTCCATTTACTTAGATCTTTAATTTCTTTCAGGAATATTTTACAGTTTTATGTAAGCTTTATACTTCTTTTTGATATTAATATAAATCAAACACTTTTTAATACCATTTTTGGACTCTTCATTAGATGTAAAGATGCTCCTAAATTTACAACGGTGTTACAAAGTTCCTGTAAATAAAAAAATGCACCCAGTAAACCCACAGCCAAAGCTGAAAAAGCATAGAACTCCAGTGACTCATGTTTATAATCCTAATGACGTGGGAGGCAGAGACGGAAAGGATCTTGGTTTGAGGCCAGCCCAGGCAAATAGTTTGTGAGATCCCATCTCCAAAATATCCAGTGGATATGGGCTGGAGGGGTGGTTCAGGTAGTAGAGCACATGGTTTGCAGGTGTTCACTCTAGTCCCACTAAAAAAAAAAAAAGTTGAAAAATCTTAAGTCCAGATACTCCTTCACCTAGATTGAGGTTCTAATAAACTCACTGCAAAATCAAAACATTATAAATTGAGTCACTGTTAGATGAGAACTGAACATGGAAAACATTTTTGCACACTGGTCTTGTATCCTGTAACTTTGGTGAATGTTTTTATTTTCAACAGTTTACAGATTCCTTAAGATTTTGTACACATTAGATGTCATCTATGTACAGAGTTCTATTTCTTCCTTTCCAATTTCACTGCTTTTCTTTCATTTTCTTGCTGTACTGTCCTGATTGTCATCTGGTAGAATGTTGAATAGAAGAGGCAACAGTGATCAACTTGTTCCTGCTTCACAAAATCTCCAATCTTTTATCATAAAGTATGATGTTATCTGAGGGTTTTTCATATATATCTTTCCAAACTTTTAAATTAAGGGACATTGAATTTCCTTTAATGAAAAAAAAATCACTTAAAATCTTAAGATTTTGTGACTTTTTAACTCTTTTCATATGGTACATTACATTAATAGACTCTTGGATGGGAAACCAACCTTGCATTCCTGGGCTAAATCCCACTTTGTGGGGATGATGATCCGCTTTCTGTGTTGTTGGTCTCAAATTGCTAGTATTTTCTTAGGATTTTTCCATCTATATTCACGAGAGAGATTGTTTTGTAGTTTCTTTTGTAACATCCTAGTTTCCTTCTGGAATCACTAGTGTCACAGTGTAATTTTGGAAGTGTTCCTTCTATTTCTTGGAAGAATTTGTCAACAGTTGGTACTGTTAGACGTATAGTAGAAGATAGGTGCGGTGATACACACCTGTAGTTAGCACTCAGGCAGTTGAAGTAGGAAGATCATGAGTTCAAAGTCAGCGTGAACTATTTATAGTGAGACCTTGCCTCCCAAAAAAAAGCATAGAATTCATAGATAAGGCCATTTGACTTTAGGCTTTTGTGTCCTAATTCAATTTCTTCCCTTGCTCAGATTTTTCTTTCTTTTGAGTCAGTTCTGATAGCTTTTGTCATTTTAGGAATGTCTGTTTGCCTAACAATTAGAACATTCTCTAGTTTTTATCTTCTAAAAGTCAGCCCCCTCATTCATTTCTTATTTAGATAATTTGAATTTTCTACCCCCTTTATTTCCCTTGATCTAACAAAATGATTGCCAATTTCATTGATGTTTCTCCAAAACAACTTTTGGTTTAATATTTTTGTCATTTTTTCTTATCTATTTTATCAATTTTTGTTCTAATCTTTATTTTACTTTCAGTCTATTGAGTTAAGGTGGTTTCCTCTCCTATTTGTAGTTTCTTAAGGCGAAAGATTAGGTTATTGGCTTGAGATGTTTCTTCTTTTGTAACACAGGCATTTATTAACAGTAATTTTCTCCCAAGGAATGTACCCTCAAAAGACTTGGCATGCTGTCTTCATTTTCATTCATTTCAGAAGTGTTTTCTAATTTCCCGAATGAGTTCTTTGTTGGGAGAGTTAGGAGTATGTGGATTTCCACAAATTTGTGGCTTCTCACATTTTGTTTTGGTATGGATTTCCCACATTGTTCCACTGTGGTCAGATAATGTACTTTTGGGTGGGGGAAGGTGCTGCGGATTGAACCCAGGACCTTGTATGTGCTAGGCAAGCACTCTGCATTGAGTTACATCTCTAGTGATCAGATATAATGTACTTTTTATTATTTAAATCCTTTTTAAGTTTGTTGGTTTATTCTATGGCCTAGCATGATTTATGTATATTTAATAGCATATATTGTGCCAGGTGTGGTAGCACACAACTGTAACATGAATTCAAGGCCAGGGTACACTACAAAGAGAGAACCTGTCTCCAAAAATTAAAAATGTATTTATTCTGCTGTTGATGGGTAGAGTCTTCAAAAGATGCTGCTCTTAAATCTAGTTGACTTACAGTGTTAGTCAAGTCTTCTCCTGCTTGCTGATCTGGCTAGTTTTCTATCCATTGTGAAAATGGTGGACTGAAACCTCCAGTTATTATCATTAAATTGTGTATTTCTCCAATTCTGTAAATAGTTGCCTTATATATTTGGGTGCTGTAACAGGCGCACATATCATTGTGATGTCTTCCTGAGAGACTGCCTCTCATCAATACAAAATGTCCCTCTTTATATCTCTAATAAAAGTTTTTATGTCTATTTTATCTGATATTAGTATGGCCACTCTAGCTTTCTAATGGCTGATGTTTAGATGATACATTTTTTTCTATGCTTTTACTTGAAATTTTCCTATCTTGCAATACAAAATATGCTCCCATCAGAGAGTATACAGCTAAATGTTGTTTCTTTCCTTCAGTGTGCATTCTGAACTATTTGACTAGACTGTTCAATACATTCATATTTATTATTATTGATAGTTGGATGTATGTCTCCAATTATACCATTTTTTTTTTGGTGGTACTGGGGTTTGAACTCGGGACCTCGGGCTTGTCAGGCAGGCGCGCTACCACTTGAGCCACTCTGCCAGCCCATACCATTTGTTTTATATATCCTGTTTTTTTCCCTATTCTTTTATTGCCCTGGGTATATTTTTTAATGCTCCAAAAATTATGTCACTTTTAAACTAAATTAAATTGCATAGAAACAGTGCTTTTTTAATGATCACATCTTTGACTACTTCATTAAATTCATTCATTAAATCAAACAAGTCTTCTAGATTTCCTATGACAGTATCTGTGTCACTTTTTTGGAGGGGGCAGCACTGAGGTTTGAATTTGGGGCCTTGTGCTTGGTAGGCATGTGCTCTACCACTTGAGCAACATCACCAGTCTTCTTGGCTTGGTTATTTTTTGATCAGGATCCTGCTTTTATGCCTGGCTTGCCTAGATGCAATCCTCCTGTTTTCCACCTATCTGGGATGACAGGTGCCACCATGCCGTTTTTTTATCAGTGGAGATGGGATCTTTCTACCTGCCTGGGCTGGCCTTGAACACCACATCATTCCTCCTGTTTATGGCCTCCTGAGCAGCTAGGATTTACACACGAGTCTCCACAACCAGCCCCTGCATCAGGTTTTAATATCAAAATTATGCTGGCCCTGATACAGCAAATTTAATCTTTTTCTAGTTTCTGAAGTTTGTCATGTACTTAATGGTACTCATTTTTCCTTAAACAGTAGCATAACTGCAGAATTAACTTTGTGAAAAAGGTTTTTCATTGCAATTGAATTTTGAAAGATGTAAGATCACTCATATTTTCTATATCCTTTTGTGTCAATTTTATTTTCTTCCGTTTCAGATTTGTCACCAGTTCTTCATAATATTCTCTAATTAATTTACAACCTGTAGTGCTGCCCATCTTTCTTTGCTACTGTAGTTGTTTTTCTCTTTTCCCTTGATAATTCTTGTTAGAAATGTAGCAAGTTTATCAACATTTTTAAAACCCTTACTCTTTGCTTTGCTAGCTTGCATGTAGTATTCCATTTTATCATTATTTACAGGCATCATAATTATTTCCTTCCACTTTGGTTTTGACTTGCTGTTCTTATTCCAGATTGAGATAAAAATCTGGATCTTTTAATTTTCTCCTTTCTTAAACTTTGTATTTACACCTGTAATTTTAAAGATTTTTCTCTTCATTAGTTGAAGCCATAAATTTTGATAAATCCTATCTTAATTATCAATTTGTTCAATGTATTTTCTAATTTGCACTAGTTTCTTCTTTGATCAGTGGATTATTTGGAAATAAAGTAATTAGTTTTCAAGCAATTGAAGTGTTCCTAGTTGTACTTTATTAGAAGTTTGCTTTATTTCACTGTTATCAGAGAATAACCTATGTGTGATTTCAATCTTGTAGTATCTGTTGAGGCTACATAAAAATGGTCAATTTTATATAAGCTGCATATGAATATGTATTTGAACATTACAGGGTGATTATATATGTATGTCAATGAGATTGAATTTCTTAATTATGCTGTTCATGAACACAGAATTACTGAGAGTGGACCACTACCAGGCACCTGTGGCTCACACTTATAAACCTAGCTACTCTGGAGGCTGAGATCAGGATCACAGTTCTTGAGACCCCATCTCCAAAATAACCAGAGCAAAATGGATTGGAAGTGTGGCTCAAGTGGTAGAGCACCTGCTCTACAAGCATGAAACCCTGAGTTCAAACCCTATTCCCACCAAATATATAAAAAAAGAGTGGAACACTGATTCTGAGCTTGCATCTTTTCATTTTTTTTCATTAGATAGCTTGATCTACATGTTCAGAACAATTCCTGTTAATTTTTTTTGGCAGTACTGAGGTTTGAAGACAGTCTCACAATTGCTAGGTAGGTGCTCTACCACTTGATCCACTCCACCAGCCCTGTATTTTTGTTTTTGACATGGAATCCCACTGGTACTTTTGCCTGGACTGGCCTTCTACTTCTAGTCCTCCCAACTGCCTTCTCAGTTGGTGGGATGTAGCACCATGCCTAAGCTTCACACCCACATTTCTTTTTCTCCCCTCTTTCTTTTTGGGACTACTAGGGTTTGAACTCAGGGCCTCATGCTTGCTAGGCAGGCAACTCTATCACTTGAGCCATGCCCACAGCCCCTCATACTTATTGAGCTGCAAATTTTAGCTGTAGCTATCCATTTCTGAAACACTTGGCCCTTCTTATCTGTAGATTCTACAGATGGGAAATATTCACAAAAAAATTTGTTTGTGCTAAACATTGACAAACTTGTCATTATTCCCTAAACAACAAGCAACTACTTATGTAGCCGTCACATAATAAACACTGGAGATGACTTAAAGGAGGGTGTGCATGGGCTTTATGCAAATGCTACACGATTTCATATAAGGAAGCTGACTATTGGCAGATTTTAGTATTTGCAGGGAGTCCTAGAACCAAAACACCACCAATAATATGGAACAAGTATAATTACAGATGAAGACTTAACTCTTCTACACTCTATCCATTGGCTCCAGACCTCAGTTTTAGATAGATCACTATCTGTTATTGTTACAGATAATATTCTCTTCAGCACCAAAGCATCATGACTGCACTTTAGTTTTCAATCAAGATCGTAATGAAAAAAAGATCATAAAATAGCATTTTCTCATCACTGTACATTAAGACCACCCTTCTGACGATCGTACTTTCTTACCCCAAATTTTGCTTGTCATGAAGCTACTATCCATTTTTCGGAATTTATCAGAACTGTCACATTTGACCATTTTCCACTATCTGCACTGCTTTAAGGTAAAATTTAAAAACCACCTCCTCAAGAATGAATGCCTTCCAAGGCAGGAGGTCTGGCTCAAGTGGTAGAAGTCTCAAAGCGCAGTACCGTCAAGAAAAGAGCACAAAACGCCTTTCCGAGAAGTTACATCCTCACCTGAACTTCCCATTACGAAGTCTACACGGCTTATCTACACTGCGCGCTGTTTCTTGGGGTCTCAGCATGGACACGGGGACACGGACGGACACACGCACACGCTGCAGGACGTGCGGACGTCCCCGGCCGGCCTCGAACTCACGGCCCGGTTCCGTATGTGTCTTTGCCCCGGGTCTGCACCGCAGGCGCGGAGAAGGCTCCCGGTCCTCGCGAGGCTGCGTGCGGCTCGCGTGCGAAGCTCCACGCAGCGACGGGCAGCGGAGGAGCCAGGCTTTCTAGGCGCACGGGGCTCCGAGCAGAGGGGCACAGCGAGGTCGCCGCCCGCTCGGACACGCGCCGGTCGTAAGCGCCCAACCGCTCAAGGCCTTGGGCGGGGGCGGCCCCACCCGGCTCCGGCCGGCCCCTAACTGCGGCTCCCCCGCCACTCGGCCAGGCCCGCGGGGGCGTTTTCCGCACACGGACGACGGAAACGGCCAGGAAGCCGCAGGGACACTGGGCACATGCAAAAGTGAGCGCGCCCGCAGCTTCAGAACTCTCTCGTTCCCGCGCCGCCCGGTCCCCTCGGCCGCGACCCCCGCGCCGCCGCCCCGCCAGGTTCCTGCGCCGCCCTCAGCGTCGTCCCCGCCGCCGCCGCGCCAACCGTCCGCCGCCGCGCCAACCGTCCCCCGCCGCGCCAACCGTCCCCCGCCCCGACTTACCGAGAGAGCGCGGCGCCGCACCCGACGCTGCGCCCGCCCAAAGTCCTAGGAGCGCAACCGCGGAACAAAAGGACCGTCGCGCCCGGTCCCGCAGAGGTAAATCCCTCTCCTCCCACCCCCGCCTGACTCTCAGCCAATGGCAGCGTGAAGGTACGGCAGCCCAGCCAATCAGAGGCAGGCTTGAGTGGGCGGGGAGAAGAGACTCCTGGGAAGTGGAAGCCGTCTGCAGGGCGCTCGCTAGCCTTGCGGTTTGCTTTGCGCTCGCCACCTGAGCGCTTCTTCCCGTCAGCCCTCGCGGCGTCCCCGCCCAGCGGAGAGGGGCAGCGCCTGAATAGGCGCTTTGGGGACATTGGAATCTAGTTCGCGAATTATTACCAAACTTCGTTCTCGGAAAATTGGTTTACAGAGTCAAAGTTTGTTTTTCCGGGGTCTGGTTTTGAACTCAGGGCCTCACGCTTGCTAGGCAGGCGCTCTACCACTTGAGCCGCTCCATCAGCCCTTTCTTGTGTTAGGTTTTTTCGAGATGGGGTCTCGCTAGCTCTGGCTGGCCTCGAACGTCGACCCTCCTGGTCTCTGCCTCCCCAGTAGCTAGGATTACAGGCGGGTTCCTGACTTTTTTTTTTTTTTTTTTTTTTTGGTGGCACTGGGGCTTGAACTCATGGCTTTGCGCTCACAAATAGGTGCTCTACAGATGACGCCCTCATTTTCCTCTGGCTACTCTGTTGATGGGGTCTCGAGAACTACCTGCCAATTTGACCTAGAACCTCCTTCCTCCTGGTCTCTGTCTCCCAAGATTACAGGCGTGAGCCACCAGTGCCTGGCTCAGACTTGAATTAAAAGGTTGGTTCTCAGCTGTCAGGGTTCTTTATTACTGAGTTCTCATTGTCCCCGGATTTAGAAGAGGGAGTCTAGCTGGGTGTCCTGGGGCATCAGGCTGTAAGCCTGCAGCTCCATGGTGGCCCTTGGGGTTGTCCTGGCTCGCTGGACAGGTTGGTCATGGGACACCGTCCTGGACGGTGCCAGCCCACTGCCCAAAGCCCTGCATAAATATACAGATACATGTAATTTAATTGAGTATTCAGTATGGTTGTCCAGAGGCACATTCAATGAGGACACAGCTGTCCTAAGTCAGACATTAAGGAAACTGGCAGAAGTGTGAGACATTGCTAATGTTGGTATGATTATTTTTTTTTTGCAGATTACTTTTATTTATTGATCAATTGCTTTTTGAGACCCGACCCCTCTATGTAGCCCAGGCTGGCATCAAACTTTCAGTCCTCCCAAATGCTGGGATTACAGGTGAACTACACCACGCCCAGCTTGGAGAACCATTTTGAGTGTAAGTGAAGCATCTACACAGGGGTGCTAAGAAAGGGATGGCGTGGGGCTGGGGGTAGGGGAGCAAAACACATGCAGGTAAGGACTTAATTCAGTCAAAGATGAGCCACTATCCTTCACAAGTATTCTGTCTATTAGGGTCATAGGGTGTGCTGTGTGTCACTTTAATAATCATGATTCTTTACTGGATGTAATTTTAATGAAGTCTGTTGCAAGCAGTATTCTCCACTTATTTCTAAGCTTGAGGTTGAGCAACCTGTCATCAGAGCCAGATGGGTCACTTATCAGCCACTTCATCTTGAGCAAGTTAGATCACTTTTCAGTCACAGTGATCTTGTTACACTCATGAGTCCTGTGAGCTCTGCTACAAGGATTAGTGGGAGACAAAGACTCAGAAATAAAAGCTTTATTCTTATGCTGGAGCACAGGCAAAGTCATGTGGAAGTGTTGGGAAGAAGGCTCCATGGGCTCCCCCTTTTCTGCCCACATCACCACACATGGAGGAGAGCCGCCAGTGCCTGTTCTTCAAGCACTCATCTTAGTTTCCTTCTAAGGGTGCACATTTTACTATGATAATGAATCAAAGGCTACTTTGGGGGAAAGGATTTTTTTTTCCTCTGCACCCCCACCCTGAGGGAAAACGTGGCTAGATGAGAAAACTTCTGAGCATTGTTTTCCTGACTCAGGAAACTACTGGTTGCCAAGTCAGTCTGCAGTCTTAACAGTTTTTTTAATGTGTCAGGGCAGGCTGCCCCCCACCCCCAAAAAAGAAATACAGAACAAACACAGCTTCTTGTGCATTTCTTGACTCATAGTAGACATTCTATGTATGATAGCTGTTCTTAAAATTGGGCTGAGCACACGAGTGAGCTCAGCAAAACTCTGAGGCTTTTGTGTTGGAGTATTTCTGGTCCTCCAAGGAGGACCATGCCGGCAGAATTTGGACTCCATCATCTTTGTCCCCTGGCGTCCTGTGATGATGTTAGGCTGCATGGCAAATGGGACTTTGTAAATGTAAGTAAGGTTACTAATCAGTTGAGGTGAAAGTGGATAAGCCTGGGTTTTCCCGGTGAGTACAATGTGATCACATGAACCCTTAAGGCAAAGGACAAGTCAGGTACACGGAACACAAAGGAAATGTTTGAAAATTTTAAGGAAGGAAATCCATAGAGATTCAAAGCATAGAAGGACTTGACACATGGGCACTAGCCTGTAGATGGAAGTGACCACAGAAGCCATGAGAAGGAAGTTCATTCTGCCAACAACCTGAGTGAGACTGGAAGCAGATTCTGCCCCGAGCCTTGCTGGCTACTGCCTTGATTTCAGCCTTCTGAAAACCAAAGCAGAGTTCTCAGCTGCGACCACTGAACTTCTAACAGAACCATGAAATAACAAGTGTTATTATTTGGCAGTGCTGGGGTTTGAACTCAGCCTCCTCGCACGTGCTAGGCAGGTGCTCTACCACTTAAGCTACGCCCTAGACCTTTTTGGATTTAGTTATTTTCAGGTAGGGTCTCATGTTTTTGTACAGTGCCAGCCTCAAACTTGATCCTCCCAGAAGCTGGGATGACGGGTGCTCAGCACCACACATGGCTTATGGATTAAGATGGGAGTCTAACTTTTTGCCTGGGCTGGCCTCCAACTGTGCTCCTCCCCATCCTCACCACCAGTAGTTGGGATTACAGGTGTGAACCACCATGCCAGGCATATGTACGTGTTGTTTTAAGCCACTCTGTTTGTGGTAATGTGTTAATAGTAAAAAAAAAAAAAAAAAAAAAAAGAATGTAAGTAATTATTCCCATACCCTTCTCATTCTCCTAAAGACTGGAATTCTGGGAAATCCTGGGAACATTTCCCAGACACCCTTGCTGCCAGTGTTCTGTAAAAGCAAATCTTACATTTTGGTAAGGACTGCACTTCCTGAGACCTAGAAAAGGGAAGAGAGAATGTAACTGCTGTGAGGTCGCTATTGCTGGGGCTCTGTCTCCCTTTCCTGCCATTGCCTCAGTCACATAAGCAGCTCTGACACAGAGGTTTTGTGGACTCTGTCCTCTGGGCAGCAGCAGCAACTGCAGGAGACTTCCTGTTCTCTGGACCACCCAACCAGGGGCACAAATGAAAATCAGTATGACAAGAGCTACCCGGCCCTTCCAAAGCTATAAGCACCTAATTCCCTCTACTAAATGGTATGAGATTTGAAACACCTGAGTGGTACTGGGATCGAGCCCACTGCCTTGTGCAGGTCAGGCAAGCACTGTATCACTGAGCAAATCCCCAGCAAGGAGAGGCTTATTTTTGGTTTAAACCTTAACTGATAGGCATCTTCATGACTCCCATTCCACTGTAAAGTGTGACACACTAAAAAGTAAATCGTTAGAATGATTGTATGGATTGAATTATATGGACTAAATCCAGGTAATTGCTAAATACATGTTTGTTCCTTATTTATTTTTGAGACAGGAACTCATCACATAGCCAAGGCTTGCCTCTAAGTCACAATCCTCCTGGCCTCAGCCTCCTAAATGTCTTATGAGCATCTCAAGAGCTGTAACTCATCTTTTAGGTGCTGTGTGAAATCATATGGGTGAAAGATACTGGAAAGAATGCCTGACCCATAGTAAGTTCTTAATAAAAATTTACAGCTACTATCACAAATGTAATCACCACCATTGTCTCAGGACCTATATTATATGTTTCTATTATCTAACACATAATGAGTGCTCAATAAAAAAGTTCATGAAGTAAAAGTGAATTCATTCAGAGAGCTTTCAACGTATCTTTTATTGTATAATTTCCACCAGCATCATCAAAATAGAACTGGAATTTATAGCAGGAGATATTACAAACATAATCACCAATTAATTCACATTGTAGGATGGAAATACTTTTATTTTCAGTATATATTTAAGTATGATCATTGTGATAGTATGTTAATTTGGCAAGACTATGGTGCCCAGTTGTTTGGCCAAACATGAGACTAGATATTACTGTGAAGGTGTTTTGTAAATGTGACTGATATTTATCAAGTAATTTTATCCTCAACCATGTGTGTGAGCCTTATCCAGGTAATTCAAGACCATAAGGTCAAAAACAGGTGTCCCAGAGTAGAAGAAATTCTGCCTGAAAATTGTAATATAGATATTTTGACTTTCCAGCTTACTAGCCTTCCCAGCACATTTCAGACTCAACACCATAGCATCAATTTTTTTTATATGTCTGTTTTTTGAGTCAGGTTCTCACTGTATAGCGTACGCTGGTTTCCATCTCACAACTCTCCTGCCTCAGCTTCCCAAGTACTGGAATTATAGTAGCTCAGTGGTAGATAAATTTACCTGGCTGGGGTTTGATTGCCAGCAAATAAAATGAATAAATAAAACAACAGCAACAACAACAAAATTCTATTACATTCTGGCACACAACCAATTTTTTTTCTTTTAAACAAAAGGTTTCATATATTACTGAACAACTTACTACAGCAGAACACAGCAACAAAGAGAAAAATCACATTCTGAATAAACACGTCCAACTGTCCAGAGCAGTGAGGACAGTTTCAGCTTCATATGGTCAGATGACAGTACCTCAGCATAACACGTGTGCCACATCACGTGCAATTTCTTACAGCCCCAGCTTAGTTCTCCTCCAGTGTCTCCTCTTCGAGTTGTACCTGATTTTGTTACCAGTTTTCATCTGAATCCACTGTGGAATTGGACGATTTTGCTTTTGTTTCTTGGCCAGAAATCGCTTGATCTTGAAAGTCTTGTGAGAAGACATGCTGAAGAATGGAGGGTGCACACCACAATGACGAGAGGAGAGAGTCAAAATTCTAGTCATAAAACAAAAGCAAGCTGATGAAAGAAATGGTCCACAGAAAATAGCTCAGCAACACAGGGCAACAAATGAAACAAACACTGGGGTTAAACACAGGACTTCACTAATGTGTTCAAGGAAGTAAAGGGAAATGGCAAGCAGTAGATAAAATAATAGGAAATATCAGTACAGGATTTGAATGTATTTAGGAAAGCCTCAACTGCAGGGCTGGGTGTGTAGCTTAGTGGTAGAGGGCAAGCTTAGCATGTATAAGACCCTGGGTTTAATCCTCAGCACCAAAAAAAGAAAACCAAAAAAACCCATCAACTGTACATTACAAAAATAACAGCATGAGGGGGGCATACTGATGTATGCCTGTAGTCCCAGCTAGACAGGAGATCAATTTGAGCTAAGGAGGTCATGGTTGGGCTGAACAAATGGTGAGATGCTGAAACATAACAGGGCTTGCCGAATTCAGGTACTGGTTAGCACTTTGTGTCATGAAACAGAACAACAACAAAAAGAATACACACACACACACACACACACACACACACACACACACACAGTGTTCAACACTGAGAACCAACAGGCTCAGTTCTTAGGAAAAGAAAAAGAAGGGGTGGTGGAGTGGCTCAAGTGGTAGAGCATCTGCCTAACAAGCATGAGGTTCTGGGTTCAAATCCCAGTACCACTAAAAAAATAATCTAACAGGTGAGTTTACCTGAAGAATGGACACAGCAGAAGACAGGATTAGTAAACTGAGTGATTGAGCATTGTGGGAGACTGAGGCAGTGGAAGTAGTCTAGGCATGAGCACGGCTTTGTCAAGGGCCTCTGGGCTGACAGGCACGGACCCAACCAAGGGGAAGGAAGGTTCAGCAAGGCTGTCTTGCAAGAAAAACAGGACACACTGACCTAGTCAGGACAGTCTGTACTAAGGAACATACCACAGCTGCTCTGTTCCTGCCTCCTACATGACTGGACCCATGAGAACTCGACCTGCATTTCACCCTGCTTTCCCATACATGCTGTATAAATAAATGTGCGTGAAGGTGGAGGGGGCTGCTCCCTCATCAGGAGCATTGGATCCACCTGACCCCAGCTTTCTCTATGTCTGTCTTTGTGTCTTTTTCTTTATCCCTAGTCACCCCAGTCAGGTCAATACGGACCTGTTCATGCTGGCCATGAGAGCGCATACACAAAAACTAGAATGTAAAAGGCCATTGACAAAAGGGTTCCAGAATGAGGACATAATAAGGGTCTAAGTTCAGGAAATAATGTGAATTCCAAGCAGGATAAATACAAATAAAATTACACCTGGAACATAATTTTCAATTCATGAACAATTGGCACATTTGATTAAAACTGCTGAAAATGAAAGACAAACTTCTTAAAGGATCAGTAGGAAAAAACAAAAAACCCTATCTTCAAAAGAATTAATGGCTGGCCGACAGTGGTGCACACCTGTAATCCTTGCTATTCAGGAGGCAGAGATCAGGAGGATCACGGTTTAAAAACAGCCTGGGCAAACAGTTTGTAAGACCCTATCTCCAAAATACCCATCACAAAAAAAAAGCCAGTGGAGTGGCTCAAGTGATAGAGCACCTGCCTAGCAAGTATGAGGCCCTGAGTTCAAATCCTAGGACCACCAAAAAAAAAGGGAAAACACTCAGAGAATAATATCTAAACAATTAGTAATATCAATAAAGAAAAACTCCAGAAAAAATATAGAGCCAGGAATAATGGTGCATACCTGTAATCCCAGTTACTCATGAGGCAGAGATAAAAGGATTGTAGTCAAGGCCATTCCTGGCAAAAGTTACTGAGACTGAACCTCAAAAACAAGCCAGGCATGGTGGTATGTGCCTGTAATCCCAGCTACTAAGGAGGTGGAAGCAGGAACTCTGGTCTGAGGTTGATCTAGGCAAAAGCATAAGACCTTATCTGAAAAATAAAAGCAAAAGGGCCAGGAGCTGGTGGTTCACACCTGTAACCTTACCTACTCAGGAGGCAGAGATCAGGAAGATCATGGTTTGAAGCCAGCCTGTGCAAATAGTTCACAAGACCCTATATTGACAATACCCATCACAAAAAAGGGATGGAGGAGTGGCTCAAGGTGAAGGCCCTGAGGTCAAGCTCTACTACTGCAAAGCAATAAATAAATAAATAAATAAAATAAAAGCACAAGAAGGGCCAAGTGTAGTGGTAGATGGCTGTAATCCAAGCTACTCAGATGTCATGGAGAGGAGGATTGTGGTCCAAGGTCAGACAAGCAAAAAGCTTGAGGCCCTATTTGAAAAATAACAAAAGCAAAAAGGCCTCAGGCATGGCTGGTGAGCAGAAAGTCCTACATTCAAACTCCAGAACCACTGAGAGAGAGAGAGAGAGAGAGAGAGAGAGAGAATTTCTGGAGCTGTAAAGTACAGTCAAGTAAAATGAAAAGTTCATCAGTGGTTTTCAATAGCAGTCAGCCTTGAGTGGCAGGGAAGGAAACCTAAAATGGAGGATTCCTGAGGTCTCTGAGAGAAAGACACTGAACATCCCACCAAGGTCATGGGTCATGGGATGTCACAGGATGTTTTTGAGTCACCTATCATAGGGTAAGTCAACATCAGTTCCTGAAACCATATATGCTTACTTAACAAACTGAAGACCTAGGCCTGTAAATCATAACCTAGAGATCAGGTGGACCCAATAATATTTCATACTTTGTAAATCTGTAGGTCTGCCCTACCTCGTGACCGTGACTTTAGCCTCATGGACTAGTCTTAGGGAGGGGTTTTCCACTACAAAAAAAGCCCCTTCCACTACAATAAAAACTGGTGCCAGGGAAAAAATGACTGTCATTCTTGTTTGCACTCGAGAAAGGAGACACCTCCAGTCTATTGAAGTGTGTGCCTTTCCTAGTAAACTTCAAAATCACTTTCATTGCATCTCTGTGTCTTGTCTGAACTCTTCTCTTATGCAACATAAGGACCCAGGTACACAACTTTGTTGATTTCCCAGCACTTTTGGTTGACTTTGACATGGAATGTCATCAAGTCTATCAACTTAAACATGGTGAAATTCACAGATGGTGGTAGAAAAAAATCTTTGAAGGCTGAAAACTTCCATATTTGATCAGACACAAATGTATGCATCTAAGAATCTCAAACAACCCCAATAAACATAAACAAATACTCTGCACTGACATACTGTAATCAAACTGTAAAAACAAGACACCATGAAAACCTTGAAAGCAGTAAGAAAGATGCACATCACCATGTACAAAGGATCATCCGGGAGATGAACAGAAACCAGGAAGATCACAAAGCAACGCAACAACACATTTAACATGAAGGGGAAAAAAAATCAACTTGAAAACCTTTCATCAGGTGAAATTAGTCTTGAAAAATGAAGGAGAAATTAAGACACTCTCAGATAAAATAAAAAGGCAGAGTATGCTGCTAGTAGACCTACCTTACAAGAAATGCTAAAAGGGATGATTAGGGTAGCACACACCTGTAATCCTAGCACTTGGGAGACTGAGGGAGGAGGTTCCCAAGTGCTACACAATGAGACCTTTCTCCCCCGCCCCCCTGCCAAAAACCCAAAAAACAAAAAAAGTGGAAAGGACCCATAATAAGAAATACTGAAAGGAAATGAATGAAAGACACTAGACAATAACATGGAGCAGCTATAGAAAGATCATTGGTTAATGCAATAGTAAGGAGAGCTGGGCACCAGTGGTTCATGGCTGTAATCCTAGCTACTCAGGAAGCAGAGATCAGGAGGATCACAGTTCAAAGTCAACCCAGGTAAACAGTTCACGAGACCCTATCTCAAAAATACCCAACAAAAAAAGGGGCAGGTGGAGTGGTTCAAGTGGTAAAATGCCTGAGGTCCTGAGTTCAAATTCCAGTACTGACAAAATATAGCAAGGAAAAATAATGGTTAGTAATATACTTTTTTCTACCTTCTCATTTTCTTTCTGCATGATTTAAGAAAAATTCATGTAATAATAATTACAAATCTATGTTAATAAATACAAAATGTAAAGAGATGAAATTTGTGAAACAACACATAGAAGGAAGGGAGGAATTATATGAGAGCACAGTCTCTGTAAGTTAAGGCAGCTGGGGCGTGTCTCAGCAGTAAAGCACTTATCTAGCAGGCACACAGCCCTAGGTTCAAGTTCCCAGGATCTAAGGTGGGAGATACCCTAAGGCCTTATTAACCCAATAGTTTGATATAAGCTTAACAGTCTAATTGCAATCCTCAGGTAATCACTAAAAATAAATTATTTTTCCACAAAAAATGAAATGAGAAAGTGACAGAAATAGCACACTATTAAAAAAAATCACTTAGGATTGGGGTGTAATCAGTGGTAAGGCACATTCTTAGCATGTATGAGGCCCTGAGTTCAATACGAAACACAACAAAAACAAACAAACCCCCAAATATGCCAAATTTTACACTGATTACCTCCAGCTAAAATCAGTTGAGTAACTTCAGAAAGAGTCATTTGTCCTACCTTTTCCTACATGTGCAAGCCACAATGACTCTCTTGGGAGGGCTGCTGTTCATATACAAGGCCTAAGAAGAGCCTTGGTTACCAGACTGTGAATTGGAGCTACAAAGAACCTAAATAAATAAAGTCTTTGAGGTAACCCTTAACTCCACTAGCTTCCACATACACCCTGGTACCTCTTAGGAACATCCCTAGAATTTCTGCTCTAGTCCTATCATTCCTTGACAAACTTATTGTTATCTGTCTAAAAAATATTTGAGCAACAGGCTTTGGAAATTTTGTCAGATTTCACTCCCCGTGAAGATCCCCATGAACACGTAAAATTAACAAAAATTTTAGGCTTTTCTCTTGATCAGCTCTTGTATTGTGTTCCAAGATCCACCCACAGGCTCACATAAGAACAAAGGGTGGAGGTATACAATTAATGTACATTCAGTGTGGGGGAAAAAGAACTAAGAGGGACATATAGAGGGTCTTTCCCTCCACTACAAAATGTTAAACTGAATGCAAATTGAGGCCACGCTGAACAAAGTGAGCATACCCACTCAGGAAACACATTCTCCTCCACAGTAACTGCTCCTGAATCACATTAGAGGGTTCTGGCTTTACTGATAGAAAGAATGAAAGAGTTTCAGCAAGTTGACTGTTACAGTCATATAGGCTTGCAAGAATGGGCTATTGACTGGTTGTTGTGTGACAGAATGAAATGGAATCAATCTTAACAGCTTTTGCTGACCTGCAGTAGCCATGCTCACAGATGTTTAACCACAGAAGCAACAACAGAAGCTTGCAGCTGCTGATAGGAACTTACAGCAAGGTAACCACAACAGCAAAAGTAGGGCAACAGAGGTAAAGACCCCCGCCCCCGCTTTTCTTGCCCTGCTATAGACAGCCTTGTATCCATATTAGGAATGTAAAAGCTGTCCTCCAATGAGCATGTGTTAACTCCCCCGCCCAGATGGACTCAGAACCTGCTTATCAATAAAAGTAAAAGCACTACTGTGTTTGGGGCTCAGACTTTGGGAATTATCCCGCTGAGCCTCGGTTCCACCAATAAAGTGCTGCTTCCAGATCTTGGTGTCTCAACCACTTTGTTCCTGCTACATTTCTGGTACACTGGCAGGGAAATCTGGGAACTAGAGACAGTGGTCTTCCACCTCCCTTGTTCCCCAGGGACCTGCTGAGGACACCACACAACCATTCATGTACTCTGGAGCCAACGGGTAATTTTTCCCATTGAGGGGGGCCTCTCCCAGTGTAAACATCATGCTCCCCGGGACAACAATGCAACCTGGGGAGGTACAGGAGCCAGCATCTGGACCACTGCCTGTCAAACGTGTAGGAACCCAGGTTCTAGTGGTAGTACCTGCCCCTAAGTGGTGGAAGGGGAGCCCAATCACCTCCCAGAGTTGAGTTGCCCAAGTACTTTCAAGTGCATGAAAGGAAACCACAACTCTTGGGGGACTCTTAAAACAACCCCTGGACAGAGGGCTAGTTTTTTGTGAGAGTGTATGAGAGTGCAAGCCTAAGACGAAGCCCAGCTACAAAGTGAGTGTGGAGTCCTGATCCACGGATCTGTGGTGAACTCACATGGGTCAGGGTAAGCCCTAACTGGGCCTCCCATCTGGGGTTTATACAGACTCACTACAGCCAAGAGACACCTAAATCCCCGGGAGGAGATTGGCTGGAGACGGGCAAAGCAAGTGATGTTAATTTGCCTATCCCTTGTGTGTCAGAGGAAAGGACCCCCTTTCCTTTCCTCCAAGACCCCAAACCATCTGTGTCTGTCTTGACGTCTGGTGTAGCATGGAAAATGGGTGGACAAGAAAACAATGTACCCCCTTAGAATGCATGTTAAAGAACTTTAAAAAGGGATTTACTACTGACTTCGGTATCGAACTCATTCCTCAAAAACTACGAACCTTTTGTGAGATTGACTGGTCCAGTTTTGAGGTAGGATGACCATCCAAAGGATCATCTGACCCAGAGATCAGCCACTCTGTTTATCTGGTGGTTGCAGGAAAACCAGGGCACCCAGAACAGTTTCCACATATACGTATCTTTTGGGACTAGTTAGAACCAAACCCTCGTGGCTCAAGGCTTGTGCACAGCAACAGTCCAAGATCATGATGACAAGGCTCAGACAGGGGCACCACACGCCCAAAGAAACCCCCAACAAACTTGTCCTGAAGCTGACCCCGAAGATGGCCCTACAGCCTCTCAGACTCACAACCACCAAGAGCTCCAATTACTCCTTACCCTCACCCTCCTCAAGGAGGATTCTTAGCCAGTGAGTCCTCCCAGGGTCATAGCACCTACTCCTGAGATGCCTCTGCAATCTCCAGAGCCTAAGTTTAGAACCTTCCAACTCCACTAAGGTCAAAGGAGCCATTCTGTCAGCCAAAATTCCGAAGCACTTCAGATGCCCCTGAGGGAGACGTGGGCTCTGTTTTATACTGACCAAGAGGACCAGATCCAGGAAGGTCACCGCATCTTTCATTCCCAGCCATTCACTATCACAGATCTCCTAAACTGGAAAAACCACTCCCTCATTCACCGAGAAACCTCAGACCACAACAGACTTGTGCCAGTACATCATACAAACCCACAAACCCACCTAGACAGACGGTCGGCAGCTGCTCCTGACTCTCTTCAACACGGAAGCACCAGATTGCTCAGGGAGCCTTAACGTGGCTTGAAGAATATGCCCCACCTGATGCTGGAGATGCACCTCACCATGCCCAGAACCAGTTCCCTGATGAGAATCCAGGTTGGGACCCAGATAACACCTAAGATTACCAGCAATTGCAGCATTACCTGGATGCACTTATTGGTGGCATGAAAATGGGAAGCAAAAAGATAATAAACACAAGCAAGACTGCCGAGGTCCTTTAGGGTACAGAAGAAAGCCCCAGCCAGCTCTACGAGTGTCTGTGTGAAGTGTTCTACCTATATACCCACTTTGATCTGGAAGTCACTGAAAGCCAAAGAATGATCAATACAGCCTTTGTGAGTCAATCCCAGAGAGACATTCACTGAAAACTCCAAAAGTTAGAGGGTTTCGCCCAAATGAGCGCAAGACTGCTAATTAAATTTGCTACCAAAGTTTCTGTCAACTGGATAAGGAGGCCTGCAGAAAGGCTAAATGAAGGATAAAAAAGAAAGTGGACAAGCTGGTGGCTGTTCTAAGTAGAAGACCAGACACAAGCAATTGAGGAAGAGACAGACAAGGACAAAGACAAGGAAAGTCTTCAGGCAGGCACCAGGTGAAAGAACTGGGGAGCCTAGAGTTCAACCAATGTGCCTACTTGTCACCAAGAAGGTCATTGGAAAGCAGAATGCCCCAAGAAAACCTCCTAGACTACGAGGGGAGGGGGAATGGCCAAGAGAATATCCACCCTTGGAGGCATCTCAAGCCTCAGAAAACTTCAATGCTTTGGCCTCGCTAGAAGACTAGGACAGACTAAGCTCTATTCCCTTAGGCCTCCAAGAGCCCAATAGTCAGAATGATGGTGGGGGTCTGCCCAACAGACTTTTTGGTGCAGTTCATTCCATAGTCACCCAGGCTGTCAGTCCATTATCAGAAAAAGAGATGACAGTTGTAAGGCCCACAGGTCAGCAACAAATCGGCCATTTCTAAAGCCCCATTCCTGCAAAACTGGAACCCACCAGGTTACTCATGAGTTCCTGTACCTCCCACACTGCCCTGTCCCTTTGTTGGGGAGAGATCTCCTGTCAAAACTTCATGCTCAAATCACATTTACTCCTCACTTGCACAGCCAACTGCAAAGGTCCTAGCTCTTAACTGCCCCCAGGACCATAAGAATAGTGGTTGTTTGTGCTGCAGAAACCGGTCAAACTGTAAAGCTACTTTTCCCAGAAGTCTGGGAGTAGGAGGCTGAAGAAAATCCCCCAAGACCTGAACAATATGTTTCCCCTGTAGTAGAGGAACTCCAGCCAGGGGCAATTCCAAACAGAAGCAGCAGTACCCAATCCCTTGCTAGGCACAATTGGATATTCAAAAGCACTTGCATCAGTTGAGAATGCACTGAGGGAACACATTTGCTCCTCAAACATTTCTGGGAGGCTGGTTACAAGGCATCCAAGAAAAAAGCTCCTATCTGCCAGTCTAAGGTCAAATATCTTGGCTTGCACGTCTCTTAAGGAACCAGGTGCCTGGGGAATGAACAAAAACAAGCTATGTGCTCCATCCCCATTCCCACTACCCAAAAGCAAATTTGAGAGTTCCTAGGAGCATCAGGATTTTGCTGAATCTGGATGCCCAACTTTGCTGTCACAGCAAAACCCCTTTGGGAGGGGTGGGGAATGGGACCTGCTGCAATGGGGAAGACTATAGGAAAAAGCCTTCAAGGATCTCAAACAGACTCTCTCTCAAGCTCCAGCACTAGGACTTTTAAATCTGAATAAACCACTCTTTCTTTCTGTACACAAGAAAAACGGCACAGCCGTCGTGGTGCTCACCCAGATGCTAGGATCATGGCATCAGCTAGTGGCATATTTGTTTAAACAATGAGACTCTGTTGCCAAGGGATGGACTCCCTGCCTGTGAGCACTAGCCACTGTTAGTGGCTGAGGCAGACAAGTTAACTCTAGGACAAAAACTGATAGTACAAGTTCCTCATGCAATGTTACCTTTCGTGGAATACAAAGGACAGTATCAGCTGACAAGCATGCATATCACCAAATACCAGAGCATGCTATGTGACAACCTTCACATCTCCATCAACACAGTAAAAATCTTAAATCTTGCCACGCTCCTCCCTGTGCATCCAGGAGGACCAGACCATGACTGCACTGAAGTATGAATAAGGTCTTCTCCAACCATCCAGACCTAAGTGATCAACCACCTGATCTCCCAGATGTGGACTACTTCACCAAAGGATGCAAGTTTGTTCATCAAGGAGAAAGGCTAACAGGCTATGCAGTGGTCACTCTCCACGCTGCCATCAAGGCCAAAAGGCTCCCTAAAGGAATCTCTGCTCAAAAGGCTAAACTCATAGCTCTTACCCAAGCCCTACAATTGGCAACAGGGGTCCAGGCAAACATTTATACAGAATCTAGGTATGTCTTAACTATCTAACATGTCCATGGAGCTCAATACAAAGAAAAAGGACTCATAAATTAAGGAGGTAAAGATATTAAGTATGTCCAAGAAATACTTGAGTTATAAAAGCTGTTTGGGCCCCCAAAAGGGTAGCAGTAATGCACTATCAAGGCCATCGAAAGGGAAACTCAATCACCACCCAAGAAAACCAAAAGGCAGATCAAGTAGCACAACAAATTACAACAAGCAATGAATCAGCCTCCTCAGCGCCTGTTCTGGAGCCACCCTCCTACCAGACCATTAAAAAACTGAGACCCTGAGTATTCAAAACATGAACATAACTGGCTCAACACTGAGAAGGGAAGACTCTTCAAAGAGGGACAGTACAGGCTCAAAGATGGACGGATAGTTATCAGAGACTCTAGCCTTCTCAGTGGTACAATTTTACCACCAAGACACTCACAATGGCCAGATCACACTGGAAGCCACTCTCGAAAAATATCTCTATATCCTTCGACTATCCACCATACCCTGTGCTATTTGTGAGCAATGCATGCTTTGCACCAAAAACAATCCACGCCAGGGGCTCAACCTACCATTAGGCATCCAGAGTACTGGAACCACCCCATTCGAAAACATCCAAATGGACTTTTCAGAGCTTCCCTAGGCCGATGGAAACAAGTATCTACTAGCATGTGTCTGCACCTTTTCTGGCTGGGTGGAAGCTTTCCTGACCCGAACTGAAAGAGCCCAAGAAGTGGCCCAGCTTCGCCTAAAGGAAATCCTTCTGTGCTATGGCATCCTTCTCACCACAGGATCTGCCTTTGTGGTTGAGGCTGTGCAAGCCCTATCACAGGGTCTGAATATGAGCTGGAAGTTGCACACGGCCTACCACCCTCAGAGCTCAGGCAAGGCAGAATGCATGAACCAGACTTTAAAACTAAGTAAACTGTACCAGGAAACCCACCTAAAATGGACTCAAGTTTTGCCTACTGCCCTTCTTAAAATTAGGTACAGCATTAATAAGCAAGCCTGATCCGCTCGTTGTGAAATCTTGTATGGAAGACCTCCACCTTTAATTAAAGGTTTCAGAGAAAATCTATCAGAAATTGGCAACCTTTACTCTGAAACAACAAGTGCAAGGCCTAGGGACAGTTTTAGTCAAGCTTCATAAATGGGTCCAGGAATGTCTCCCAGTGAGCCTCTCTATTGTAGTACATCCTTCTCAGCCAGGAGATGTAGTATGGGCAAAAGAATGGAATGTACAACCATTAAAGCCCCTGTGGAGGAGCCACTATAATGTCCTTTTCTCTACTCCCACTTCTGTCAAGGTGGCTGAGGCGACTCCCTGGACTCATCACAACCATCTTTAAAGGACTTTAATACCGTTGCTCCTCCTCCCTACTTCTTTCCCTCTTGTTTTGCTACTATCCTTAACACCCTATAAAGAACATCATGTCCCCCTATATGATCCTGATGCTCATACAAATTGTTGAGTTCATGAGAGCCTCCCCTCCCTGTAACCTCCCTGATGGTGCTTATGGGGAATGGAGTGACACTGGGGCTGGGTGGGCAGTGCCGCTGGTAGCGCCAGCGATGCGATTCCCAGTAGTGACAAAAGTGACAACAGCAAAAGCCAAACAGGCCGAGCTCCCACTGTGCTCAGAGTGTTATAAACCACTCTCCAAAGGTCTCCTCTGGATCTGGGGAAGTGGTCCTCAATACTTTCAAACCACCACATTTACAGAGAGCACCTGCTACCAGGGGGCCCAAGAATACATGAAAGAAAAAAAAAGTTCTGGAAAGCAAAAATTACCCACAATTCCAAATTCCACTGGTCAGTGACTCGGAAATCCTGATAGCTGAGTTTGTTGGAAATATCAAACCTGCCTTCCAAAAGAGGTGCTCATCCAATACTCAAAAGTTCAAAAATGTCTTCCGTTTTCCAGCCAGGAAAAGAACCTCTTTGTAGACCTGGTGGAAAAAGTAGCCTCTGAGCTAAATGTCTCTCAGTGCTGTGTATGTAGAGGGGCCTTTGGAAATGAACAAGTTTAAATACTAAGGAGCTTCCATCAATATGGGACCAAGTCAATAACCAGACTAAAACCAAACAAAAGAAAAGTCCAGGATTGGACCCTTTCTTCTGAAGTAACTGGAAAAGAATACACAGAAAGACTAGAAACAAAGTATGTTCATTTGGTTGGAAACACCCTCTGTAAATGAGTGTATATAGTAAATAAAACCAAACTAACCCAATAAACCTACCTGGTATTGGTCAGCATGGATAACAGCGTCAAAAGAATTGTCATATCATACACCCAATACAGGGGCCAAACCCTCTGGAAGTACACCTCTCCTGAAAAAGTTAACCCCTTCCAGGGCATTGGTGATTTAAATAAAATCTGGAGTAACCCTTCAAACAGTAACTCCAGACAGTAAGCTGCCCCGAATAGGGTGTATCAGATATGTGGAAAACTAGCATACACTGTCCTGCCTGGCAACTGAAAAGGAAGCTGCACTGTAGGGATCATACAGCCTGGATTTTTCCTCTTGCCCAAACAAAAGGGAGAACAATTAAGAGTCCCTGTCTTTCAAGACTTAGAGGAAAAAAAAAAAAAGGACCTCCCTGGGATAAAAAGTCTCCCAGAAATAAGAGGCGCACAGTGCTGGACAGAGGACAAATGGCTACCTCCAAAAGATTATTGAGGCTTATTGATAAGAACTGCCCCTTGCCACCATTCTGCAGCCTGAGCTGCAGCTGGTCTCATCCCTTGCAGAACAAAGCCCCACTGTCCCTTATCTCCTGCCACCTCCCTTTGCCTGCCCCTAGCCCTTGCTTTCTCCCAAATGCTACTTAAGGCCAGATCTGCAGAGAGAAGCTGCTGCACCATTTTTTCTCAGCCAGCCAGTCTGCTTATTAAACTTTTGGACATGAGATACCTCTCGTGAGCCTCTTTTGTGTGCAATGTGCAGCGTCTTCCTAACACTTATGGTCCAGCTACCTGGGCACAAGATGGTAGCTGGGGATATAGAACCCCCACCTAAATGCTAAATAGAATTATTAGACTGCAAGCAGTAGTAGAGATTACAACCAACCAAATTGCCACAGCGTTAGAGTGTCTAGCCGGGCAACAAACCCAAATGTGTGCCACAATATATCAAACTTTCTTAACATCAGACAGACTACCCATTAGCAGAGGAAGGAGACTGGGAAAAACGTAATCCTTCAGACTGCTGCCTCCAGATAGATGATAATGAAAAGCCATGATGGACACTGCCACCAATATCAGGAAATTAGCCCAGGACCCAGTACAGACCTGAAAGGGACAGAATCCAAGTGACCTCTTTGGGATGGTTTTCATCTCTGGGTGGATTCAAAACACTTGTAGGGACCATCATACTGTTACTAGGGATATGCCTCCTTCTCCCTTGCTTCCTTCCCTTAATCGTCCGCTTTGCTTCTTCCTTCATTAAAACATTAGTCAAAAAGAAAACTGGGTCTCATGTGCTAGCTATATGGAAATATCAGCCTGTAACCAACTCAAATTATGAGAGTGATGCTCTCTAATCTTAGTAGATTTGAGCATCGAAGGACAGAATGTGATAGAATGAAATGGAATCAATCCTAACAGCTTTTGCTGACCTGCAGTAGACGTGCTCACAGACATTTAACCACAGAAGCAACAAAAGAAGCTTGTAGCTGCTGACAGGAGCTTATAGCAAGGTAGCCACAACAGCAAAAGTAGGGCAACAAAGGTAAAGAACCCCACCCCTGCTTTTCTTGCCCTGCTATAGACAGCCTTGAATCCATATTAGGAATGTAAAAGCTGTCCTTCAATGAGCATGTGTTAACTCCCCCACCCAGATGGACTCAGAACCTGCTTATCAATAAAAGTAAAAGCGCTACTGTGTTCGGGGCTCAGACTCTGGGAATTATCCCGCTGTCAATAAAGTGCTACTTCCAGAGCTCGGTGTCTTGATCCCTCTGTTCCTGCTACAGTTGCTCACTCACTCTATATATTCTAGGGAAAAATTCAAGAAGTTGAAAAAGGCTTTGGTAGGGTTGTTTATTACCTTTATGAATCAGGGAGTTGGCAGAAACATGCCCTGCTAAGTCACAATGACCTAGGTGACTGTCTCATGTTTCAGTCTTTCCTGGGCTAAAGATTTTCAGCCTCGTTTTTAAAAAAAAAAATTTTTTTTGGCAGTACTGGGGTTTGAACTCAGGGCCTTATGCTTGCTAGGCAGCTGCTCTCCCACTTGAGCCACACCACCAACCCTCATGGACTTATTCTTATGACATTTTATATTCTCTATCAGGTAAAATTACTTTTCATATTATGTATACAATTTTTGCTAACGCTTTTAATAGTATCTTCTCAGTGCTGGAATTATCCAACATTTTTGCTTTTTTACTTTTCTATGACAAAAAGTATTTTTAAAAAAGTATTTAGCTAGACAAAAAGAAAGATACTAATTTTGGCCTGCAATGGCTCAATTTAGTTTGAACGAATCAGAGGCGAGCAACTATTTAGAAAGAGGTAATTGTTTCTCTTGTCCCAATTAAAAAAGGGATTCATTATCAAAAGAAAAAAATTTAATGGTATCCTTGACAACTAAACTTTAAAAAGGAAATTGCAAAAAAGGAGAATGGAGAGCAGTGTACTCATCTGCATCTCAAAGGCTCCGCCACCCAAGTAACTCTTCCCATAGATGTGAACTCATGACCATCTTGTCTCTTGAAAGCAAAGACATATCTATTTTCTAGCTTTCCCCCACTGAAAAAGCCAGGAAGCAATGACAATAGACTCCCCAAATGTTCCACCCAAATTAACTTGGAACATCCCATATTCAAGAGGGGGGAATTCCACCACTTAAATGGGAGTGTATGCTAGATGTTATGGACATATTTTGAAACCACCTTGATTTTAAAAGTGCAGTAGGGAGGAGGAGAAGACATGACAGGAAACTGAAACTTGAAACTGAACCTGAAAATGGTCATGTAGCACTGAGAATAAAGTAGGCAATGAAATCATGAGTAACCATACATGGGCTAAACTTTGTTCCTGTAATCTGCTTGCAGGGTATAGAAGGCAAAGCCCTTTGTTTTGGGGACTCAGCCTTTGGATTAGCAGGCATGACAATAAACATTGCTTCCTGAAAAGACTTGGTGTCTTGTCTCCCTGTTTGAATATGCTGCAACAAAGGTACCCAATTATCCACATATAACCTTATGAAGCACAAACAAGATAGAAACATACTTCATACAACTGAAAATGTATAAATGTAAATGAAAAGGAGCAATGTAAAAACTGAAATGCACTCTTTATAACTAAACTTACCCAAACAACTGAGGATGTAGCTTAGTAAGAGAGCATCTGCTTAGCCTGCATGAGGCCCTGGGTTCATCCCCAGCACAGTGGGGAGAGAAAAGAAAAACCAGCAGGCTGAGGTGCTGAGACAGGCTAGTACTAGGGATGTTGGAGCCAGCTTGACCATTTTCTTTGGATTTACGTATATCTGGAACTTACCTTGGTTTCCCTACTCTGAGTATGCAAGCAGCTTTCTGCTAGGTCTGCAATACTGCAAGCCTTCAGCTAGCCCTGTAATGTTTTCCATAACTGTGACCACATTCTATAAGGTGGTGGGGGGCAAACTCTAACCAACATGTTTCCTGTAACTGACCCATATACTGCAAAAATCCCTGGTTACATAACTCCCTGGAGAGTATTTAACCAAGCCCCTGACATAGATCCGGGCTCAGGGCCTTGAGAAATTATCTCCCCAAGTCTACTGGCATAATAAAATCCCTGCTTCCTGCAAAATGGTCTTGATGACTTTGTTTCCCTCCCTGTTGCTGCAACATTTCAAGAAACCTCTCCTTATCTCGGTTCAATGAAGCGATAGGGATATACAAAGGGAACCAAAAATGGAGGATTCTTTAAGGTCTCTGAGAGAAAAACACTTAATAGCCTTGTTAGGATCAAATAACCAATATCATAGGAAGTCACAAAGTGTTTTTTAATTTTCCACTCTAGGATGTGTCAATATCAACACCCTGAAACAACAGATACAAAAAGACACTGGGTGGACTCAGTGATACTGTGTAGACCCATCCTGCAAAGACCACTCAGATCCCTCCCCACACACACACCCCTTATAGTAAGTATATAAATCACCCTTCTAACAAAGCTGGGGATGTCCTGCCTTCTGACCATCTAGCTGGAGCCCACTGCTTTTCTCTTCAATGCTTTCTTTAAAACTCCTGTTTTCTCGCTACTTTCAATAAAAGTTTGTTCTGCTTTGCAATCAGCCTATCTCTGTTCACTGTTCAATGCTTTGGTCAGTATGTAAGAACCTAAAAATCTTCTGACCAGGTCTGCAGAGACCACCCTCTGGTAACACTGGTGTACCTTCCTGTAATCCCAGCAGAGCACTCAAGAGGCTTAGGCAGGAGGTTCTTAAGCTTAAAGCCAGACTAGGCTCCTATAAAGACCTTGACTCAAACAAACAAAAAGACAAAATAAAAACCACAACAACAAGAAGAAAAGTCATCAGGATTCTCCAATTCTGTCACTTCTTCTGTCTGCTTCTTTCCATAATCCAGTTTTCTCTATTGCTCCATTTATATGGTAATAGACTACAATCACCCCGAATCTTCTACATTTTTTTTCCTAAACTAATTAGAACTCCAGGTTCCAAAAGGAGAAAGCTCTTCAGCTCGGACAGGGTCTGGTGAGGGGTATGGCGGACAAGGGTCCTGCACTACAAACACCCACTGTCTTCATAAAACATTGGGTTAAGCTGGGCAGGATGGGCACACCCACAGTCTCATCGAGGCAGACTGAGTCAGGATAGGTCGAGACCAGGAGGAAGCAGGAAGGAAGACAGGGAGAGAGAAGAAGAGAGGGGGAGAGAAAAAGGGGATGGGAGGGAGGAAGGGGGAGGAAAAGAGGAAGAAAAATAAAGAAAAGCAATGCAATCTCACCTGATGAAAACATCCTATGTGTTACGTAAGCCCACTTATCTAAGAACTAAGAATCAGGGTCGATGTACTCAAAGGAACTTGCAGGGCTTCTGTAATTATCAATTGTAAAATGGTGTTTCCTCTTACCTCCGCAGGGCAGTGACTGAGATCTCGGGGGTTCAGAGCAACTTTGGAACCTAGGAAATGCGAGGTGAATCTTGCCAGCAACTCCACCTCGACTCGATCAGTTTTGCTAGAGTTGAAAAAGAAAAGAAAAGGGAATGACCTGGCGTTCCGGCAGGGTCGGAAGAAGCAAGCCCTGCTTGGCAGTGAGCTCAGCCTGGGGATGGATGGCTGCGCCTGGGCCTGCAGCAGCCGGGAGACCCCCACACCCCGCCAGCCTGCTGACGACCACGGCAGTCCTCCCACCCACCAAAGTCCGTACCCCACCTTCCTGTCTGGGTTGTGCTTAGAGACCCCAGTAAGGCCGACCAGAAAGAGGCTGTGAAATCTTAGGCACCGAGAACAATGGCGGCCACCGCAAGAACTGTTAGTCCTCACAGCCAAGAAGGCAACACAGGTACCCGGATGAATGCAAGCACCCGGATGTACAGAGCACCCGCATAGATTACGTCAAGCACCCAGATGGACCGAAGCACCCGGATGGACCGAAGCACCCGGATGGACCGAAGCACCCGGATGGACGCGAGTTTCTGAGAGCACGGAAGTGCGGCCAGGCATCTTTGGAGATGGATGTAGTCGCGGCTGTGACAATATCAAGCCAGGGGGACTCCAGGATTGGCACCTGGGATGACTCCTGGGTCCAATTAGATGAAAGCAAAATAGACAGGCCTTTAGCTCGGAAATGAGCTGGCTGAGGACCACAGTTAGAATCCTTAGCGACCATAGAGCTGCTGGTCTTGACCTCAGAAGCCAGAAACAGAGAAAAACTCTGTTGGGCCATTGGGAAATGCCCGCCACCCTGGCGGGCCTGCAGAAGGCCTGTGCTTTATACTGTAATAGGAACAAGCTGTTCCCTACTCCCTCATACTCCTTAAAAGGCAACTTTTGCTGGATCTGGACCTTCTGGATATAAAGAGGTTGCAGACATATGATAAAGGAGAGTTAAAAAAGAACAAAGCTTGTAAATGACTGCTGGCGTTTTAAAATTGTACAAGGACTGGGGATGTAGCCCCATGGTAGAGCACTTTCCTACCATGGGAGAAGACCTAGGTTTAATCCCCAGCACCCAAATAAATAATAAGAAATAAGGATAAAAATGAACAAAAAAGGTAGAAAAGAAATATCATCTGAAAGTGGCCTTTCCGATGAAATTGTTACCTCGCCCACAAGTGACCCCAGGGAGGACCCACATCCATCCATCCATGTTTGTGGTTTGGAGGACCCGGAGCAGAGGCTCTGAGGAAGAACAAGAAGCAGTTGTGCTAGGCTGCTCTTGTTTGAGGACATAGCTATTGTTTTCCATGTGCATTTTATTCCTCACTGTATTTATTGCTTACAATGTTAAGTACTTTTTTTTTTTTTTTTTTGGTGACACCTAGTTTTTTTATGTTCTGAAGTGCCTGCTGAATGTTAAAAGTAAAGTTAGTAAAGTAACACATTTTGTCAGTTTTTGTTAAAATTTTTATTATTTTTATTATTATTCATATGTGCATACAATGCTTGGGTTGTTTGCTTTACTCTTAACTCCTGGTCTAGCATCTTCAATCATGGAGTTTGTCCAGATACAAACTCAGGATCAGCAGTCCAGTATCACTGTTGGGCAACCTCAGATTGTTTGACCTTTGTTCTGTATGTGTATTTCACCTAATTTTCTTGTGTATTAGAGAACAAATATGTCCTAATATCCAAAGTAGGTTAAGAGTACAAGTAATAAAAGAAACCATTTTAAATGTGTGGGTTCTTTTGGTTTGTTTGCTTAGTCTATAGGAAGGACTGTGTTCACATGGTGACTTTCATTGATCTACCTCTTATTAGTGATGAATTTTCAGTACTTAATCCTTGAAACAGTGAAGGAGGGAGAAGGAGAAGGGTAAAAAGTGGGACTCTTCGAAAGTATCTACAGATCTGAAAGACAGTGTTGAGCTGGGTGCTAGTGGCTCATGTCTGTAACCCTAACTACTTGGGAGGCTGAGATTGGGAGGATTAAAATTCAAGGCCAGCACAGCCAAATAGTTCACATGACACCATCTCTGAAGTAACCAGAGCAAAATGGGCTGGAGGCAGGGCTCAAGTAGTAGAGTGCTGTCTTCACAAGCACAAAACCCTGAAATCAAATCCCATTCCCACCAATATATATGTGGAAGTCAGTTTCAAATTATGGCTGTGGTCTTATGTGTGTATTTTTAATAAAGTACTTGTGTTTGTTGTGGACACAGTTCATTTATTTGATAACACCACAGCATTTTGGATGTCTTGTGGTTACAGTGTGAAAAAACTAGAAGTAGTGGACTAAAATTTAAAAAAAATTTTTTTGGGCAGTACTGGGATTTGAACTCAGGGCCTACACCTTGAGTCACTCCACCAGTCCTATTTTTGTGATTTTTTTTTTTTTTTGAGACAGAGTCTCTTGAACTATTTGCCTTGGTTGGCTTTGAACCGAGATCCTCCTGATCTCTGCCTCCTGAGTAGCTAGGATTACAGGTGTGAGCCACCAGTGCCCAGTTAAACATAGTTTTTTGTTTGTTTGTTTGCTTGCTGATTTTGAGACAGGGTCTCACTATGTAGCCCAGGCTGGCCTTGAATTTGCATGCCTTCTGTCTCAGCCTCCTAAATGCTGGGATTACAAGCGTTTGCACCATGTCTGGCTGTAAATATGTTTTTAAAAATAATTAATAGACAAGAAACCTCTTGAGTATGGCGTTGTTAAATCATCAATATTGGAACTTGTACATTGAGTTCTGACATTCTGATTTACATATTTACAGTCTGATGGTAAACATTGGTGTATGTGCATCTCTTTAGGCTGTATAGTATGATTATATTATTCATGAAGTCAACAGAAAAAAACTTCTTAGTGATATTTTAATGGTACAGATTTGATCATGAATTTTCTTATAAGCATTCTTTTACTTGTACTCTGTGGCTTCATGTCTCATTTAATATTGAGCATGGAGAATGATATTTTAATTGCAATTCTGCCAGTATATTTACCCGGGGATCTGTTGCCATTTTTGTCTTTTCTGTTTTTTTTTTGTCTCCAAGAAAGATGGGATTACATTTTTCCCCTGATTGAGTTGATGTAGTATATTGTTGTTTATGAAAATATTCATGACTTCTGGGCTTTGAATTGGTAAATATTCCCAATCAAGTTTATGAAAAAGCTGGTGGAGTGGCTCAAGTGGTAAAGTGCCTGCCTAGCAAGTGTGAGGCCCTGAGTTCAAACCCCAGTACTGCAAGCAAAAAAAAAAAAAAAGTGAAAAAGCATGATCAATTCCAACCATATACAAATGTTTGCTTAGTTATGTATATGTACATATAAGACCTGAAGCAAGCATCGAATTGTGAAGTATGCATGATTATGGATGACATGCTCTTTGTTTCTTGTGTTTCTTATTTTTCTATAATGCTATTAAAGTTAATTTCTTATTAACTAAGTTTGAAAAAGAATGTTATTTTTATCTGGGTGGGGTGGTTCATGCCTGCAATCCCAGCTACTTTGGAGGTAGAGGTAGGAAGATCACTGCCTGAGGCCTGCCCAGGCCAAAGCTCATGACTGTCTCTGAAAAACAAACTAAAGCAGAAAGAGCTGGGGTCATAGCTCAAGGGACATAGTTCTCGCTGAGCAATCTCAAAACTCTTAGTTCAAACCTCAGTATTAAAAAAAAAGTTCCTTTTACAAATGACCCCAACATATCCGTGATGCCCAACAATGGCCAACAGTACTTACTTACTGTGTCACAATTGGCACTACATTAGAGTCCTGTGGCTTCTGTCACAGTCACACAACCTGGATGAATCAAAACAGCAGAAATTAGAAGGGCATGGTGGTGCAAGCCTATAATCCCAGCATTCTAGAGGCTGAGCAAAGAAGATTTCAAGTTCAAGACCAGTCTGAGTTACGTGTCAAGACCGCTATCTCAAGACAAACAGCCAAGCAAACAAAAACACTGAAGGAATTTATTCTCTCACCGTTCTGGAGGCTGTGGGTTCAAATTCAAGGTGCCCATTAAGTTGATTGCTTAACTAAAAAGATTGTATCCCATGCCTCCCTTCTAGCTTCTGGTCATTGCTGGTGATCCTAGGGGTTCTTATCTTATAGCTCCGTCACTCTGATGTTGGCCTCCTTTGTTACACGGCCTTCTTTGCTGATGTCTGTGTGTGCTCTTGTTTTGTAAGGACAACCGTCATATTGGTATGCCCTCATATTTTAACTAATTATACCTGAAAGGACCCTATTTCCTAACACATTCACATTCACAGCTAGTGGTTAAATAGAGCAGGCCCGCCTTATCTGTGGGTTCTACATCCGTGAATTTAACTGAACATACACTGAAAATATTTGAAAAAGTATATTGCATCCACACTGAAAAAATGTTCTTCTCATTTCCTAAGCAACAGAGTGTAATAATTATTTACATAACATTCAGATTATATTAGGTATTATAATCAGGGATGATTTGAAGTATATGACACAGTTGGCCATGGTGGTGCATGCCTCAGGAAGATGAAGGCAGGAGGATTGTGAGTTCAAGACCAGCCTGGCTACATGGTGAGTTATATAAAACTATATGGGTATGTGTGTAAGTTATATTAAAATACTCCGCATTTCATATAAAGGATTTGGGTGGCTGTGGGGATGGGTAGTATATGGGTAGGTAAGAAGTATTCTGGAGCCAGTTCTCCACCATACTAAGAGAGGACTGTGGTTTTTTTTTTTTTTGGTGGCACTGGGGTTTGAACTCAGGGCCTTATGCTTTCTAGGCAAGAGCTCTTACTGCTTGAGTAACTCTGTCAACCCTTATTTGTGATATTTTTTGGTTTTTTTTAGGTAAGTTCTCACAAACTATTTTCCCTGAGTTGGCTTCAAACCACAATCCTCCTGATCTCTGCTTCCTGAGTAGCTAGGATTACAGACGTGAGCCTCCAGCACTCTGCTCGACATAGTCATTTTTTAATAGGCACGTAAAAGCTGCTCTTGTTAAGGAAGCCTGTGAATTAACTAAAGGCAGGAAATTCAAACGTTTTCAACACCCCTTTTCTGTGGAAATGGAAGGAAAATGTAACCAGGATCACAAACAGTGAAAAGCTTTTGTTGTAGTCAGCTTGCATGCTGGCCAGTGTGCTGTGCTGGTTTTTCAAACTGACATTTTTACCCTTTTCTTTTCTCTTTGCTCATGCTGGGGAGCCCAAGGCTCCCCCTCTTAACTCTTCACCTAAAACCAGGCAATCTTCTCCCCTTGAGTCTCTTCGACCACTGAGAATAAGTAAACCTGTCAACCAAGAAACGTGGCACCAGTAACTGGGAGATAAGAACCACGGCCCAAAGCACCTGTTCTGAGATGTGCATGAAGCTGAGTTCTTATGCTCCCCTCAAATACCAGACATTTTCTCTCAAAGGGTGGAAACAGAGCATTGAGAAAGTTAACTTTCCCAGTCCTCTCTTCAGCTGATAAATAATAAACTTTATTTCCCTTTCTTCAAAACCTTGCTCTCATGTGAATTGGCACTGAGTTCAGGGAACTGACTTTCTGGTAACAAATGTCATATGAAAATCATGTCACAGTGCCACTGTATTCCCAATGGAATGGAGAAAATTAAAAAGACATTCAATACCCAAAGTTGGTGAACACATGTAGCAACTGGATTCTCATGTTCTTCTGGTATGAATATAACACAGTACAACCACTCTGGAAAACAATTTAGCAGGTTTTGTGTTGTTTTGTTTAATAGAATTAAATACATGTTTACCACAGTACTCAGCAGTTTCATGTCTAGGGATCTATATGAGAGATATAGGACAGGAGGTGTGGCTCAAGTGGTAGAGTGTCTGCCTTGCAGCCCTCTACCACTGAGTTCAAACCCCAGTCCCACCAAAAAGAGAGAGAGAAAAACACATCTAGCTTTCCAGCTATGCAAAGTTGTAATCAAATCTCCACTGGTAGACACTCCGATTGAAGGCACTCACTTACTTTAGAGTTACTTATTATAGACCACTCCCCACTTGGACCACCCTACCCATGCTTCAAGGCAAATAGTTCCAGGAACCAAATGGTCTATGTTTTACCATAAATGAGTATTAAGGAATTTTGGTGTTGCTGGGTTTTCAATTCCATGGCTTCCTCTACCTAACAAAACATGTCTTCCCTGCTGCCCAAAGGAGAAACAAGACAATTTATCTCCCACAGCAATTAGAGTAAGAGTCTGGAAAAAGAATTGTAAAGGTCCTGAGACCTCTCACACTGAACAGATCCATTTTAGAATCCAAGGCCTGCTCATTTGTTCACTATTCAGCATATGCTTACTGAGCATCTGTGCTGTGCCAGGATCACAGTGAACAAGGTACAGCCCATGTCCTTCAGGACTTTTCTTCTTAAATAAAGATATAGACAAACAAATCAGAAATTTAATAAAGTTTGTGTAATGCTATGATCCTACCTTGTGCTACCAATTTCACTAATAGAGCACTACAAATGATCCCCAGCCCAATGAGAGATTAAACACCTGGAACAAGGCAGGTAGACAGGGGAAGTGTCCAATAACTGAGAATCATACAATAAAACAAAGACAGTCACAAAATGTTTTCCACAACTGTTTCACTATAAAGCTAGTGCTCCAGAACAGGACAGCAAAACAGGATGATCTGACATTGATTTACAGAGAAGGGAAGGCAAGGGGCAGGAGGGGAAGCAGTTTGAGGACTATTCTGGAATCTAAGAACAAACCCTCCCTTTCATTATCTCACTTAATAAACTTTTCTACTCTATGCTTACCCTTTGTGGTCCAGGAAGTTAATTCTTTGGCTTTGTGAGACAAAGAACCCGGAATGCAGACACTCCCCCTGGCTAAACACGTAAGCCAGCCAGGTGGAGTGGAGGCTTTTGGTCCCACACAAATCTCCAGAATCACTAACACACAAAGGCGCACTGCCAAAATGCACAGTTGAGGAACACTCTAGCCACCATTCCTAGTTGAGCGACAATCTTTTGTTTGAGATGCAAAGGAATATATTTGAATTGGGAATTCATGGATGGTCTCTCTGGGGAAGAGGAAATTCCAAATAATATCTATAACTGGAAATGAGGTAAGGGAATTCCCACAGCATCCCAGTTTCCACACAAAATACAAGTCCATGAAATTCACAAATGTGAAAAGCATTTCAAGGTGTCTCACAATAAGGAGACTCACAAGGTGGAAGTTTTAACAAGGATTTATTTTTATGTAACAGGATAAAGCATGGAGAAGCAAAAGTAGGGAGTGTTGGGGTACTTTAACTTGCAGCCCACCTAGCCTAGAAATCAGCTATAACTGGCATGACCCTTGGGTAACCTCGTGAAGAGGAAGATAGCCTTGAAACAGGGTTGTAAACCATGGTAAACCGTCAATTAAAAGCTGTAACCTCGGACAGAGCTGTGAGGAATTGCCCATTAGAGCCATGCAAAAGTTCGGGACTGAGATGAAAGGCACCATGCAGAGATAAGCACCCATTCCTGCCTTTCTTTGTCTCCACTTGTAAATAAACTTTCCAAAGCAGGACTCCCTGCTGTTCTTATCTAAACCTTAGGTTTCTATTCCACTACTAGCCCCTAATTTATGGGAGAACACATTCCTTGTAACCTGATAAGTAAGCCTCTGGTGTTTCCCCAGTTCCCAATAAATAATATTACCCCACCACCAGGATGTGGGCAAGATCAGGAAAATGTGACCCCAGGGGCATGAGGAATTCCTATGTGACGATGATTGATGCTGAGTCCCTGAATGCCCCTTTAAAAGGCAGACATTTTCTCTCAAAAGTAGGACAATGGTGCTTTGAGAGGTTGACTCTCCCTGTCTTCCTCTTTGTCTGATGAGTAATAAACCTTATTTCCTTTTCCTCAAAACCCAGATCTTGTTATTTGTGTTAAACTGAAAAGTACAGAGAGGTAGATGAGGAAAAGGCTTGTTGTGGGATGGTGTCGAGGGTTCTGGCCTTCACAGGCCAAAGAATTGGCCCATGAGGCAGCGGATTGACTCGTGGGACAACAGGGTCGGCATACAAAGTAGGATTTATAAGAGAAAGAAAAGGCTACAGCTAGAGCAGTGCAGCAGAGCCCGGAAACTGGTGGCTCCCTGCTCAGGTGAAGGCTGGGGCTTTTAATAGACGCTTTAACTCTAGGTTAGGGTAAGGGTGAGGTGGGTTCTTTCCATTGGCCATGGATTCGTGCGTGTGTGGTCTCTTTGATGAGCTGACTGTTTGCCCCTATTGGGGGTAAACATCCTTGAGAGCATCCTATCTATGCTTCATGGCAGATTTATGAGACCCCATATCTCCTCCTCAGGGTGCAGGAATGTAGATTTACAAGGCCATGTATTTCCTTTTTTGCTCTCCATGGGGCATGGGATACAGACTCACTACCTGTCTCTTAAGTTCCCAGACCCAACAGGCACAAAATACCAAAACAGGTTTATCCAGGAAAGAAACCTGTGGAGGAGGACTCCAGCAGACACTACAGTCCACAGCTGCTTACAGACAGGGGGTCTATAGGAGAGGAAGGACCTGGTAAAGGGTAGGGAATTTTTCATTGTGGCTTGTCCGTTGTGCTTTGCTAGGGGTAATCAAGGAACTGAGTCTTGTGTTCTGGCACAGGTACTGGAAAGAAGACTTTTTTTGTGTGTATGGGGAGGGGGGTGGCTCTACTGGAGCCAAACAACTCTAAGGCCAAGCAGAGTTTAAGATGGCATAAGTGATGTCAAGTTGAGGCCTGACAATTTGTAAACAACAAATTAGCATTGAGGCCAGGGGACCAGTTTTCTGGTAATAGATAGACATAAGCAGTGACCAAAGGAGGAAGAAATCACCATGTCTCTGTGAGGAGAACATTATAATCAATCTTTCCAATTCAGGTGACCAGCCTTTGTTAAGATCAAAGCCCACCTAGGTCAGTGAGGTGTCTCAAGATGATTTTGAGCCCATGAAAAGATTAAGGAAAGGCTTTATTCTAGCCTCAGGTGGATGGCAACAAACAGTTCATAGGACAACAAGTAGATCTTTAATTTCACAAAACAAAGACTTAGGACAATAATCTATACTCTAGGAGACAGGTTGACCTATAAACACCCCTAGTTTCTTGACACTGTAATCAAGAAAAATATGTTGCTTGACCATGACCTCAGCCCTGTAGGTTGGGCCTAGGAATAGGAATTTCTCTTAGGCACTTTAATAAATACTCAACTGGAAAAGGGATAACAAACCTCAATAGACCTGCTAGACTGCTTTCAGCCTATTGAAAGTGTTAGGTAGCAGTCAGCCATGGGTGATGGGGAAGTACAGAAGAATGGAGAATTCTTCAAGCTCACCTAGAGAAAAACACTTAACAGCCAAAATGGCCCACCAAGGACATGGGATGTCACAGGTGTTTTTGAGTCACCCACCCTAAAGTGGATCATTGGTCTCTGAAACAATAGATCTTTTACTTAACAAAACAAACACATACCCTATGGGTCAGGTAGACCCAATAATATTTTGAAGTGTATTCCTTTCCTAATAAATTTTATCATCACTTTCACTACATTTCTATATCTTGTTGGAATTATCTTCTCGCCAGATGCTAGGACCGAGGTACCTAGCTGTGTTGACTTCTGGTAACACTTTTGGTCGGCCTTTCTGGTGATAAAGATGTGTTCTTTTCTCAGTAAACTCTGCCTTCCTGTCATTCTGTTTCTGTGTCTTGCCTGAATTCATCTTATGTTGGACAGGAGGACCAAGGTCAGACTGTTCATTAATAGTGATAGTTGACAGGGTCATAGTTACCTCTACTTCCTCAATTCAGAAGAGTGGACTCCAATAAGTAGTTTTTCTTATCTTGTTGCTCTTCCTAGCCAAAAAACAAAACCAACAAAACAAAATCTCAACAGAAGCCGGGTATAGAAGCCTGGTGAATTTCCATCATGTAAATCCTTTTGTATAAATTCTTGTTAATCTATCTTTTGTTAGTAAGATGGGCTTTGCTACCAAATGGATTTGCTGAAAAAAAGAAGAGAAAAAGAAATAAAGAACAGTTTTAGTGTTTAAAACTGTTTTGAGCTGGATGTGGTGGTGTACACTTGTACTCCCAGCTATTTGGGAGGCTGAGGCAGGTGAATCACTTGAGTCCAGGAGTTGAAGACCAGCCAGGGCAACATAGACACCATCTCAAAAAGAAAAGAAAGGAAAAGAAAAAGACAGGAAGGAAGGGAGGGAGGGAGGGAGGAAGAGAAAAGAAAAAACTATTTGGGAATTTAGAATTTAAGTGCTCTGTTGGCCTGCCTAGGAAGCAGGGGGGATGGACAGGGAAGTGTCACTAGGACATAGGGTCCCAAAGAGGTTCCCAATAGGGAGAGAAAATGGACCTCAACTCAGGCCACAGAGTACATAGATAGAATTCAAGGACAAGTCAGATGTGACATCTAAGGAGGTGTGTTAGCAAGCGAGCAAAGTATACACTGGAAGAGACAAGTTATTCTATTTCTAGCAAAGCATATGTGTGTTTTAGACCATATTCTTGACATTCTGATCTGCATTTGATTCTGTGCTAATCAATCATTTATTTTGACTATACTTACCATGTCTTATCTGATGGTTTCTGTCATTGTGCTTCAGGACTTTCTAACAGGTACTTAGAAACTAGCCACTTTTGCTAAAAAGCACTGACTTCTCACCTGGGTCCATGAGTTAACTAATAGCGGAAGAATAGCTTGGCCTCTCTGCCTCCATTTTGCATCTGTCTCCTGTGCTCTGAGTCTTTCTCTTCTGCAGTCACCTTAGATTCTGGGAATGACAAGACTGATAACATCTTTATGACAAGGGACCAAATATATCCTTGAGGAACAGCAGAGATCTGTAGGACAGACCAAGTGAGGATGATTATCTATGATGAGGAAGTTGCACCCTGGAGCAACAGTGATCATCTTTTGCAAACTAGATTGCACCCCTCAAATGATGACCATAATAACAAAGTCTCTGGAATTCCTCACAGAACCAGTACACAGTGAAATGTACAGGCCTGGCAGGCATAGTTGTACATACCTGTAATCCCAGCTACTTGGATGCATTAGCATTTCCAATTTGAGGCAATCCATAACAAAAATTTTCAAGACTCCATCTAAATAACAAAATCCCTGGGGGCATGGCTAAAGGCACAGAGCACTTTCCTAGCATGTGAAAGTACTGGATTTAATTCCCAGTAGTGCCCCCTGTTAGAAAATAAGAGGCATGGAAGAAGCAGAGAGATGGCTCAAACACCAGCACAGGGTTTATTGTTCAGGCAGGAGCCCTGTGGAGAGGACCCCAGCAAGAGAGCTAGAGCCCACTGCCACACACAGGCTTGGGCTAGATATAGGGGGCTAGTGGAAAAGTACCAGGAAGGTCACTAAGGGATACTGTTGCTGGGAACCAAGAAAGATAAGTTGTAGTTAGGTTACCATCTGCTCAACTGTCCTTGGCACCCATCTGGGGAGATAAAGGTTAACAACCGTCCCTTTGTCATTCTTTAGGGTTGGGTGGGGAGTTTCTAGTAAGCCATCTACAAGGGGAGAGGGAGTCTGGTCTTAACATGACTGTCTTCGCTGTTAACCCCAACATTCCTGCCTTTTGATAGATAGACAGGAAAAAGGACAATGAAATTTCATTTAGCTACTTTCTGCTGAGGCGGGGTGTTGAGATTTCTTAAGGAGAGCATCGTCTTGCTATAGTAGGCCTGTTGGAGGAACAGGATTGAGTTGATCTGGGTAGTGTCCTGGATGAAAGCCTGGAGTCTTTAGCCCAGGAAGACCACTGTCCCCAGCTGTCCATTGTTTGTTTTCGGAGGTTGGCAGAACATTTCAAGGTCTCTTAGGTATTACAAACAATTGCGGACTAGTTGACATAAAAGCAGCCTTTTCCCTGTAGAAGCGGCATGGTTTTGAGTACAAAGGAAAGCAGGCTTTGGGAGATTAGGTGAAACATGTAGTTAAATACACATGGCTGATGGTTATCAGCATGAGAAAGAAAGCCGAGGGATCTTGGGGTACAGACATCAGCTACAGGCCTAGGTGGACAAAACAACTGGGGGCAGGGAACAAAGGTATGCACAGTAAACAGTCCCAACCACAGGTAAGACTGGGTTAGTCACCATCTCAGTTCTGGTTCTGGGAGAGGTTCCGGTGTGGTTATCTGGAGGGTGTTTCATTCTGAATAGAGTCTGTTGTTGGGGGTAGTTTGAGTCCCTTGTCGCAAAGATCATTTCTGTCCTTTCTTGACTTCAAGTTGGCTGCAGGAGAGAATGGCTCAGAGCAAAGGACAATAGACAAAATGGAGAGATGTTATGTTTTTTTGGTTTTAGTTAATCTGTGGGCCCAAGTAGGGAGTCAGTGCCTTTTAATAAAAGCAGTGGGAAACCAGGGAACGAGGGTCTCTTGGTCAATGACAAATGCAGGAGAAGGGAACAGATAACTGACAGCTAAATCAAAAGTACTTGTGTAAGTTTAAAACTGGAAACATTTATATAAAGTAGAATACAGAGTAAGTAAAAGTCAGAAAACTCCCAGTTAAATAGACTGCCCAGGGAAAATAACTCCATGAGCACAGACTACTGAAAGATAAGTTTGGAGCCAGCAAAAATAACTTGTCTTTACTTAAATAGAAGGCCTTGGCCTAAAATATCAGTTTGCCTTCTGTCAGAGGTGCCTGCAAGGACTTGGATGTTTAGTAGCCCTGCATAGGATCACTTCTTTAAAACATTTTGGCTTTAGTAAATTTTGTATGGTCTGACACAGGTAAATCCATCTGGATTGTGACAGCTTTTCCCCCGTCTTGTCTTCAAACTGTCTCTGAGGAGCCTTCTCTAAAGATTTTGTCGCTCAACCATTTCAGTTAATAAAAGTTTCTTGGTGCCAGAACAGCTTTTCTGGATGTTTTTGACATTGGAGGGGAAGGATCAGGCAGGTCAGGTGAAAATCAGTGCCAATTAAGACCCATTTGGTCAAAGAATAATTAACAAAAGAGGTTTAGAAGAAGTGGGCTTACCTGGCATCCATTTTTAGTTCTGTCTGGACTATAGATGATATCCTGACAACTTAAAAATGCCAACAGACAACAGTTAAAAGTTTTCCAAAAAGCTGACAAAAGCAAATATTTGAAGGCTGACTCAAATGAAAAATAGGTACTTGTTAGAATCATTTTTGGGGGTTTGATTGCAAATGCTCCAGAGAAGAACCCAGACTGCTAATGATAAGACTTAGAATAGCCAGGGTTAAAGTACTGAAAAGTAGTTTAGGAATTGTCAGAACATCTATTATTTTTATTGTAGACAACATTTTGACTGACAGCATTAAAGGGACAACATCAATGTTCCTTGTTACAATTAGGAACACATGGACACAATATACCTGCTTGGTGGAATTTTTTTGTTTGGTTGGTTTTTTTGGAGTAAAATTTAGAATTTGGGCTAGTAAGATAATAGGTATATAGCACTGACAAAAGTCAAAACTTTAGATCTCTTACAAGTTAGCAGGACAATGCCTGTGATCCCAAATAGCCTTATTTTCTAATGTACAAATATATACTATACAGAATATAGTAACACTTATTTGACTAAAACTAATATAGGCCAGGTTTTCAGTAGCAGGATTGCCCAAATGGCAGGTTGTTTCTGAATGTTACTGATTACAAACAGCAGAACTGCCAAAAGTTTCATTAACCATTTTATATGCCAAAGGTTTAGATGGAATACTTTTGGATAGAAGAGAGCTTTAGCTGGTCATTTTATATATGTTAAACTGACACACTTTTAACTCTGCAAATGTTTGTACAATATTTAGATAAAATCTAGACACAAAATATAGTTATAAAATGGTCATTTAAGAGAACTTTGCATGAGCAAATACATAAATGAACTCTGATTTAGTAGTATTTAAAGCTTGACAAGATTAACAGAAAATACAAGTAATTACTTTGATAAAATCTTTCCCTATAAGAGTTTTTTAGAGCAGAGCAATATTAAGATAGCCTTGTTATTTTATGGGCATAAAGAATCAGGTTTTAGTTTAACATGATCCTACAAAATCTTTGAAGTAACTCTTAGATTATGGTCAACTTAATCACATACCTAAGCTTTTATAAGTTTTATCTACTATATACTTTTAAGACCTACTTAGGACCTTTGTGTGACTTTTGATGGTTTGTCCTTATCCCTCTTCCATTAGGACAAGCCTTTTTATACAATCCTTTTTTATTTAATAGTATTTAAAAATTTTTTTCTTTAACTTTTTCCCAAAATATTTTAGTACCTTTTTATATCCTTTATAGACCAATGAAGAAAGGCAATCTTAAACTGTTTCTTTTATGTAATAAGTAACTTATAAAGACACCATTTGTTTATAGATCTAGTTATAAAAGAATTGAATGTAAATTACATTTATATAGGATGAAACAGATTAAGGTTACTGTCATAAAATAAAGTTTGTATTCTAGATAGATCTGATGGCATAAAATGTTAAAAAAAAAAAAAACTAGTTGTTTTAAAAGTAACCATAGAAGAGGTGGGGAGAGAAGAGGTAGAGAGAGAAGAAAGAGCAGAGAAGCCTTTTTTTTTACATTAACTCCATAATAAGAATCATCTTAAAGATGTTTAAATATATGTATATGCAAAAAGTTTTAAATTGGACATGTTATAAATGTTAATTTAAACATATATAGATTTAAGAGTTTAAGAACATGTGAAAATTAACCGAGTGGCCATAAATACATTAGTCAGTTATTTGTTAAATTTTTAGGAGCAGATTGAGGTGTGTTTTATTTTATTTTTTTTAGGACTCATTTTGGGCAGCTTGATAGTTGAAGTAAGAGTTAATTTTAGGAAAGTGTTTTAAGTCAGTGTTAGTTTTTAATAAGACTGCTGTCATAGTATCAGATTTTTGTCTCTAATAAGTTAATCACACAATAGACATACACAAAGTTTACACAATAACACAGAAAACAATTACATTAATTTTAAGTGAATGTTTAGCTATTGAAGGCTTAAGATTTATCTCTAGAGGGTTTTTTTTAAATAATCTTTAATAATAGTTTACTTTTGGCTATAATAGCTTTGTTGTTAGCCAAATCTTTAAAGTTTATTGAGGGAGCCTAGTCTTGGTATGGTGTTGGCGTCCCATATCCTTGTCCAGACAAAGGACATGGGACTCACAAGAGGGTGTACAAGTTTATCTTATTATTTTACATTAAAATTTTGTTTTTAAATTAGAATTTGTGGTAAAAAAGATCATATCTCCATTGAAACTGGTGATAGTAAGCATGAAAAAAGGTAAAATGAATTAGTCCTTTAAGACTTAATTTTAGGTAATAAAAAAAAAAAGCTAAATGCCTTATTGAATCCATAGCAGAACTCAGGAAGGCTGTCCTTTTGCCTTTTAACTAATGTCATAACCTGGAAAACTGAAATTTTAATTTTAAATACATGGGGCATTTTAGACGGAGAACTGAAATTTTGTCTTTGCTCCCTTTAGCCTGTGCACACATGAGGCTGAGGGCATGGGTCCATAATTCCAACTGCATGGTGCCTTGGCCAGGACAGCGAATGGGCCAGCCCAGGGTCACCACCTGCAGTGACCTGGATATGACCTAATCCCCCTCCTGGCCTTGACATGTCTGCAGTGGGAAAACTGCCCATCTCAAAAGCAAGACTTAAAGGAGAAAACTGTTAGTAGAGTGTTTAGGCAGACTTAGAGGCTTAGCACTAGGTAGAAAAAAATCCAAGAGGTTGAGACAGAAAAGTATCTCAAATCCTCAACCATATGTCATTTAGATTTTTAATTGATTTTATTTTTGTGGTCCTGGGATCATGTGAGTCACACAGGCGGCTAAGAAAATTGACAACGTAATTTGAGTAGGACTTTTCTCTCGTTTGGTTTTCCTTGTCTTTCTCTGTCTCTGTTGTCCTCACTCGGATGCCCAGTCTGGGAAGGAGACAGGAGCAGGCTATGGAGTGGGAGGGGATGAAAGAAACCTCCACGATGGCTGAGATAGATTCAGAGAGAAGAGTTTTAAAGTTAAGAGCTTTTTTATATATTGTGAGATGAAGGAAGAGGAAAGGATGACCTAGAGTTGGGTACAGTCAGAGGAGGAGGGTTTTTTTAATGGATATCAGAGGAACCCCAGGGGGATTTTTGTTTAGGAGAATATGATGAGGTGAAGAAGACTGACAGAGGGAGAGGCTAGAGGGGAGATAAGCAAAGGCCTAGACATAGGGGTACCTCACACCATGTCCCATAGCAGTAGAGGAAGTTTTTGAGATCATGCTGAATTTGGAAACTGAAAATATCCTGTTTTTGTCAATAGTTTTTATTGTCCAATTTATATTGATGTCAGATTGAGTTATAGTAGAAAATCAGTTTAGGTTGAAGCTTTCTGTGAGACCCAGGGTCTGGGGTTTTGGAGGAGACATCCCAGAGGACTGTCCCTTAGGGGTTTTGGCCCATTTTTGTGGAAAAAGTGGTGAGTAATCCCCACAGTGGTCCTACCCAGTAGAACAGTCATATCAGAGGGCAGGAACGTCTCTACTACCTACTGATAGTCTATGATATGCCTCTGAGGCGGTGTACCTGTGTATTTTTTAGGCATCCACAGAAAACAACAGGTGAGTCCACCCAGTTGGTGGATGGAGGGAGTCTCTTGTCTGGCTGGTGCTTTCATGGCCCATGGTAGGACCTCCACATTAGGACTGGAGAGAAACCTGGATGAAGGGGAAAACTCACCAAAATTAAAGACCAATATTGGATAGAGGATCCAGCAATGGGGAGTGGTCCCTGATGGAGCCGTCAAAGAAAGGAAAGGAAGGAAAAGGTAAGAGAGACAGAACAGTAAAAAGGGAATGGGGAGGACAACTCCAGCCTCCATTTAGTGCCTGAGAGTGAACCTGGGAAGAGCTGTTGCTGTTTACCACTTTTTAGGTTGTGACAGCAGAGAGCTGGAATTAAATCTATACACCCCCAACAGTTTGAACAAAAGGAGGGTCAGGATCCGAGGGGGGAGGGGGTCTGATCCTCACATGACTGTCGTCACTGTTAGCCCCAACAACCCCTCCTTAAAAAAAAAGTCCCTCACAAGATAAGTAGGGATTAGAGGTAGAGATTTGGGAGCAGAGGGGAACTGAACCCAGAACCTCATGGCTGCTACTCAAGTGCTCTACCACTGCTCAAGAGATGTCTTAATTATTATTTCTTCTATTTTTCTGTATCAATTTCTATAAAATGCTGTTCAAATTTTGCAGGTGAGCTGGGCACCCATGGATAACGCTTATAGTCCTAATTACTCGGGAGGCAGAGAACAAGAGGATTGCGGTTTGGGGTCAGCCTCTGCAAAAAGTTTGCAAGAACCTACCCCAACCAATACGTAGGTACAGTGAAGCTCCTGTGATTTCAACTACTCAGGAGGATGAGGTCTAAAAGATCCCAGCTCCTGGCTAGCCTGGGCAATAAGATCACCAAATCTCATTTCAACAGAAAAAAGCTGGGCATGGTGGTACTTGCCTGTCAGCCCAGACACTGCAGGAAGCAAAAATGGAGGGTTGTGATCCAGGCCAACCCTGGGCAAAAAAGCAAGCCCCTATTTCAAAAATAACCAGAGCAAAAAGGAATGAAGGTATGGCTCAAGCAGTAAAGCTCCTGCCTAACAGGAAGCCCTCAGTTCAGACCCCATTGGTTCAGTCTGTGATCAGAAGTCTTCCAAATTCTTTGTGTCCCACTGGGAATAATCTATGGCAGAACATGTGCGAGTAAAGGGAGTTTATTAAAGGAGAAGAGAAATACAAAGGGGAACATGGTGGGTGCAGGTGGAGTCTGGAGGTGGAGGGAGCCTGCTTTTCTTTCTTAGGTACTTCTAAAACTTACAGTAATCTAAGAGGAGGGAGGAAGCAGGTGATTCCCATGCAATAATCCATGAGTGGGGAGGGGAATGGGTGGCTTCTGAAGAGGTGAGGGTGTGTAGTGGTCTGGGGTTTGAACTCAGGGCTTTGTGCTTGCCAGCCATGTACTCTACCACTTGAGCCACGCCTCCAGCCCTCATCTGGTGGTTTTTATCATTTCCTTTGACAACCCCCTTTGATTGAATCTTACATTCTTGGAGCCATTAAGTCTGAGACTCCCAGAAACAAGGTTCTTTCATTGACACAATGGATATATTACTGTGTTTCAGTAAACACTTCCTCCTAGGAGTTTTTCTAGGGCTCAGGAACCATTAATATCTGTCATCTATTATAGAGTTTTAAAAGAATCAAAAGAAAGAAGAAACACGGTAATGTTGTGGTAGAATGAAATGGAAAAAAAATCAGTCTTGACACCTCTTGCTGACCGGCAGTAGCTGTGCTCACCGACATTTAACCACAATGGCAAAGCTTGCAGCTGCTGACAGGAACTTGCAGCAAAGAAATTGCAATAGCAAAAGTACAGCCTCAGAAGCAAGGACCCCCTTTTCCCCCTTTTCTTGCCCTGGTAGAGACAGGCTTGTACTCAAATTAGGAATATAAAAGCTGTCCTCCAATGGGCATGCACTGACCGCCTGCCTTGATATACTCAAAGCCTGCTAATGTATAAAAGAAATATCCCTATTGTGTTCGGGGTCAGACTTTGGGAGTTATCCTGCTAAGGCACAACACTGCCAATAAAATGCTGCTTCCAGATCTTGGTGCCATGACCCTTTTGTTCCTGCTACAATATGATGTCTAACAGATCTGTATAGCTTGGTCCCGAAAACAGGAAAGAGATATATGTGCTTAAGTGTTTTCCATAACCGATGTAAGGAAATGTGGGCCCCAAAATGACCACGTGGAGAGGAGTGATCTGGCCAAGATATTCTTTATTGCTGGGTGGGAGAGGGAGAGAGCAGAGAGCCAAAAGAGAGAAGCAGGAGGGGCAAGGGCTTAAATACCCCTCAGTGGGACTCAGCATGATCTGATTTGTTAGGATCTTATGGTTCATGCTGATTGGAGGTTGGGGCAGAAGGAGGGTTCAAGCTAGACTTGAGGCAGGACTGTGACCCTGGAAAACAGGAGCTTAAGGGTGCAGTAAGAGCTGAAACCTATTGGCGCCATTATTGTCAACATTCCTCCCATTTTTGTTTGTTAAGGAAGGGGGGCGTTGTGTTCACTCTGGCTTCCTCGAGCTGGCAAGGGGCGGCGTAGGGGAAGGGAGGGTCAGTTGGCAAACAATGTTGGGGTGCTGAGCCTCATGATGTCGTACACCCAGGCTCCGAAAATGAAAATTTCCTCTTCCCTGAAGTTGATGAAGGTCCCTTGTAGCCATAGGTCATAAAGAGTGTCGAGCCAATCCTCCAAACTCTGCATGGTGGGTATCAGCTAACTATCCTGGCGTTTTGGAGAGGTTGGTGTCCCTGGAGGTACAACTGGTTAAATTTTTGATTAGCAACAGCAGACATGTAGTATGATACAAGGAAGGAAGTTTAAGAATAGGAGAGCAAGAACACAGGCATCAGGATGGGCATTGGCCAGGAGAACCACTGTGAAATGTTGTTCCCTAGACAATTTCAAGAGTCCTCCAACTACAGAGAGAGAAATGGGTGGCCATACATTATCTAAGACCCAAATAGGAATATTAGGAGGAGCATAAAAAGGTGTCTGTTCAGGGACTACATACCTAGGAATCTAAATTCTGCAAAATCCTATAACTGCCAGGAAAGCTGTAAGCTGTCTTATGGTATGGGGGTTGAGAAATGGAAGATTGGGTTGATGCATTTATGACTCAGGGAGTGAGTCTGTCCCTTTAAGGCCACACCTAGGTAGGTGACCTGTGGGAGGCAGGGGCTGTCAGGATTTAAATGTAACACTCTTGGATAAAAGAAAGCTTTAGCTCATTATTTTATATAAATTGACACTTTAAACCTTTTAAATGTTTGTACCATATTTAGATAACACTGTTACAAGGTGGTCATTTAAGACACATAAGCAAATATGTAAATGAATTCTGATTTAGTAGTACTTAAAAGCTTGACAAGATCAGCAGAAAACACGAATAATTTCTTTGATAAAATCTTTCTCTGTAATGGTTTTTTGTAGATGTTACTCAGAGCAGAACAATATTAAGATAACCTTGTTATTTCATAGACATAGAGGATTTTAGTTTGACATGACCCTAAAAGTCTTTTAGGCAACTCTTAGATTACATTCAACTTTAACTTTATCACACACTGAAGCTTTTATTATACACTTTTCAAACTTACTCAGACCTTCATACAACATACTAAACCCTTTGATGGTTTGTCCTTATCCTTCCTATTTGAAACAATCTTTAGGACAAACCCTTCTTTACAAAATCCCTTCTCATCCAAAAAACCATTCCTTTTTCCTTTAACTTCTCAAAAATACATTTATTACCTATCTATATCCTTTCCAGTTGTTTACTTTGTAGCTTGTATTTTAAAATTAGCTTTTATAAGAATTTTAAATTTATTATATGGGCTGGAGTAACTAATTAGTAGCCCTTGTTGTTTTAAGGAATTTATGATGGGCATAAGGCCTCATCATTCCTCGGGCTTGAGGGGATGTTGTTTTAGGTGTGGAAACTGTGAGGGATTTTGAGTTTTATTTGAATAGGGAGGGCTGTCCTGGCTCACCCTACACTCATCTTATCAGTCCACACTGTGGAATCTCTTTGTTCCTGAAGGAAGGGGCAGCAGATTTAGCTGCCTGGGGGGAGGAGAATTTGAGCTCTTAATTGAGATAGTAAATCCTGTCCCAGCAGGGACACTGGAGTTTTAGGTACTATGAGGAAAGAGTGACAGAAGCAGAGGTCTCCCCAAGAGCAGGCCAGAGGCCAGGTAAACTAGCACTCTAGGGGCTGGCCAGATTTGCCCTGAACAATAACTTTTGTCATTGGGCCAGGGACCAGAAGAAAAAGGAAAAACAGAGAAACAGGCTCCACTGTCTAGGAGGAAAATGACCTTTTGTTTTTCTGCCATTATGGCTCCTCAACATTGATGCCAAGAAGTGGAGTGTGGCCAGGAGGCTTGGACCCATCAATCCATAGGAGGAGGCCCCTCGCCTTCCATCTGGAGGCGGGGGCACTTAGGCCTCCAGTGGTTACCCTTGCAGAGGGCAGGGTCCTGGTTGGGGGCAGGGCTGTCTCCCAGGCTGTCCCCCCTTAAGCATTCTCTGCAGAAGTGCCCCTCCTGTCTACCATGGTAGCAAGTTCAGGATTCAGGCCCCAGTCAGGTGGGACCCTCTCTGAGAGCAGCAATGAGGCCATGGTGTCTCTTATCTTTTTCTCTCCTGTTAGTAAGGTCCCGGACATACAGACATAGCCATAAATACAGACATGGCTAACTGTATTACTTGGTTCAATGACTTTTTCCCTTCAGCCACAGTCTGAGTTTTTTATGAATATCTGGGGCTGACTGTTAGAAATTTATCTTTGAGAATCTCTCTCACCTGTGACTCTGAGTCCACCATGGTGTGCTTTCTGATAGGTTGTTGCTGTAAAGTAAAGTTGTTATTTTACATTGACACCTGGCACTCTGGAGAGCAAGTCTCTGAACTGTTTGGGCCTCAGTTTCCTCGCTTGAAGAATGAGGGATCTGGTCTAGGTTAAACTACGTTTTTCCACTATGAGATGGCTGAAGTGACATTAATGCCACTTATCTTCTTTACCATTTTTTATTTTATTTTTTTTTAGTAATGCTGGGTAATTGAACCCAGGGCTTTGCACATGCTGGGCAGACATTCTCCCATTGAGCTACTTCCTCAGCCCCAAATATTATTATTATTATTTCTTACTTTGGCTGTACTGGGCTTGAACTCAGGACTTTCTGCTTGTAAAGTGGCACTGTACTGCTTGAGCCATATAATCATTTCCAACCTGAGTGGCCTGGGCCAGAACCCATTGCTTTTCTAATGAGAGAAATTTGTATAGGGGACCTCAGTTTATTTATTTATTTATTTTTTTACTTTTATAGAAAAGGTCTAATTGGAGTGTGGTATTCTAATTTAAGGAACCCTGTGAAGGCCACTTCTCTTGGTCACCCAAGGCATACTGAGGCCAGGCCTCAGTACAAAGGTTTTAACATCTACCAGCCAGAAGACTGGAAGGTGCAGGTCCCATATAGAAAGAACAAAACATTAGGATCCTGTCTTTTAGCTAACAGCAGGCAGCCTCTATAATAAAGGCTACCTTTTTAACAAAGAAATAAATCATTTATAAAGTTAGAGAAGGGCATTCAGAGGACATTTCAGGACAGTGCCATACGGGACAACTAGTGTTAATATCTGGAGGGGAAAATTTATGCTGAGGCCAAAGGTATAGAAAATTCTAAAAGAGAAATTTAGAGACCACAGTAATGTCTATTTTGTTATTTCTGGAACTATAACCTTGAGCTAACAATTGGCTTACAAGGGTCTGATGCCCTGAGGTGTGAGGTGGGGCTAGGAGCAGGACTTGTGCAAGGCGCCACTCCCTCCACACACACCTGGGACAAATGCCCCTGACTGCCTAGGGCTGATCCTGTGGCCCGTCGCCCCTCCCCCCTTCCTGTGTACTCTGCACGCGTTTATTCTAGGGGAAGTGGCGGCAGGCTGCAGCCATCGCCACGTGTGGCTGGTAGTCCAGGATGTGCTGGGTCCTCTCTATGGATTTTCTTAGCTATGGCAGGCGTTTTTGCTGTGTCCAGGAGCCGGCATCCTGTGCACAGGTGCGCCTGTTTGCTTTCCCTCCTCCCCTTGTGGGTGTGGAGCTGGAGCGTAAGCGTGGCAGCTGCAGGTTTTTGCAAGCGCTTTTGTAAAGCAGCTGATTTAAAGTTACGTTAGACTGAGAGGCCTGGCAAACTAGTTGGAATAACTTAAGTCATAAGGTAGCATGCTACAAGTTTTCATAGGAGGCAGGGTCCCAGGAAGCCCAGGGAGGGGAAGGCAGACAGAGACAAAGGACACATGGGAGGAGACAGGTATGGTAAGCAGTGCAAGAAGTCTGTTTACATGGGGAAGGAGGAGGTTTGGGAGGGGAATTGGCTGATTTAGAAACTGGTTTACAGGCTGATAGAATCTGCGCAGGGGAACAGAAAGCACAGAAGGAGGATTTGAAGTCAGAGAGCTGGATTTAGACAGAGGTATGAAAAGGCTTGGACATAATGGAATCTCTCCCCATTGTCCTGATCGCTCACAGTAGTTATATGTCCCATAAAAGGTTGGGATTAAAGACCCGAAAAGGGGCCAGTGCCTTTGGTTGTCTAAAGGATAAGTGGGCCAGATTTGAGTGCAAAAGCAGATTAAATTTTTGGTTTTATATCTGGGGTCAAACCCAAGGTGTCTAAATTTTTGAGGAGGCATCTCAATGGGGAGTCAGATAGCAGAGAAGACGTAGAGGCACCCATTATGAGGGACCTGGTCCCGGAATGGGAGAGGAGGATATTATGTACTGTGAAGCGTCCTCGCACAGCACAAATATCCGAGAAAACACAAAGCACACGTGACCCAGCCGTCGCTGAGTTCAGGCCCGTGGAGGCTATGGGTCACCCGGCGCCGGGCTTTTCTTGGAGGGTGGCCTGCGAGGGCCGAAGACGACAATAATAGACCCAAGCCGTGGCAGATAGGGAGATCTTTCCCCACTGTCTGAGTCCCAGGGATGATCAGAAAGGGGAAATGTTGAAACCCCAGAGACACCAAAGGGAGAGACCGCAATGGGAGCCCAATAGGGGTGTATGGACTCACCAAAGAATGTCCGGTGTTGGATGCGAGCGAGGGTGATCAGGAGGATGAGTCTTGGCCACCAAGATTAGTGGGGAGCCCTGCCCCGAGTCATGGCACCAAATGTAAGGAAATGTGGGCCCCAAAATGACCACGTGGAGAGGAGTGATCTGGTCAAGAGATTCTTTATTGCTGGGTGGGAGAGGGAGAGAGGGGCAGGGGCTTAAATACCCCTCAGTGAGACTCGGCATAATCTGGTTGGTTAGGATCTTATGGTTCATGCTGATTGGAGGTTGGGGCAGAAAGAGGGTTCAAGCTAGACTTGAGGCAGGACTGTGACCCTGGGAGGCAGGACTGTGACCCAGGAAAACAGAAGCTTAAGGGTGCAGTAAGAACTGAAACCTATCGGCGCCATTATTGCCAACAACCGATATATGAGTGGAAGCCTTTGTTTTACTTATCAACACACCTTCTCCTTTCTCATGTTCTCTGCCCTAACCTGCCTCAAGGTCACTCAGACGATGGTGGTCTCATAAGATTATGACCATGATAGAGCTGAAAAATTCTTGTCGCCTAGTGATGTCAGAGCCACTGTAATGTTGCAGTATGGGGAAGGTTAGTGATAATGATGGCACAAAGAAACCCACTGCATCTCAGCCATGTAAAAATGTAAAAACAGTATGTGCAAGCATGTACAGTATACTATACTCAGTAATAACTGTGTCACTGATTTATGTATTTTTTATTATTGTTTTGTTACTCTTTCTACTTATAAAAACAGTTGACTATGAAACAGTATGTTGTGTCACCAGCTTTATACATGTAGTGCTGAGGATCAAACCCGGGGCCTTGTTCATACCATTGAGCTTCACCCCCACTCCTCCTATATCATTGCTTATCTCGTCTCTTAATTGTGCCCTTCTCTTGTGCTTGAGTTAATCTCATGTCATTTTGTTCACCACGGTCCTAGGAACAATAGTCTATACTACACACACACACACACACACACACACACACACACACACAGAGTCTAGGTGTGTGGTAGACTATTGTGTAGGTTTATATAAGTGTACTCTAGGATATTTGCACAATAATGAAATTGCCAACTGATAAGTGAGGATGTCACCTTTAAGACCTGCACTTACAGGAGAGGAAGCTGCTGCCCGTTTGTTTTTATTAGTTTTTGGTGGGACAGGGCTTTGTGCATGCAAAGCAGGCACACTACTGCTTGAGCCACACCTCCAGTCCATTTTGTTTTGGTTTTTTTAGAGATGGCATCTTGCAGACTATTTTCCCAAGCTGACTGGGAACTCAAATCCTCCTGATCTCAGCCTCCCAAGTAGCTAGGATTACAAGCATCAGCCACTGGCACCCAGTGGCTGCTACCCCTTTTTAAAAAATTTGAATTCAAAGTTGTTCTTCCTACCTTTTTTTGTTCTGTTGTTTAACCAGAGTACTAGGCCAGTGGTGGACTCTTGGGGTTCCAGCATTCAGGTCAGATGAGATTGGGTGCATTCAGGGTGTTATGGCTGTAGATTACAGCTTTCAGATCAGGCCACTGTAAGGGGACAAGTGTGAGGGAAAATAAAGTGGCAGAAATGTCCCTAGGAACAAATGGCAATCCTGGGAATGTAAAGGAACAAACAGCAAAAATAACCCTGGGTATGTAAAGGTAGGAATGCAAGAAGTAACTTTGTTTTAGATAAAGAAGATAGGAAGGCATACTTAAAAGCAAAACATTTAGGGAAACTGAGAAACCAGATTAGCACACAGGTGCTGAGGCACAGTAGTTTCTCTTCCTAGACAAAAATAAAAGTAAAAAACCAGATCAGACATTCTGAAGGGCAGACACTTAAAGGGATGAGACAGAGACCCTTAAAAGGAGAATAACATAAAAAACTTTCCCAAGATAAACAAAGAAAGGGGTCTCACCAAAATAATGACCGTAGTCATAAAATGTACATGACAGTTTCAAGGACAAGATGGACTAAGGAGACCCTCTTTGGAATGTCCAGTCCCATAAGGCTGGGGCTGGGGGGGAAGGAGGGGAGCCAGATTGTCAGTTTCAGCGAGAAGTTAATCAAAGAGCCAATTAGAGCTACAGCTGCAAAGTAGAGTGGAGAGGGGGCCTAAAGTCAACCCCTATTTAATCTCATAAACTTCAGCCATATTTGGCCTAGGTAGCAAGTGGGAAGGGATGACACAGCAGGGAGATAAAACATAAAGAATCTGACTGTGAGGAAGGTCACATAAGCTCTGGGGATGAAGTAGCCAAGAGAGTTGCATGCAGCCATATATGGATTAAACCTTTCTTTTTGCTTCTGTAACCAGCTTGCAAGGGTATACAAGGTGAGACCCTTTTGTTCTCCGGTTCAACCTTTGCCGGCATGCTAGTAAACATTGCTTCCTGAAAAGCCTTGATGTCCCCTTTTCCTGCTTGAATATCCCATGACACTCAGCTCTTTCATTAAGTCCCACCCACCAGGTGCTTTTCTATACTTTCAATAAACTTTGTGCTTGCTTTACTCAACTTTGGTCTGTGGCGTAAATTTGCTTTAACTGTTAACTGCTTGTCCATCTGGTGCTTTCAATCATCAAATGTGCCAGGACATGAACTGGGAGAACAATGATCCAGTATCACCACTCACCCCAAAGAAAGCAGGAAAGGATTTTAATTGAAATGCCCATTTTGGGAAGAAGGCTGCTAAGCATTTCAGTCTATCTGCAGTGCACTAACACCAGCTGTAGGTTTAAATAGAGGAAGAATTAGGGCCTGGGGTGAGAGGCATGCATAATTAAGCAGTCTTGGTCAAACTGTGGTCTGGTTGATCATTATCTCAGTCCTGCTTCTGCAAGGTGGCTCTGGAGAAGTCCTTACCCTTTCAAGGGAAACCCTGTTCCTATGAGATGATGGCGTTTGCTTGGGGGTAATCTCACCATGGGGTGATGAGCAGTCTGCAAAGCTATGCTGTTTCTGGAATCCAAGGTGATTACAGGTTTAGGACAGTGACTGGAGACTTTCAGGTACCTTTCCAGGAGTCTGGAAGAGGACGTTGTGAAAGCCGACTGTAAAATACCTTAGATTCTTTTACTTTTGTGCCTTCAGCCTTGAGAGGGATGAGAAAGGTTAGGTATCACCAGGTTTTGTAGGATTCTGACCCAAAATTAAGGAAACAGATACAAAATGAAGGCAGGAACACCAGGCTTTTCTCTTGGCAGAAAAGTTATTTAGTGGTCACAATTGAGGAGTCAGTGATTGTGAGTAAAAAGTGGTTTCTAAGCACCTGTGGTATAGTTTGAGTTAAAATTCTTTGAAGAAACAGGTGGAACCAGCCAAGGTCACTAAATCACTCTGACTTCTTCTTTTAGGTGAACTTGAATAGACTTGACTCATTATAAAACTGAGCTGAACACACCCAGAAGTGTTTGTGTCCATCATCTTCCCTTTTTATTTCTTTCTTTCCCCTCCCTCTCTCTCTCCCTTCCTTCCTTCTTTCTTTGTGGTGCTGTGGAATAAATGCAAGAGCTTTCCCTGAGCTACGTGCCTAGCTGCACTGTCTTTCTTTTGCAAACATGTGCTCTGTGACCTTAAACTCAACGTGCTCAGAAATGTGCCCTCCCCTACTTGTGCTTTCCTATATGAAATATGTATGGGTTCCTTGAATAAAATACCCCCACTTCCTTTATTATTTGGTTGTGCTCATTGGGTTGATGCACACCAAGGGTAAAGGGTAAACTCTCCAGGGTCCCTGAAGCCCTAAGTGGAGTATCTCACGCTGCCTAAGTAACCTCTGACATAACAAAAGGCACAACTGTCTGAGACCACAAGGACACTTCCCCTTATTGCTTTCTGACTGCTTGCAAGGTGCAGCTGTCTGAAATCACAAGGACACCTCCCTTTATCACGCCCTGGCTGCCTACTCTATAAAAGCTCCTCATCCTAGTCCCCTGCGCGGCTTGCATCTCAGCCTGTCAAGAGTGCAGGACGACCACTGAGAAATAAAGTGTTGTCAGGTCTGTAGAGGTCTTAGTCTCTTTTTCTTCTCTGCATCCTCTTTTCTAACATCTGGTGCCAAAACCTGGGACACTGGGCCAATGCCTGCCCAAACCCCAGCCCTCTCTCCAAGCTGTGCCCTTCTTGTGGCCAATGGGGACACTGGAAAATGGATTGCCCCCAGAGTCGGAACCCCTGGCCCTCGGTGCTTCCTACTGCTCCCGAAACTCCGTATCATCAATTGTTGGAATGAGGGGGCCTGGGGCCCGGGCCCCTTAGGCTCTCCAACAAACATCATGGAGTCACGGAGCCCAGGGTAATGGGGACAGTGGCAGGCCAACAGATAACCTTTGTGGCTGACACTGGGGTTACTCTCTCCCTCCTCACCTCTCGGTCAGGACCCTCAGAATGAAGCCACACACCTGTAATGTGAATCTTGGGGAACAATAGTTTTCCCCGACAGACACCAAAGTCCTCTGTTCTTTTGGCCGGGTTACTGTCATCCATTTTTTTCTCATAATGCCTCAATGTCCGATCCCTCTCTTGGGATGAGACACACTCCACAAACTAAGAGCCTCTCTTCATATCCCTCCACTTAACTCAACCACCATTTTTCTCCTCCAACAAATCCCAGTGGCCCCTCTGTGCCTAAAGCCTCTGGATTTCCCCTCTTCTCTTATTCCTAAACTTCCTCAAATTGACACCCGCGTCTGGGACACCCAACACCCTCAAACCTCTCCTCATAACTCTTAAGGACCCCACAATCTTTGTCACAATATCTCAATATCCACTGCATCCCTTTACCCTCCATGGACTTAAATCCATCATTTCTCAGCTCCTACAGGCCCAATTACTTATTCCCACCTGTTCACCTCATAGTATCCCTATCCTGGGAGTCAAGAAACCCAATGGTCACTAACAATTAGTACAAGATCTCAGAAAGATTAATGAGGCTGTCTTATCCACCTATCCCATGGTTCCCAATCCCTATACCCTTCTTTCTACTATGCCTGCAACTACCTGGTTCTTCATAGTGTTAGACCTCAAGGATGCCTTCTTTACTATCCCCTTACACCCTACATCCCAACCTTTGTTCACCTTCACCTGGACAGACCCTGACTCCCTTCTCTCCCAACTGCTAACATGGACTGTTCTGCCCCAGGGATTCCAGGACAGCCCCCACCACTTTGGCCAGGCTGTACATCATGACCTCCAGTCTTTACATTTACACCCAGTAGGCTCATCTAGTATGTGGATGACCTTCTCCTACCTGACAACTTTCCCTAACACACACTATCTTGCTCCTCAATGCTTTTGCAGGTGGGGATATAGGGTATCAAAACAAAAGACCCAGTTAGTCTCTTCTATCACCTACCTTGGTCTTTCTCTCCTGGCCACTGCTCCATTCCCCCTGACAGGCTACAAAACTTATGAAAAATTCCCTTACCATCCACCAAGAGGGAGCTCTTATCACTCCTAGGTCTTTTAAACTACTTCCAGATATGGATTCCTAACTTCTCCCTGGTGGCCCAACCTCTGTACGAAGCTACCAAAGGGTCCCTAGATGAACCCATCCTCACCCTCTCCTCCTTAGCCCCCAATCAAATCACTCTAAAAAAAAAATCACTTAGCCGAGCCTCTTCCCTCCATTTACCCAATCCCTCCAAACCTTTCTACCTGTTTATTCACTCTAACAAGGGCCAAACCCTAGGCATCTTATGCCAAAATGCAGGCAACACCCATCACCACATCACTCTACTGCTTATCTCTCAAAACAGCTAGATCCAGTGTTCAGGGGATGGTGTTCTAGCCACTGTCATGACTAATCCCAGAGGCTAATAAGCTAAACTTCATAATCCCCTCAAAGACTCCTTAGCCACCAAGCTTTTCTAACTCTACCTCCATCCCGACTACAGCTACTCCATGCCACTATGTTGGATCCACAAGTTTCTTTCCTGTGATGCCTAACCCCAAATCCAGCCACTGTCCTTCCTTCCATTTCACAAAGGAAGGCCCCACTCACTCATGCTCTGAGACCCTAGACCTCACTTTGAACCTCTCCTTCCATATCATAGACACCCCCATACTAGATGCCCCTGGTTGATTCATAGATGGCAGCTCTTATAAGGATCTTCCCCATCAAGGAGGATATGCCATCATTCTTGCCCAAAATAAGGACCCTAGTCTCCCTTCCCACAAAATTATTGAGGCCTTACCTTTACCTCCCCACACCTCCTCCTAACAGGCAGAACTCATCACCCTTACACAAGCTCTAACTGTAGCTCAAGATAAGGTAATTAATATTTATACAGATTCAAAATATGCATATAACATCATCCATTCCAACATCCTTATTTGGAGAGAAAGGGGATTCTTAACCCAGTGCAGAAACCCCATCATAAACAGATACCTCACACAGAAACTCCTCAATGCAGCCATGCTACCCTCCTGGGCAGCAATAGTCCACTGCAGGGGACACCAAAGGGATGGAAAATGCCTTTCGCAAGATAGTAATCCTGCTGACAGAATAGCAAAACAGGCAGCTCTCAAGCCTTTACCCTCCCAAAGCCTATTCCTAGCAAGACACCCCCCCAAACACCATACACCCCAGAAGATGAACAAGCTCTCCTCTCCAAAGCAGCCCAAAAATATCAAGGCTGGTGGTGTGCAGATAATGCCTAGGACTTCCTCAACTGACCAGCCTCTCCACCCTCCAGTATCTACACAAATTCTTTTACCCTAATCTACAATCTTTAACTAACTTCCTTCAAACTCATGTACATCTTACCTCTCAGGACACTTCTTTCCTATAACACCTAGCCCGAGACTGTTCCATATGCAAGAAAAGCCATCCCAACTCTAACCTCAGACCTCCAACCTTCCTGACCCATCAGTTCCAAGGCTCTCTCCCAGCGGTGGATTGGCAGATCGACTTTACTCATATGCCACCAGTCAAATGACACAAATATCTCCTAGTTCTGGTAGACACCTTCTCAGGACAGATGGAAGCTTTTCAGGATAGATGGGCCTCCACTGTTGCCACCATCCTGATCCAGGAAATTATTCCCCGCTTCAGTTTCCAAACCTCATTGAGTCCCACAATGGCCCAGAATTCATCTCTTCCACCTCCTAGAAGGTAGCCAAATACCTCCAAATTACATGGAAATTCCATATTCCTTATTATCCACAATACTCAGGCAAGGTCAAGTATACCAACTGGACCCTAAAACACACCCTCACTAAACTGGGTCTTGAGATTCATCAGGATTGGGTTAAGCTCCTTTTCTGGCCCTGCTCAAACTCTAGGCCCTCCCCCCCCCCAAAAAAAAAAAGCCCTCAACCTTAGTCCCTTTGAGCTCCTATATGGGCATCCTTTCCTACCTCCAGGTCTCCCAACATTTTCACTGTCTTTCCTTCCTTGCCCCTTCTACCCTCCTCTTCTAAATACCCTCGGAAATTATGCAGACTCCCTCCTCTCAGCTCCCCACACCACTAATAATTCTCCCATTCAGGTGGGGGATCAAGTACATGTCTCCCCTCCACACACTTTGCCCTCCACATCCCTCTCTCCAAAATGGACAGGACCCTTTAAGGTCATTCTGACTACCCCCATGGTGGCCAAGCTCCAGGGACATCCTTCCTGGGTCCATATATCCAGGCTCAAACTCCAAACTCCTTTTGTTCTTTCCACCCCTACAGGACCCACTTCTCTGAGGATATCCCACCTACCTCCTATCCCAGAAAAAGAAATCCTGAACCCATAAATACCCTCCCTTCACTGACCATCGATCTTATTGAGGACCTGTGGCTCCTTGGAACTTTTGCCAACTTTTCCCCAAACCAAATTGAGGTTTTTCTCCTTTTGCCTCTGCCTCTTACATTTTTGCCTATCACCCAGCACAATGCTTTTAATTCTCTTGCTTCACTTATTCCTTACCACAGGATATCCCGCCTACCTCCCATACAAGAAAAGGAGGAAGACCCAGGACTCCGTCCAACGGCCTCCTGATCTGTCCACATGAGACATGTAACTTATGTTTCCTCTACTCCTCTTTTTGTGGGCTGTTTACATTCTTGTTCCCCTTATCTTGAGTGTTGGTTTGTGGGCTACCTCTCCCCGTGAGTGGACATGGCCCCAGCGATTGGCCTTAAGTGGCAGACACCTTATCCTGCGGGCCCTGTTTCTTATGCTCCACTTATTCTCATAATCTATGTCTTACTCTACCCTGTAACAATGGATTCCTGCCCTCCTTGTAAATGCCACATATATTGCCTCGCTTTTGGAATTTTCAAAATCAACTTGATCAATGTGTCAAACAAGGACCCACTTTCTGCCTCCAGGAGGGACAAACTTACATAACGGGGCCACACTGGAACTTTTGTCGCATGTTACCCAGCCATACCTCCTGGGGATGTACTTCCAGCCCCTGTCCCTTTTCCTACCATCACCTCTCCTCCAGCTACAATCGCATCTCTTGATAATCTAACTCCAGCCGCTGTAGACCCACCACTGTCACCATGTCCCTACACCTCTGCCTATCCCCATATGCCACAAAGATGTTACAGAACAGATAAAGTCTTTTCCTGTTATACAAATGGGAGAAAATAATTCATTTGGAAACTTAACAGCTAATAGCATTGGGGTTATGCAGATCCAGTTTACCCTAGGATGACAGGCCCTGTCTTCTGGGAGTCCAACCCAAACAACAGGCTTAAAAGCACTTCTCAATGCAATAGGACTTATGAGTTAGACCCCCCACCCCCCAGATACACAAACTACTTGATTCCACCCATCATCTCCTAAATGATACAACCCCCTCTTTAGCTGAAGACTGTTGGCTATGTCTTTCTCCAGTCTTCTCTCATGCCTTGGCTACCCACATAAGCTTTAATCTTAATTCATCCTATAAAAAAATCACCCCACCCCAATGTGGTTGGGGCGACACTCACTCATCCAGCCCCCCACTGCTTCCAAAGCTGACAGGGGGCAAGATCAATAAGGAAAATTCCTAAAGAGCTTTATAATAAAACAACTCCAGTGACTGCTCCAATGGTCACTTCGTTCTGGAACCTTTTTTGTTTGGAACCACAGCTTATACTTGCCTGCCTCCTGAGTGGAAAAGGATCTTCACTCTGGCCTTCCTGACTCCAAAGTCAAAGTTATCCCTAATGACCAACCTCTCCCTATTCCCTTAGCAGCCTACACGTGATTAAAGAGAGCTATCCAAATTATTCCCTTGCTAGTAGCCATGGGGATCATGGAATAGGTACAGGCATTGGAGGCATCTCCTTGTCAACCTATACCTACCAAAAGTTGTCAACAGAGTTTAAGAATGACCTCGAACAGGTCTCATAGTCCATAGTGGCCCTATAGGATGAGGTAGATTCATTCCCCTTCATGGTACTCCAAAATAGACATGCACTGGTCCTGTTAACTGCTGAAATGGTGGAACATGCCTTTTCCTAAGTGAAGAATGTTGCTTCTATACTAACAAATCTGGGGTGGTCAGAAACATGGCCTACGAGTTACAAGAGCACATTACAAAAAGGAAATGAGCTAGCCAGTTCATGGTCCTTCTGGAACAATATATGGAACTGGACTCCCTGGGCATTACCTTTGGCCAGCCCCCTTTTTATGCTTCTCCTCTTCCTCCTATTCAGGCCTTGCATAATAACTGCTCTCTTTAAGTTTATATCTCAACAGGTACAAAAAATAAAATTCCAGTTCCTTGTGTATTCACCTTTGCTGATGCAGGAACCCTCTGCTTGGGCTAACACTTAAGATAAACAAACTTACAGCTCTTTGTTGATTGGTTTCTTCAAGAAATGCCACAACGCAAGACCAGTTCAGGACCCTATTGCTATTATAAGCTATTGGCCCCAGGCTCACCATGCCACCCCTTCTCGGCAGGAAGTAGCTAGATGAGACCATGGTGCCCCCTTTCTTTATACCCCTTCAGGGTCTGAAATAAAGGGTTAACTCTCCAGGGTCCCTGAAGTCCTAAGCACAGACCCCCATGCTAAGTAACCTTTGACATAACAAAAAGGTGCAGCTGCCTGAGACCACATGGACACTTCCTCTTATTGCTTCCTGACCGCTTGCAAGGCACAGCTGTCTGAAATCACAAGGATGCTTCTCTTTATCACTCCTACCCCATAAAGTCTCCTCACTCCATCCCCCAGTGTGGCTTGCATCTCAGGCTGTTGAGAGATCAGGATGCCCCTCACCACTGTGAAGAGGTCTTGGTCTCTTTTTCTTCTCTGCATTCTCTTTTCTAACAAAGGGGACAGCAAGTTATATTCAGATACAATATTTCAGGATGTTTTCTTATCTTTAAAAATGAATCAGTGTCTGGGAGAGCTGAGTTTGTTATTCCTATGTTATCAGAATGTCTGATTGAGCCTGGGAGGAAAGCAGTCTTTTTTGTAAAAGTGTGTCACCATCTTAGCTACTTGAGGTTCTGGGTTTTTGATCACTGAGCTCCATTTTCATGCTGAAATGACTACTTACGCCACTCCCAGGTTCCAAGTGTAACATTAGCCAATCATGAGCAGATTGTGCACCTGAGATTGACCAATCCAAGTAAAGGGGCAGGGCCCACTGTGTCAGGAATAAAAAGGAGGATCCATTGCCTCCTCCTTGTGCTTTCTGTGCCTGGGGGCTTGCACACCCTTCTACAGAAGTACAGTTTGCCTTGCTGAGACAATTCTCTGTGTCTTTGTCTCTGATTGTGACTCTGGTGGTCTTTGGAGTATCTTATTTCTAACAAGCCTGACATCATGTGAGTTTTACAGTCTAACAATATTCAGCTTTGTAACTACACTACCATAACAATTTTTCTTTCTCTTTTTTTTTTTCAGACAGGGTTTTACCATGTAGTTCAGGCTAGTCTTAAACTTGTAATCTTCCAGCCTCACCTCCTGGATACTGAGATTACAGGTGTGCACCACCATGGCCAGCTAGACTAACAATACTTATTCAGGTATTTCTTCCTGTAATCTAATCTTACAATACAATTTCCCTGCCTGTTGACTTAAAAATAAAATATTATGCTCTCCCTCTCTAAAAGTGCTCATTGCATCCACTTCCTTTTTACTTCTGTCAATTCCCTTGTTACTAAGTGTAATACAATATTAAAATATGATTTGTGGTAGTTATTGTGACATTTCCTTCCCTCCTCATATACATTCCCCTGGGCAACTGACACTTTTGCATGCAAAGGTGGCGATCTGGTTCTCTGCCCTGAATATTGACTGGCCTATGACTGCCCTGGATTGATAGAGGCTGGATGGAGCCCAGTCCTCAAAGGCTCTTACAGCTTCCATGTCACTCTTTCAGAACACTACTCTAAGACAACTATGTCTATGACTGACTGAGAGGTTCCATGGAAGAAGACGCAGGAGCCTAACCAACACTGTCCCCAATTGCCATACATGTATGACCATCTTGGACAAACCAGCCCAGCTGACTAATGTGACACTAGCTGAGATGGAAACAGGTAAGGATCACTACAAGAGGACAAAAAGCAAAGCAATTCTGGGTCTTTAATCTTTTACCCATTGAAAACACAATGTGGGTTTTCTTCTGCCTCCGTTTGGTGCCCTTCAACAGCTTTCTCAAAAAAACATCAGTTTAGGGTACAAGGCCAGAGTGTGTGCAGACCAGGAACACTTTGTGGCTGGACAAAGCTACAACTAGTGGGGCTACATAAATGACCAACAAAACAAGGGGAATTGTTACTTGGGAAAAAAAAAAAACAAGACTAAACTAAATAAACCCTCTAGCTTTACTTGCTCTTTGTTAACTTAAAAATCACTAATTTTGGAACTCACACAAATGAGCAATACACTATTTGTTTCCCACTAGCTTCACTGAAGAGAATACCTCTGATATAGGGATAATGATAGCAGTTGCTCAGGACATTTTGGAAAAACTTGAAGGCTGCTTTTTCTAAAAGCCCTATTTTTTGTAGCTTTATTAGTGCATTTTAATTGTACAAAATTGTGGGCTTTGTTGTGACCTTTTCATGCTTGCATGTAATATGCTTTTGTCAACCCCCTACTACCCTTCCTGCTCCCCCGCTTGCTGATTCCCTCCCTCTTTCCTAAGAGCCCCCTGTTATAGGAGCAGGCAGGAGTTAGGAAAACTGATGGCTGAGAATGATGGTTTGGGTACTGATAAAAATAAATCACACCCTGGTGTGTTGACATCGAGGGAATGACTAATGACATGCAGCAGAGTCTTGTTGATGCATCCCCATAGCCCACAGATAATGACAGTCCTGCTGTCATTCTCCAAAGTTAAGAACTCCCCTGCCTGACATGTGGGAGAAATTGATAGTACATAACTCTGTCTCTGGAAGTGAGTGACATAGAACCAGGTTTTCAAGGACTTAACACTCCCAAGTCCATGGTGAGAATAAAAGCTTGAGGTCTTGGGATGCTTAGCACAGTGCTCTCTCTTGAGCCTGTCCACCTGTAGCAGGGAGGAGGACCAGAAGAGAAACAGACAGGCTTGTGTTCTGATAGAGTAGTGGCGGGGGAGAGGAGAAGGGATGGCATAGCAGAGAGATAAAACCTAAAGAATCCAAATGTGAAGAAGGTCACGTAGCACTAGAGGTTAGAAGGGCGCTAGCACTAGGCTGAAGTAGCCTATAGACTTGCATGTATGGCTTAAACCTTGTTTTTTTATTTTACTGCCTCTGTAACCTGCTTGCAAGAGTACATAAGGTGAGACCCCTTTGTTCTCAGGGCTCAGCCTTTGGACATGAATCCACTGAGTCTGTGCTGACACAATAAAGTGTTGCTTCCTTGCCTCAGAGTCCCATGTCTCTGTTTGAGTTTCCTATAATATTTCTTGGGGGCTCATTGCTGGAGTTTGTGGAGACTGTGATTTTTTTCATCTCCCTTGTCGCTGGGGTGTGTCCTTGTACCATCAGGAGAAATAATCCTGGTGAGGTGCCAGGAACCGGTGAGGGGAGTGGCACATGTCAGACAGGTAAGAACCCAGGTTCAAATTCGGGCCTTCCTCGGGAGGCAGAATGGGAGACTGATCAACTCCCAGAGACCCCTAATTACCTCCTTTTTGGGTGAAACCAGGTCTCTCAGGTTTAGGGAGTGGGACGAAAGTATCTGACACACCTCTGGGAATTAGGGAGGTTGAGCTTTCCCTGGGAAATAGCCACAACCAAAGTTAAGGGATGGGTAACAAAAATTCAGTTCCAAAGAGGGAGACTCACAAGAGAACAGATGCTTCATCCACCATTCCACCAGATAGCCCTCTAGATATAACTTTAAAGTATTTTTCTTTTTTTGAAAGTACACTCTAATCGTGTGTGTGTATGTGTGTGTGTGTGTGTGTGTGTGTGTTGTGTGTGTGTGAATTTGTTTAAAGGAATGGGCAAAATTTGCTCCTGAAAGTCATCTTATGTGTGCTTAAGGTGACATTTTTTTCTGGCATGCCTAATTTATAAAACTTTTGTACATGTGTGTGTGTGTGTGTGTGTGATTCTTAAACTGCTGTTATAAGGTTAATATGATATTCAAGGTAACAAAAAACCAGGATGTTTGTTTTGAAGATCTCTGTTATAAACTGCTTAAGCTTTTTACATATGACTATGTAAATATCTTGAGGATGGTTCTTATTATAGAGTCCATGTAAAAAATTATTACTCTGTTCTACTGGTACTTTTAAGAAAACAGGTTTTCAAACTTATTTAAATTGGGTCTCACTAGGATGCAGGCATTCAGGTGTTAACACTCTGGCTTATACCAGAGGAGGAAAAAAAAAAAAAAGAAAAGAGAGGACACAGCCTGCAACAGGAATCTTAAAATTTGGGTAGTTAAAAATGACCTTAGCCTGTTTCATTCTGTCATAAATAAAATCTGGGATTTAATTCTCTCTTTTAATACATGAGTCTATTAACAAATGGACTTTCCAAAAATTGCTTTTATACAGAAAAATGATTTTAAGGTTGCTTTCTTTGTTCTTTTTTCATACAAATATAATGCTCTAAGTTAAAAGGTTTATGAATTATTTTCTACAAATAACAAATACATACATATATTAATATATATGCATTTCAACAAGTTATATATATATATAGTGTTGAGGGATCAACAAGGGAAACAAAGTCACTGAGACCACTTTCACAGGAAGCAGAGAGTTTATTATGCTAGCAGACTCAGGGGAGATGATTTCACAAAGCTCTGAGTCCTGATCTGTGTCAGGGGATGGGTTAAATATTCTCCAGGTAAGTTATGGAATCAGGGTTTTTTTACAGTAGATACGTACAGGTGGTCAGAAAACAAGTTGGTTACAGAGTTTGCCCCCTACCTCCTATAGAATGTGATCACAGTTACAGGAAACATTGCAGAACTAGTTGAAGGTTTGCAATATTGCAGAGCTGGCAAAAAGCTGCTTGTAGACTCAGAGTGGGGAAACCAAGGTAAATTCCAGATACACAGTAAATCCCAGGAAAATAGCCAAGCTGGTTCCAACATTCCCTGCTTTGATGCTTTGACATTTTTTTTTGTCAAAATGCATCATCTTTTTCTTCCTCAGGGATGGGGATTTTACTCTTTGGTAACCTTGTAATAGATATAATTGTGTGGCCATTTTTCGTCTTGCTATTGCTTCTATCAGGGTCGATATGGACCACATGACCAGTGGCAGCAAGCATGGGAGTACAAGAGAGCCCAACACCATAATTAATACAGCCCTTAACATTGTTTTAAATCCTATTGCAGAGAACCATCCTCCAAGCAAGTCATCAGGATTCCACCCTTTCCAAGTTTGAACTGGAACATGAGCAATCTCTCAATCTATCTGTGATCTCTTCTATTACCTTTCCCGAATCATCAATCTGAAGACAACAGTTGCTCGAATTGAATTTGCCACAAACTCTTCCTTCTGAGACTAAGAGATAGTCCAGTGCTAAGCGGTTTTGATAAATTGCATTGTGCATTTTGGTGCCTTGCTTAGCTGGTATATTAAGGGCTTCTGTAGTCTCTTTGGTTAGGATCTCTACCACTGCTTGGAGCTGTATGATATGGTTGAGCATATATATTGGAGTCTGGTAGCCCCAAGAACCATCCTCAGCCCAGGTGGCTGGCCCATAATATTGAATTATGCATTCTGGGGGCCATTCATTATCTTTCCAGTTTCCAATTTTTATACTCCTTTGTATAGCCTCCCGATACCTTGGGTGCCCCTTTTCCTCATAGACTGGAATTCCCGACTATTCACCTTGAGGTAAAGGGAGGAGGAAAAAGGAGGGACATATTGTCCCTAGCACACAGGCCCCGGTCCCATACCAGGGCAGCCTGGTATGGGCGACCCTTCTACATATCCAGTATAATCATCCTGGTGCCCACCATTTATGTCTGTGTCAACCATGCCTGTTGGAGGTGGTAGAAACTGGACAAGGGGTGAGGATTTGGCTCAGAATGATTTGAAGACCTCCACCACCAGGTTTCTTGGGCAGTTGCATTATAAGATCTCTGACCCAAGCATGTCAGGTTTCCAATAGAGGTTGTCCTCCCCACCAAGCAAGATAGTTTTTGCCAATGATGGAATTTTTTAGAAGCCAGGCTGCTGCCTTGAAGTGGGGATGTCCCATTCCTTTGGGGGGTTTTCTGGGATCTAATTCCTTAGCCTCCCATAGCCTTCGATCTCCCACATTTGTTCCCCCACACACATAGCAAGAAGAAATATTAAGAGACTGAGCTATTGTCTCTGCTAGGGTCAGGAACAAATTTCTGGTAGTACGGGAAATGGGAGGACGGTTCTGTTCCATCTCCTCATAAAAGGAATGGAAGACCTGGTAGGACATGGCCTTGTGTGAGATTATGACCCTTCTGAAAATTAGTTTTGCTTTTGGGACATTCCGTAGTAGTCCATCTATGTGGATGCCTATCTTGTGCCCTTCTCTCCATTTCCATCTGGGGTCTGTAAAGTTAAGGATGGTGAAATTCACAGGCTCCCCAGGGACAGTTTAGTGGGGCAACTCCCTTTTGGAGAATGGCAGGCTTATTGTTTTCACAGGCTCCAGCCCATGTGGCCCAAGTTACACATCCCCATCGAGGGCACATCCAGGCATCCCTGTAACAACCATATCTGTACCCAGCTGTCTGTTTTTCACATATTACTTGTTTTCCTTTGTATGACTCCTTACCCACGAGAGAGTTGTTGATGCCAGAGATATCGGCATCAACATTATAACTAGTTGCTACACAGGCATCAAAATAGACCGATACTGGCAGATGGGGGTTAGTCATCTGGGTCTGGGTAATTAGGGGCCCTCTCGTGTGTCAAATCTCTAGCCATTCTTCCAAGGGCGCATACACAGGGTCAAAGCAGGTGTGCTGATTGTTGTGAGAGCACCCTGGGTAAGTAGTACCATTGTGAGAACATGACCCAATAACTGTATCCTTACTGGAGTAATAATTATGGAACAGCAAGGTTCTGGCAATGGCATTTCCAGTCTGAGAAGTATATAAGCACAACTCACAGGATGAAGGGTTTAGGTTTGCAAAAGGAACCCAGGATAGACACAACCAAAAACAGTGTCACATCCTGTCAGCAGGAGGAAAAAAGCTGTCAGAGAAAGCCTTTGATCTGGCTCCATCCTGCTGGGGCAGTTATTGCTGTTCCTATTGACCAAAGCAAGGTTACAATACCAAGAATAGAGATAGGCAAGGGATGGCAGAACTTAAGCATCACCACGGAACACTAACTGTGAGAAACAACAGTCCATTAATTGTCTGTCCAGTTGACTCCTCAGGCTTCCACCCTGCGTAGACTAGTCAGCTTCCAGTTTGTGACTATGGCAAGGCTGAAGATCCCATCCACAGGGTCAGTTTGAGTGGGTTGATGGAGTCCAGTTGACTCTTCCACTTGGGAGCTGCTTTCTTTACTCAGGTGTGATGGATCCACAGGGTGATTTCTGAGACCTTGATTGTCATGGGGGCAATCAGGATCACCATATAGGGTCCCCTCTACCTAGGCTGGAGAGGCTGGAGTTTCCACTCCTTTATCTAAATCTGGTCACCTGGCTTAAAGGAATGCACATCAGTGGTTAAGCTGATAGTTTTTCTCGAACATGGCGTTACAGGTTATTGAGCACTTCTCTCAGGCTGTACATTGTTGGAGCGAGGTTAGAGTTCCTTTTTCTTTTAAATCTCCTAATGTCTTTGACTAGTCAGGGTGGCTTCCAGAGAGAATCTCATGGGGCGAGAACCCAGTCTGTTTGGTGGGGCTGCACTTGATCCTTAGTAAAGCTAGTGGAAGATCTATTCCCAAGTCAGTTTACTCAGCTGAGTTTTTAGTGTCTGATTTATCCTTGAAACTTTTCCTGACCTCTGAGGCTGGTATGCTGTGTGAAGAAGGTTCCAGGTTATTTTTAATTTTTTTGTCAGTGGTTTAATAACTTCTTCCACAAAAGCTGGTCCATTGTCCAGTCCATTCGAGATGGTGATCCCATACCTGGGAATTATTTCCTTTAGTAAGGTGCAGACCATTTCTTGGGCCCTCTCAGTTCGATGGGGAAAGCCTCTTCCCACCCAGAAAAGGTGCACACAATCACCAGAAGGTATTTGTAGCCCTTGATTCAGGGCAGCTCAGTGAAGTCTATCTCCAGGTCTTCAAAGAGGGAACCGCCCACATATTGGACTCCCAGTTTAGGGAGTGGCCTGTCTGGGGTTATTTTTGGCACATAGTTCACATTGCTTACAAATATTGCTGGCTAGGCTGGTGAGGTGGGGAACATAGAAACGCTGGCTCAGCAGCTGTTCAAGGGCTGACTTCCCCATATGAGAGTCCCAATGAGCATTCTTTACAAAGGTGGGGGCTAGTGTCTCTGGGATCACTATTCACCTGTCTGCAATCTGATGCCACCCTCCTTTGCAATATTTTCCTTCCTCTTGAGTGACCACTCACATTCATGACTGAAGTAATGTAGAACACATTCTGCAAGTGGGGTCAGATTGATTGCAGTGGTTACAGCCCTAGGCTGGATGGATGGAGCCCAGAGAGCCGCTGTACAAGCTTCCTGGTCCACTCTCCGATTTCCCAATGCCACCAGGGTCTTGCCCATTAGATGCCTGGATAATTCATAACAGCAAACTTTTGGGGGGCCAATACTGCCTCTAAGAGCTCAATAATCTCTGACCCATATTTTATGTCTTTTCCTCCTGAAGTGATCAGCCCCTTTCTTTCTATATAGCCCTGTGTACATGAAGAGTGGTAAAAGTATATTTAGAGTCTATGTATATATTAACAGTCCTTTTAGCTGCCAGTTGTAGGGCACATGTTAGTGGCATGAGCTCTGTCTTTTGTGCAGACGTGCCTGGAACCAGCACCTGAGCTTCTAAGACTGAGTCCAAAGTCACTTCTGCATAGCTAGTGTATCTTTTTTCGTCTTTGAGGAAACTGCTCCCATCTGTGAAAAGTTCGAGGTCAGGCTGAGCTAGGTGTTTAACACAGAGGTCAGGGTGGCTTGAGAGGATCTCTAATCACCTCGACACAGTCATGGTCTGGGGGCCCCACAGCTGATGGAAGGAGGGTCGCTGGGTTTAAAGTCTGGGTAACTTCCAACTTTACTTGTGGATTTTCACAAAGCATTTTCTGGTATCTGACCATCCTGGCATTTGTCAGCCAATATTGTCCCTTGTAGTCCATTAAAGTCACAACAGAATGTGGGACCCGGACAGCGTTAGATTTTCTGCCTCTGATATTAGCAAAGCTGTGACTGTGAGAGCTCGTAGGCAGGGAAACCTTCCTTTTGCCACTGAGTTCAATTGCTTGGAAAGATAAGCTGCTGGCCGATGCCATGCGCCCAGATATTGGGTCAGGACTCCAATTGCCATGCTGTTTCTCTGATGCACATAGAGAAAGGAAGTCTTCTTCACATCTGGGAGTACCGGGACAGGGCCACTGATAATGCCTTCTTGAAGGCACAGAAAGCCTTTTGTTGTTGACTCCCAGGTTAGGGGATCCCGTTTGCCCCCTTTTGTGGCTTCATATAAAGGCTTTGCTAGCAATGAGAAATGAGGTATCCAAATCCAACAGAATTCAGTTGCTCCTAAAAACTCACAGACCTGTCTTTTCGTGGTTGGGGTTGGGATCAAGCAGACAGTTTGCTTTTGTTCTGCACTGAGGCTGGCCTTGGGAGATGTAGAATGCCAAGTATTTAACTTGGTCCTGGAAGATTTGAGCCTTCTTCCAGGATACTTTGTATCCAGCCTACCATAGGAGATGGAGTAAAAGTTCTGTCCCTTTAAGACAGTCCTGGTAGTTAGCTGCTGTAAGAAGGAGGTCATCTACATATAGCAAGAAGGTGCAGCCAGCTTCCTCTGTCAGATATGCCCACAAATCAGATGTAAGGGCAGTTCCAAAGATAGTTGGGGAGGTTTTGAAGCCCTGTGGGACATGGGTCCAGGTTAATTGCTGTTGCCCCCCTGTATGGGGTCCTCCCATTGGAAAGCAAAGATGGGTTGGCTTACAGGTGCCAACTGGATGCAGAAGAATGCACCTTTTAAGTCCAAGCATGAGAAGCAGGTTGCTTCTGTTGGTATCAGGGCCAATAGGGTGTACAGATTTGGAACCACCAGGTGCAAAGTTATTGTTGCTTGATTGACCACTTGGAGATCGTGCACTGGGTGGTAGTCATTGGTGCCTAGATTCTGGACTGGCAGTAAAGGGGTGTTCCAGGCAGATTTGCAAGGTCTCAGGATTCCATAGTTTAGAGCCTTTGGAGGTGAGGAGATATCCTCTCTTGATCCCTCATTGGAATTGAGTATTGTCTCACTCTTACTCTGGTCTTATCTTTATTACCACTGGAGGAATATGGCTATCCCCGGCGGGTTGTCTTCCACCCACACTCCTGGGATTTTAAAGGCAGTTCTGGTCCCTTTAAGGCAGTCTCTATTGAATGCAAACTCAATTCTTCCTCCCATGGAGTGATGGGGGCTAAGACCTTAGGCGGCCCTGAGCCAAAACTCAAGGCCATTTGACTGTCCACCTGAAAACTGATTTGGCCCATCAGTGCCACTGGGCATTCTGGTACATAAACTCGTGGGTCACGAGGTGTCCTTCCAGAGTACATTTTTGAGGCTGGAAAAAGGGCAGCAGATTTGGATCCCGATAGCCTCCACAATTGTTTTGTGTCTTCCTGAAATGGGTGCACCCATTGGGTCACCACTGATTGTTCAGCCCCTGTGTCCACCAGGAAATTTACAGGGTGGCCCCCCACTGTCATATGGACCTTGGGCGCTCTTGAAGGCCAAGGAGGATAGAGCCTGGTCAGCCCTAATCATCGGCTTGCTCAAAGCTTGCAAGCCCTATAAAGTCCTCTTTCTCTTTTGTTTCCCTGTGCTTAGGTTGGAGCTGTGGGCACTCATTTTTCCAGTGTCCCTCCTGATGACAGTAAGTGCATTGATTTTTCTGTAGGGGCTCTGACCCTTTGGGAGATGGTTGTGGGGAATTTCCTAGGGGCCCCCTTTTCCTCTTCCTCGGCCTCTACCCTGACTGGAATTGTGCCCTCCTCATCCACTCAGGAGATCTACTTTCTTTTTCATTTTTCATTTTACCTCTTTTTGAACCTCCTGATCTCGGTTAACACAAAACTTAGTTGCCACTTCTAGGAGCTGGGATGCATTCATGCCTGCAAATCCTTCTAATTTTTGTCATTTCCTTCTAATGTCCCCTTGGGCCTGCCCTGTGAAGGTGGCATTGATCATTTGCTGATTTTCAGGGGCTTCAGGATTGAAGGGGCAATACAGATGGTATGCTTCACATAGTCTCTCATAGAATTGCACTGGACTCTCATCCGGCTTTTGTAGGACATCCTAGATTTTGTTCATGCTTATGGCCTCTCTTCCCCCTTCTCTTAGACCCACCATCAAAGCCTCTCTATATCTTTGTAGGTTCTCTCAGCCTCCTGCTTCATTTGGGTCCCATACAGATTCAGCTTTTGGGAAAGCCATCTGGGCATAGGCTCGCACATCATTTGTCCCACTGGGGGCATGAGCCTCAAGCCAAAGCAGGGCTGCCTGGATGACCCGTCTCTGTCCAGTCTCTGTCCCATCTCTGTTCCTCCGTGCTGAGGAGTGTCTGGAGCAATTGTCTACAGTCATGCCTGGTTGGATTGTGAGTTTGGATGATGGACTGAATCAGGTCAACCATGGCCTGTGGTTTCTTGCTGTACAAGGGGGTATGATTTTTCCAGTTTAGGAGGTCTGTGGTGGTAAAGGGCTGATAGATAAACAGGGCCCACCTCCTTGTAGCTTGGTGTTTTGATTATACAACATGGACTCTCTGGTCTCTCTGAGGGCCATCTGGAAAGCTACCTGAGTTGTGGAATAGATTTTTGGGTGAGCACCAGACTGTGCAGAAGGGCTGACAGAAGCCCCTGATGAAGGAGAATAAGAGGGGTCTCCTGAGCCCTCGGGTTCTGAGTCTGTTGGGGGATCTGCTGGATGTGGGGGTAGCTGAGGCACAGGCAGATAGATTGGGGTATATGGTGGTGGAAACACCTCAGGTTCAGCCCTGAAGCACCAGGGGAAGACCCTGTTTTTCCTTTTCCTTTCTTCTAACAGTCCCAGTAGTCATTGTTTTAACCATCAGAATCTTACAATTGTCCTCAAAGCACTTCTAAAGTCATGGAGGAGGATGAGCTGCCAATGACTGCCATATGTCTATGTAGGGGAACTGGCCAGGGTGACCTAGAAATCCTGTCACTACCTGATAAACCCTATGAATGGTTTCTTGATCCAGAGATCTCTGGGAAGGCCATCCCACATTAAAGGACAACCAATCTATGACAGAATTTTCAAAGATCTTGGGGTGTGAACTTTACCCTATAATCACCTGTGTATCCTCTTTTAAAGTCATCATGCATTCATTGTAAAGGACTTTGGCTCCGACCCAAAGCATAAGAAGATCACAGAATTTGGAAATGAGGTAAGGGGTCCTTAATTTCTGACACAAAGGGGAGACAGAAAACCAGAAATATTGTGGGAACGACAAGAGAAACAAAGTCACTGAGAACATTTTTACAGGAAGCAGGGAGGTTATTACACTAGGAGACTTGGGAGATGATTTCTCAAAGACCTGAGCCCTGATCTGTGTCAGGGGATGGGTTAAATACTCTCCAGGAGAGTTATGTAACCTGGGGGTTGGGGGGGGTGGGGGTTACAGTCTGTGTCAGAGGTGGTCAGAAAACAAGCCAGTTACAGGGAAACATGTTGGTTACAGAGTTTTCCCCCTACCCCCTGACACAGTTCAGGAAACACTGCAGAACTAGTTGGAGGCTTGCAATATTGCAGAGCTGGCAAAAAGCTGCCTGTAGACTCAGTGGGGAAACCAAGGTAAATTCCAGACACACAGTAAATCTCAGGAAAATAGCCAAGCTGGCTTCAACATTGGTATTAAGGATATGTTTTTTTTTTAAATAAAAGGTTAAAAAATACTTTTAAAGTAAAAAAAAAAGGTACAGGATAAGTTGTAATAAAAAGAGGGAGCTTATAAATGCTTATATAAGTGATTGAGTTGACTAAAATCCACTTACATTAAAGGTTTTGTAAGGTCAAAATTTAATGTACTAATGTTAAACTAAAACTTAATTCTCTAAGTTTATAACAACAGGGCTATCTTAAAAATACTACATTCTTGATAACATTTACAAAAAACTGTCTTAAAAATGGTTGTCGTTCGAATGGATTAAGAAAATGTGGTATCTATACACAATGGAATTTTATGCAGTCCTGAAGAAGAACGAAATGTTATCATTTGCTGGTAAATGGATGGAATTGGAGAACATCATTCTGAGTGAGGTTAGCCTGGCCCAAAAGACCAAAAAGTGTATGTTCTCCCTCATATGTGGACATTAGATCAAGGGCAAACACAACAATGGGATTGGACTTTGAGCACATGATAAAAGCAAGAGCACACAAGGGAGGGGTGAGGATAGGTAAGACACCTAAAAAATTAGCTAGCATTTGTTGCTCTTAACGTAGAGAAACTAAAGCAGATACCTTAAAAGCAACTGAGGCCAATAGGAAAAGGGGACCAGGAACTAGAGAAAAGGTGAGATCAAAAAGAATTAACCTAGAAGGTAACACACATGCACAGGAAATCAATGTGAGTCAATGCCCTGTATAGCTATGCTTATCTTAACCAGCAAAAACCCTTGTTCCTTCCTATTATGGCTTATACTCTCTCTACAACAAAATTAGAAATAAGGACAAAATAGTTTCTGCTCGGTATTGAGGGGGTAGGGGGGAGAGGGAGGGGGCAGAGTGGGTTGTAAGGGAGGGGGTGGGGGCAGGGGGGAGAAATGACCCAAGCCTTGTATGCACATGTGAATAATAAAAAAAAATGGTTGTCGTTTTGTCAAGATAACTGTCAGAAAGTTTTGGTGCTACATGTTAATCCACAAATTTATCAAGACAACAAGAGTTTATGAAAACAGAGAGATAAGAGGCAGCTGAGCACAGGGAGTGCTGCTGCACTGATATGAGGGTTGAGACAGGTTTACTTATGTAAACCAACAGCTAAAGAATTTAAATAAAGTCACCTGAGGTCGGTAACAGAGTACTTCCAAAAGTCATACAGTGCCAAGGTGGGTTACCTCCCTGTGAGTCACTTACCTGTGAGTCACTACACCACACAGGGTATAGCCACGACAGTTGCTTGCATGGAAAATGGGGCAGTAGGTCTCTATTGCCAAGGATGCTACATGCTTTCCTTATAGGACATGGACTAAAGCTGGGAAGAAACTGGAAGCTTCCTCCCTCCTGGCTGGCACTGCTAGCTGCCAGAGGCAAGTATGCAGGCTGGAGAGAAGAAATGTCACCAACAGTCCTACTTGGCTATGGAGCCCGTGTGTTACTTTATCAGCATGCTCTGCAAGATGTGCCCATGGGTACAATAACAGCATGACTGTCATGAGTAAAACCAGCCACATTCCACTTGAATCTTAGGATCTCTTCATGGGAGGGGACCCATGTTTGCTACTGTAAGTCATGACAAAAACTCATGACTGAGAAAATTATATGCCCCACCAGGAAAGCCAAATTTCCCTGTTAGCCAAATGGCAAAACCCCAAATTAGTTCAATTGAACCCAAAATGGGCTCCAGAAAGCCTCTAAATAACAAGCAGTTCATAGCTTCCTGGTCAGATAAATGTCAAAATCCCAAATTAGTTCAGATAACCTCAATTGGCTCACAACAGCCTCCAGACAACAGAGAAAAAAGAAGAGCCAGGCTTGACATGCACTGACTGTGCTAACTCACCCCAGGGTCAGACTTTGTGGCATCTAGAGTCCAAATGCTCACTCTCTGCCTCACCAAAGGATGGTGAAAAGTAGCCAATGCTGACCAAAGTGGAAAGATGAGGAATAAAATTCCTGCAGCTGTGTGGAACTCTTCTGTCTTCTCTGTCCAGGGTCAGCTATAGCTACAAGTGACTAAAGTCTAAAAGGCATATTTTGTCTTTTTTATTCATGGTCACCAATTTGGTTGAAGGATTTTTATGCCCAAGGCCCAAACTTCTGAGTTTCATAGGTCAGGTCTGGCTGTTTGCCCCAACATGGTAAGTACCAAAGACAAGTAATGGTGAAGGGCAGAGAAAGGAAGGTTATCACAACACACCGGCAGTCGTGGGAAGAGGAAAGGTAACATTCAACCCATCTTCAGCTGCTACCATGAGATGCAGGTGTCTGTGAGTGGTCCAAGTTCTTAGAGAACGGAACAAAGAATTGGACAAAACTCCCAGAAGTAGCAAGCAACGTGGTGTAGTTATTGAAAGTGAACTATACTCTCACAGATGGGAAGAGGACCTGAGCGAAGACATGCAAGTCCAGGTTCTCCTGTTGTGCTGTAATTTAAAGCCATAGCTGAGACTGAAGAGGGCTAAAGGGGACTTGAGAGGGGTGTCCCTTTTATGATTGACAGCTTTGATCGACAGGAAGTTGTTACATAACTTATTTTTGACTGTACTTTGTCCCAACCGATAATACCTTCTGTCAGAATTACATGCATGAGATGAAGTCCCTATGCATGAAGCTTTAAGTGGGGGAGGGGCTCAAAAGGTCACCTAAGCATTGTTCCCCAGTCCTTGGTGCATGCGCTAGTTCTGGCACTTTCTGCTCTGTGCAACCATCCCCTTCTATCATGATGTGCCTACTGAGTGGGTTCCAGGGATATTCCCATCAAGATGCTACCCAAAGGGGGCGTGTTCTAGGCAGGACTTGGGTTTTTCCCAAGGCGAATGTGGTTTTAGCACCCATTTCCCCTTTCCTAGCCAACCTACACCTTCCTAACCTCCTGCCTCACAGCCATCTTCCCTGAACAGACATTTAGGTTAAAAAGGAGGAAGAATTGGGAGCAGGAGGAGGACTACGTAATTTTGATTTTTTTTTTGGTGGTACTGCGATTTGAGCTCAGGGCTTCACACATGCTAGGCAGGCACTCTACCTCTTGAGCTGCTCCACCAGCCCTTTTTGCTTTGGTTACTTTGGAGATAGGGTCTCTCTTTTTGCCCAGGCTTCCCTGGACCACCATCCTCCTATTTTATACCCCGCTTCTTCCCCTAGCTAGGATGACAGGTATGTGCCATCTGTTGAGATAGGGTTTTGTAAACTTTTTATGTTCAGGCTGTCCTAGAATCATGATTCTCCCAATCTCAGCCTCCGATGTAGTTTGGAATAACAGGCTCACACCACTGTGCCCAGCTACTGGCTGAGATGGGGTCTCATGACCTTTTTCCCTGGGCTGGCCTTGAACTGGGATTCTTCAAGTCTCAGCCCCTCTAAAAGCAAGGATTATAGGTGTGAACCAGTGGCACCCTGGTTTGTATAATTACTAAACAGTCTCACCTTACTGTCTCAGGATTGGTTTGTCTTACAGAGGCTATGTTATTCCTTTTCTTGGGGACATTTCCTCCATCTCTTATAAAGACGTTATCAATCAGTCCTGTCCTTCCAGGATTCCAAGGTGGCTGCAGGAGAGAATGACTCAGAGCAAAGGACACAGATACAAAATGAAGGCTGGGATGCCTTGCTCTTAGCCCACTTTCAGTTAATTCATGGGCCCAAGTAAGAGGTCACTGCTGCTCATTAAAAACAGCTTTGTAAGATGAGGATGCTGTCCCAGGAGTAGCTAAAGAACCACACAGAAAAGTCAGGTGCCAATAGCTCACATCTGTAATTCTAGCTACTCAGGAGACAGAGATAAGGAAGTCTGTGGTTCAAAACCAGCCCAGGCAAGTATTTCTCGAGACCCTGGCTTGAAAAATATTTGCCTGCCTAGCAAGTGTAAGGCCTTGAGTTCAAACCCCAGTGCCTCCAAAAAAAAAGAACTACACAAGAACACCCATGAAGAAAGATAGTGAAGAGTGACTTCTTAGCAAAACATAAGTACTCCTCAGTTGTGAGGTGGGCAAGTTGAACAAAGCCATGGCCCACACAGGGACAGTATACTCAGGGGGCGAGTGAACAGTTTGACAAGGGTTGAATGCATAGATGCTGTTGAGGATTGGGGTTTTATTCAATAAAGTGGGTTCTGAATGGTATAAAACTAAGGCCCTCATTGTGTGTTCCTCCCCCAAATGGCTTGGTGGCTGCACAAAGGCCAAGAAGAGTATGAACCAACAGGCCTTGTCACCCCCCACACCCCCCAGTTTGTTAGCATTACACCACACTCTTGTCCAGCCACACTTCCACATCAAACCTAGATGGACAAATACATAGTTTTCTCAGGTTCTTATCCCCCTCTCTCCTTTTCATGACACTGTGTAGCCCAAGCTGCCCTTGAACTTGCTATCTTCTTGCTTCAGTTTCCTAAGTTGAAGTGCTGCCTTGCTTAGGTTTTCTTGAACGGTGTTAAATGGGTTAATTATGGAAACCACTTAGAATGGTATTTGTCACAAGTAAGCATGGTAGGTCTTAGCGTTATTATTAATTTTGAAGCCTTTTACATCAATTTCCCTCCTGGTGGGAATAAAGATACACTGTGCTAGGCAGCCATGGTGTGCCTCTGTCCCCCTAGCCAACTCCCACACTTTCTAAACTATTCTTCCCCAGGGTCATATAGACCTGCCCCCACCTCGTCCTCTTCCCAGCTCTCTCTCCCAGACCAGGTTCTGCATACTTACTTCCCTTGCTCTGTAATGACCTCTCTCTTTTCCAAAGACATGATACTTTTCAGCTCCTCAGTTCTCTTTCAAGGCCTTTTATCTGCTGCACTCCCTTCTCCTCAAGGCCACCACACTTGTTATCTTCAGAGACATGCTCCTTATCCATTTCCCTGCACAGGGCAGCTAGCTAGCCTCTAAATACCTCAATTCTTATGTAGCTTGAAGGAAAGAAAGAGCTTGAAAGAAGGGAGGAACTGAAAACTATGAGGTTGAAGACTCCCACGGTAAGGCTTTGAAATCCGGGATTATATGGAAATAAAACCAGAGTTTTGGACCCAAGGCCCAAACTCCTGAGATTCCATATGCCAGGTCTGGCCACCCACCCTACATGCCAAATAAAGAGGCATGGAGAAGGCAGAGAGAAGTTTATTACCAGCTCAGGACATGCTGTGGGAAGAGACAGAATAAGCACTCAGTTTATCTTCATCCATCTTCAGTGCACAGACGTTTAAGTAGACAAAAGAACTGGGGCCAGGGGACGAAGGTGTGCATAGCTAGACAGTTAAGTCACAGGTGTGGTCTGGTTGACCTTTATCTCAGTCCTTGTTCTGGGAGAGGTTCAGGATTTGTTATCTGGATTCTTTGTCAACTAGCAGGTGGTCCTTCCTGAGGAAGGTCTGCTGTTGGGGGTAGTTTCTGTCCCTTGCCATGAAGATGTTATCCTCTGTCTTTTCTGGAATCCAAGGTGATTAGAAGGTGGCTGCAGAGAGAATGACTTAGAGCAAAGAGATACAAAATGGAGGCAAGGGATGCCAAGCTTCTCTTGCTGTGGTTAATTCCTGGGCCCAAGAAGAAGTCAGTGCTTTTCAGCAAAAGTAGCTGGAGCTTCTCTTACAGAAAGCCTTATCAGAATTCCATATTTCTTTTCAATTTTCACAGCTGATTGGGTCACAGATTTTTTTCTCCCATCCCCAAAGCTGTCCACATATGACTATTTGTATAAATACAAGCAATATTATGAAAAAACAGGTCACTTTAAGGGAAGGTTACTAACGGGAGAGGGCTGGTAAAAGAAGGTGAATATGGCTGATGTGCTTTCTATACAAGAATGAATATAGAGCCAGGTGCATTCTGAGCTAATCAGGAGGCAGAGATCAGGAGGATTGGGGTTTGCAGCCAGCCTGGGCAAATAATTTGCAAGACCCTATTTGGAAAAAAAACATCACAAAAAAGGGCTGGTGGAGTGCTAAAGGTGTATTTTTAAACCTGTTGAAATCACCATAAAAGGGGACTAGGGTACAAAGAAGAAAAACAGAGATGAACCAATTTGGGTTAGAATGAAACCAGAGTTTTGGATCCAAGGCCCATACTCCGGAGAGTACATACACCAGGTTTGGCCACCCACCTCTAAGCACCAAATAAACAGGCCTGGTGAAGGCAGAGAAAAGAGGTTTATTATAGGGCTTGGCTTGGCATGGGAAGAGGTAGAGCAAGCCCTCAGTCCATCTTCAGCCATCTTCAGGGTGCAGACATGAGCTATAGGTTTAAGTAGACAAAAGAACTGGGGGCAGGGGACAAAGGTATGCATAGCTAAACAGTCACAGGTGTGGTCTGGTTGGTTATAAGAACTGGCTTAGATTGGGTCTTTTCTGTCAAAGGATTTAATCAGTAACCACCACTGTTACAAGCATTAGTCTCACTAACTTGCTTGTCTTATGCTTCATGGACTCTGATAAAAGTTTCTATTAAGAACAAAGGGTTGTTTTCCTTAGCTGGGTCCTGGTTCCAGAGCTGATAGCCTAAGATAGTTATTGCTTCCCTGAAATTATAAACTTCTTTGTCTCCAAAGCCCCTTTCCCCGAGATGCCCCTTTCCAGTTGTTGGGGTACTTTAACTTGCAGCCCACCTAGCCTAGAAATCAGCTATAACTGGCATGACCCTTGGGTAACCTCGTGAAGAGGAAGATAGCCTTGAAACAGGGTTGTAAACGTGGTAAACCGTCAATTAAAAGCTGTAACCTCAGACAGAGCTGTGAGGAATTGCTCCTTAGAGCCATGCAAAAGTTCGGGACTGAGATGAAAGGCACCATGCAGAGATAAGCACCCATTCCTGCCTTTCTTTGTCTCCACTTGTAAATAAACTTTCCAAAGCAGGACTCCCTGCTGTTCTTATCTAAACCTTAGGTTTCTATTCCACTACTAGCCCCTAATTTATGGGAGAACACATTCCTTGTAACCTGATAAGTAAGCCTCTGGTGTTTCCCCAGTTCCCAATAAATAATATTACCCCACCACCAGGATGTGGGCAAGATCAGGAAAATGTGACCCCAGAGGCATGAGGAATTCCTATGTGACGATGATTGATGATTTAAAGAGTATAAGACCTGCTTGAACTTTTCTCTCAGGGTCCTTGTTGAAACCTGCTGTCAGGCAGATGCTTGGACCCTAGCTGGCTAGAAATAAACCTCGCCTTGTGACTTCCTTTGTCTTGAGTGTCCTTTGTCCTCTCAGAAGGTGGTCGGCCTCATACCCTAACACAGTTAGTCATCCATAGACTGTGAACCCAAACTTGCCATGAATTAGAGTTAAAGCCTGAGGGACTTCATGGAAATGGGAGCAGGGGACCAAAGGTGTGCATAGCTAAAAAGTTCCAGTCATTATCTCAGTCCTTGTCCTGGGAGAGGTTCCTGAGTTGTTATCTGGAGCCAGGCAGGTGATCCATCGAAAGGAGGGTATGCTGTTGGGGGTAGTTTCTATCCCTTTTTGTGAAGAGGGTATCAACCATTCCTGTCCTTCCTTGATTCTAAGGTGGTAGTAAGGTGACTGCAGAGAATGGCTCAGACGAAAGACATACAAAAATGGAGGACAGACACCATGCTTTTCTCCTGCTATTAGATAATTTGAGGGCCCAAGAAGGAGTCAGTGCTTTTCAGCAAAAGTGGTTTAAGCACGTCTTACAGCTTAAGCAGTAAACATAGACATTTGAGCTGGATTGAGACTTGATTTTATACCAGAGCCAACAGAATAGAGAACTTATCACATCTTTGAATTTTGTAATTTTCTGTGTATCCAAGTAGCTGTTCCAAACCCAGCACCGGTGGCTCACTCCTGTAATCAGGAGGCAGAGATCAGGAGGATCACGGTTCAAAGCCAGCCCGGGCAAATAGTTCTCAAGACCCTATCTCAAAAAAACCCTTCACAAAAAGGGCTGGTGGAGTGGCTCAAGGTGTAGGCCCTGAGTACAAGCCCCAGTACTGCAAAAAAAAAAGAATTTCCAATTTTAATTACAAAAGTGTGTTTAATAGAAATATGCAGGCAAAAATGCCTCCATTTTGGGTCTCCATTCTGATCTCCATTGTGCCCCCTGGCAAATGATAAAACCAAACACCACCCTCCTGTTCCAGGAGAATGCCCCTCAAAGAAAAAATCACCTGTTCCCAGAAGGCACACCCCAGAGCTCCCCTTGCCCACCTGAATACTTTCCACCCCAATGATCTCAGTAAATTTTCACAGCGACCACTTCCTTGTCTCTTACCCATGGCAGACATAAAAATAACCCCACCTCCGAGTCCAGGGCTGTGCCACTGATGCACGGATGACACATGCAGGAATTTCAGGTGCTCAGGGTTCTTGAGCCTGCTCTGAGAATGAAAGCACAGACAGACTCTAACAGCAGAGGTCAGAAAGATTTTATTTGTAGAGAATTTAGTTGGAGAAAAGAGAAGAGAAAGACTGCATATTGGAGAATGCAGGGGGACCCGGAAACCGGTGATCCCCTGGGCCAGGGTGGAGAGTGGGGTTTTATAGCCTATTTGCATTGCCTGATGGCAGAGATGCCTTTCAGATGCAAACAGACCTTTCCTAGGGAGGAGAAGTGTCTCCTTGACCTCCTGAGGTCTGTCCTTCAGTCCTTCATTCCCCCCATCTCAGTGGTCACCCTAACTGCTGTTAGGGATAGGGACGACAAGGTCTATTCAGTAACTGCTTCCTGCTGACAGGGCGATGAAGGGGCCCGCAGCGTCAGGGCTGACCACGAGAGGGGTTGTCAAGGGGACCGTGGTAGTAGGTTGTTTTCATCTCCACCAGAGGCATTTTAATTTGATGGATTCTAGGTGAGAAGAAACAAACTTGATGAGTTTAAAATGCAAGGCCCAAACACAAGCAAGAGAATAATGGCAACGATAGGCCCCAGATAGGGTAGGAACCAAGTCCTGGAGGGAAGCCAGGATTTTATTTGTTCCCCTACCTGAGTAGAAACCTGAGTTTCAAGAGATTGCTCCCGGAGCCACTTAGCCTGTTGGAGAATGTAGTCTGCACGTTCCTCTACAATGCCTGAAGTGTTCATATATGTGCAACAGGAGGCCAGGCGGTGGTCCATTACCATACAGGCAAGGGACGACAAAGACCTTTGCATGTCCTTAATGGCAAGGCCTACCTGGTCTGAGGTGTCCTCTACCACTTTGGTTAGGTTTTTTTGTAGTTACATGATTGGCAATCACCCCATAACTGATTCCAGCAAGGGCTCCAACTAATGCTGTTCTCCCTAAAACTATTAAAGTAACCTCTCTTATTTCTTTAGGAAGCTGTTCCTATTGTAGTTAGCATTTCTCTTTTCTTCCAAATGGCTGCATGAGCATGCAGGATCAGGAAGGAATACTTAGAATCTGTATAGATGTTGACTCTCTGTTCTTTTGACAGTCTTAGGGCTTCTGTTATGGCCACTAATTCTGCCAATTGAGCACTTGTATTAGGAGGAAGAGGACCTGATGTGAGGATGCCAAATTCTGTCACAACTGCAAATCCTGAATGTCTGACACCATTTTTAACAAAGGAACTGCCATCATTGTATAATTCTAGATCTGGGTTTTTAAAGGACTGATCAGTTAAGTCAGGTCAGGCAGCATAATTTTCCATAAGTACCTCCTCCTCACATGAGTGCTCAGGATTTCCCTCTGCCTCTGGTAGAAGGAATGCAGGATTTAGGCTCTGACAGGTCCTTAAAGTTATTTCTGTCCCTCCCAGAAGCTGGGCCTGATATTAAGTAGACAGCTGTCAGATAGCCAAAGTTCTCCTTTTGAGTTTAAAATTCCCCCTAGGTCTTGTGGGGTATAAACCATTAGGGGGCGGTTTAGGATAAGTTTCTGAGTTTCAAGCACTAGAAGGCTTACTGTGGCCATTGCTCTGAGGCATCCTGGCCATCCCTTGGCTACCTGATCTAACTCTTTGCTTAAGTATCCTGCTGGCTGGGGAGTGATGCCCCAGAGCTGAGTCACCACGCCCAAAGCCAGTCCTCCCTTTTCATAGACATATAATTGAAACTTGTCTTGTATTGGAAGACCCAGGGCGGGAGCTGTCATAAGAGCCTTCTTTAACCTGTGGAATGGATTTTCTGACTTGTCATCCCATTCAATAAAGGGCTGGGGATGCTTCTGTGCTTCCTTAAGGATTTGGTAAAAGCCTGGCTAGCTCTGCATATCCCAGGATCCAAATTCTACAGTATCCTGTGACCCCCAAAAAGGCCCTCAATTGTTTTAGAGTTTTAGGTAGAGAAAACATCAGGATTGGACAGATTCTATCTTCTCCTAGAGACCTCATTTCTTTCTCCAGGATAAGACCTAAATATGTAACCCTAGACTGACACAATTGGGCTTTTTCTTTAGAGATCTTATAACCTCTATCTGCTAAGAAGTTTAGTAAGGACTCAGTGGCTCATGAAATGACAGGCTTATTTGGTCCACAGAGCAGGAGGTCATCTACATATTGTAGCAGAGTAGCTTGTGGATATTGCCATTCTGCCAAGTCTTGGGTTAGAGCTAACCCAAAGAGGTGGGGGCTGTCTCTGAATCCCTGGGAGAGGCAGTCCAAGTGACCTGTCCAGACTTTCTTGTGGGGTCCTCAAAGGCAAAGATAGGTTGACTTTTAGGGTGTAAGGGAATGCAAAAGAAGGCATCTTTTAAATCCAGGACAGAGTAGTAAGTAGTACCTGGAGGTATTTGGGCTAAAAGCATATAGGGATTTGGAACTACAGGATGAAGAGGCACTACTGCTTGGTTGATTAGGTGGAGATCCTGGACTAGCCTCCATTTGTTAGGTCCCTTCCTGACACCGAGAATAGGAGTATTATATGGGTAGCAGTCCCTGTCTCTTTAAGTCTTTGATTATGGGAATTAGCCCCTCCTTAGCTTCTGGCTTTAAAGGATATTGTTTTTGATGGGGAAACCAGAAGGGGTCCTTGAGATGAGTTAGGACTGGGGCAGCTGTTCGTGCCCGTCCCACAGTGTGTCCATCCATCCACACTGTGGGGTCTACTTGTTCCTCTATTAGGGGCAAGCAAAAGTACTCTCCAAATTGGTGCTGTACCACCAATTTGGATAGAAGATCTTGCCCTAGCAGAGGAGTAGGGGTTTCTGGGATAATTAAAAAGGAGTGTCAGAAATGGAAATCTCCCCAGGAGCAGGCTAAAGGCTGAGTGAAATAACTCTAGAGGCTGGCCTGATATGCCTTGAACAATTTTCTTGGAGGACCTGGGTCTGGGAGAGAAGGGAATAGCTGAGATGCTGGCTCCAGTATCGATAAGGAGGCTGACCTTGTGCTTAATTTTGGGGCTCTTCTGCTTTTACAGTGGTTACAGAAGCCTGTATGGGAGGCCGCAGGACCCGTCATTGGGTGGGAGGCTCTGACCCCGGTTCCCAGGGGAATCGAGGACAGTGTGCCTTCCAATGTTTTCCCCGACAAATGGGGCAGGGTCCCAGAGGTAGCTTTCTCCGGGGGCACTCTCTCCTAAAATGGCCTGCCTGTCCACATTGAAAGCATGTCCTCGGGTTTGGACTTTGTCCCGGGGAAGCCTCTCTGAGTGCTGAGATCAGAGCCTCCTGCCATTTATCCTTTCTTTTTTCCTTTTCCAGGTCCTTCCTTTCTATTTCTAAGTCCCTGTTAGAGTATACAGACGTGGCTTCATGGACCAATTGATCCAGATCTCTGCTCCCTTCAGCCACCAATTTCTGAAGCTTTTTACAGATATCTGGTGCTGACTGTGTTAGAAATTTATCTTTTAGTACAATTTCCTCTTCCTGTGACTCTGGTACAACATTGGTATGCTTTTGTAAAGCATCCTTAAGTCTCTGTAGGAAAGCTACTGGAGTTTCTAAGGGTCCTTGCTGTACAGCTGTGACTTGGGAGTAATTAAGAGGTTTTACCTTGGCTCTCCTTAGTCCCTCAAGAATGCAGTGGATGAAATGGTTACGACTCCATTCATCCTTGTCATTTTCAGGGTCTCACTTAGGGTCATACCTAGGCACTGTCTGATCTCCTGTTGGAATTGGGAATTGAGGGTCCCTTCTAGGTATCCAGTGTCTTTGTCTTTCTTCTTCCTCCCCCTCCTCCTGTGAGGGCCCAGTATGAGATAGGCCTGTAGGGCCACTTTTATCTTAGTGATAATTGTCTCCAGCTGTGACTGCCTGATCTAGAACCCGCTGTTTCTCCAGAGAAGTGAGGGTCTGAGATAGCAATAGCATTACGTCTTTCCAGCTCAGTTCAAAGTTTTGGCTGACTTCTCTAAATGCCTGGATATACTGATCTGGATTTTCTGTGTAAGTTCCTAAATCCTTTTTTATTTCTTTAAGTTCACTCACTCTAAAAGGAACATGAGCTCTGTCCCCTCCAGGAATTAACTGGAGGGGTAAGAGTCCTGTGAGACTGTCTAGTGTGTGAGGTAGTTTCCAGGCTCAATGCATGAGGGATTATTGATCATCCCTGCTGTCCAGGTCGATCCAGGTCTGCCCAAAGGCAGTACTGGAGCACTGGAAGCAAGAGGTGACCTCCACTCTCGGGCCATGGAAACCATGAAGAAAGCATGAGAGATCTGATTGTCTGTTTGCCACAGACATGGCTGGGGAGGTCCAAGACTTAGCCACCTTTGGGGCCTCAGGGCGGGTCAGGGAGTTGTGTCTCCAGCCTTTGGGTGACACCAGAGAGTGCCCCGGCCAGAACACCTTTTGTGGCTTGAAGACAAACTTTCCTTTCCACCGGCTGTTTTCGGACCTCCCCTTAAGCTGGTCAGATCTTGAAAGAGAGTCTTAGCGTTTAAGGAGAGGAAAAAAGAAAAAGCCTTGGTGCACTGAAGTCGAGTTCCGCCCACATAGCATTGGCAGTGCAGTACAAACCCCTGCCTGGCCTCTGAGTTTCCTCAGATTGCCTGCCGTACAGCTGTAGTGGGCTCGGGCCTTTTCCTCAGTTTCCCAAGGAAGAAACCCTCCTTAACAAGACAGAGAGAGAGGGAGAGAAGGTTGAACTGAGAGTTCCACCTTAGTTAGGCAGTGGTGGGGGGGGGGTCTCTCCTGGAAAACAGACTCCACCGGAGTGCTGGACGCTCACGGTCACATTCCTAGGCAGTTTTTCCCAGTTTGCCACAACCTATACCGACCTCAGGTGATGGCTGGTCCCTTCGCGCATTGCCAAATATGATGCACAGATGACACGTGCAGGAATTTCAGATGCTCAGGGTTCTTGAGCCTGTTCTGAGAATGAAAGCACAGACAGACTCTAACAGCAGAGGTCAGAAAGATTTTATTTGCAGAGAATTTAGTTAGGGAAAAGAGAAGAGAAACACTGCATATTGGAGAATGCAGGGGGACCCGGAAACCGGTGATCCCGTGGGTGGGTCAGGGTGAGGAGTGGGGTTTTATAGCCTATTTGCATTGCCTGATGGCGGAGATGCCTTTCAGATGCAAACGGGCGTTTCCTAGGGAGAAGTGTCTCCTTGACCACTTATTGCCTTTTGGGACCTCCTGCAGTCCGTTCTTCAGTCCTTCACCCCCATCCACCATGAGAGCACTGTGAGCCCTACATCCTGTAAAGGGACACACGGTTTCACAATCATGGCCCCCTGGGGATGCCTCAAAATGCTTCACGGCTGACAACCAGAAGGCTTTCACAGGACTGTGTATATGTTTTCACAGAGATATGTCAAAAGGCCACTCCACCCCTGACTCCTGACTCCCTTCCTCAACAAAAAGGACCAAATAAAAATCCCTAAATGTAAACAACAGGGAGCTACCAATTTTCTGGGTTCCCTGTCTGTTTCCAGGGGTAGCTTCTCCTTTTTCTCTAATAAATCCTACTTTGAGTGCTGACCTTGTTGTCTCAGGAGTCAATCCGCTGCCTCAAGAGCCAATTATTTGGCCCGTGGAGGCAGGAACTCTCTGCCTCCTTGTCTGGTGAGACAGAGACACCAGATTCAGGCATGGTGGAAGTAGGTGCTCAACTCCAATCAAATACCCCTTTCTCACTCATTCCTCCTTCTTCCCTCCATTTGTTTATTTGCTGGTGACTCTCACCCACTAGCTTAATTCTCAGACAATTTCTGTTAAAAATAGAGTCAGTGGTGCTCCATTTTTAAGGCAAGGCGTTTAACTCTGGCCGCTTGCTTGTGGATGGTGGGGGAGGACCAACTGATAAGGGAACTTAAACTGGGAGGGGTAAATCACCATAGAATGAGGGAATGGGTAAAAACTGTGTATGTGCCAGAAAGCACAAGACACAGGGAGCCCTTCCTGCCACAAAGGAATGAGGCAGGCTAGAAATAGGAAAAGTTGGGGGCTCATGAAGGTTGCCTGGGAATGGCCAGACCACCCTCACCTGGCTGGGAACCGCCCGTGCCTCTCCCTACTCGTTCATTATTGGGTGGGAACCTCCTGGGCCTGCCTTCCCATGGGGGAGGGTAGGTTTTAAAAGCAACTGAAAATGAAAAGCTCTCTCTCTCTCTGGCCAGTGGACTCCACCTGCACCCACTGTGCCCTCTTCTTTCTACTTTCCTTCCCTCACCTGGCAGGACAGGTGACCCCTTCTCTCAATAAAGCTACCCTATTTCACCTCATCCATATGCTTTGCTTGGATTTTTCCATTTGGAGCACAAAAAGCAGGATCTTCTGGTCACAGACTGCACTGAGTGCCATTAACAGGAAGGTGGATACCACTCGAAGCCAATGAGGGACTTGTGGACTGGACAATATGATGCTGTTGCAACCGCTTTGGGTGTGTCTGCTCACCAGGAACCCGATCTTGCAAGCCAGCCATTAAAGTCTCGTCTTCACTGTACTCCATGTGTCTTTGAGTTTGGAAAAGTGAAAGTGTTTCTCACAATTTCTATACCTCTCAACCCCTGGAAATGGTGTGCTTATATTCTGTCCAGCACACCGAGAGTTGTCCTCTGTGATTAGTGCCTAATAATGGTATTGGATGGGGAGGGGGAGCTATCAAACTTTTTGTTTGCTGGGTGCCGGTGGCTCACACCTGTAATCCTAGTTACTCAGGAGGCAGAGATCAGAAAAATCTTGGTTCAAAGCCAGATGGGGCAAATAGTTCCGTGAGCCCCTAACTTGAAAAACCTTTCACAAAAATAGGGCTGGTAGACTGGCTCAAGGTGAAGGCTCTGAGTTCAAGTCCCAGAACTGCAAAAAAAAGACACTTTTTTTTTCTGTGTGTGGGACTGGATTTGAACTCAGGGCTTCACACTTTAAAAGCAGGCACTTTACTGCTTGAGCCACTCCTCCAGTCCAATTTACTCCAGTTATTTTGAGACGGGGTCCTGTGAACATTTTGCCTGGTCTAGCCTTGAACTTTGATCCTCCCTATCCCAGCCTCCCAAGTAACTAGGATGACAGGTGTGAGCCATGGGCACCTGGGGTTTGAACTCAAGACCTCCTGCTTGCTAGGCAAGCCCTCTCATCACTTGGGCCACTCCACCAGCTGGATAGGGTAACCCAGGCTGACCTCAAACCCACTATGTTGCTCAGGCTGGCCTTGAACTCACCGTCCTCCTGCCTCACCCTCCCAAGTGCTGGGATAACAGATGTGCACCACCACACTTGGTTAAATTTGGTTTTTAAAAATTCAACCAAGGTATAAAAACAAAATAAATAACCCTAGGGAGAGGGGACTGTTCATGTACACAAACTGTGGTTTTCTGGGTCATGTCTGCAGAGGCAAATGTAGGATGAGAGAGGTTGGGGGCGGGATTTGGAATGAGAACTGGGAACGGTAAGAGGGTGAGGAAATCCTCTTTTCTTGTCTGGTGACTGGAACATGGGGTACATGAATGTTTCCCAAGAATTATGCAAAGTTGCCCAGTAATGTACCTGATCAAAATCTTCGATGATGGAGACAGCTTATTTTGACATACATCCAGGGGAAGAAAGAGGGGTTGATGGATAGGTTTATATAAATATATATAATAAAAAAAAAATATATATATATATATATAAAATAAAGCAAGTATATTTTCTTTTTCTTTTTTTTTTGGTGGCACTGGAGTTTGAACTCAGGGCCTTACACTTGCTAGGCAGGTGCTCTACTGCTTGAGCCACTTGAACCACCACACCAGTCCTTTTTCATGATGGGTTTTTCTTATGTGTGAGATAGGGTCTCCCAAACTATTTGCCTGAGCTAGTTTCGAACTGCAATCCTCCTGATCTCTGCCTCCTGAGTAGCTAGGATTACCTCCACCAGCACCTGGCTCAACTTTTCTCCGACTTTAAATCTTTTCATAATAAATTACTGGGGGGGACCGTTCAATGGCTCCCACTGCCTCTAGAATAAATTAGCATCCTTCATGATACCACTCAAGTCCACCCTCCCTGGCTTCACCTAGTGACCTCTTTCATGCCAGAGTTTCCCAGACTGAGTGTACAGTTTCCTTTTTTTTTAATTTTTAAAAAATTTTTTCACATTTTTAAAAGTTTTTGTTGTGCTAGGGATACATTGTGACATTTACCAAAGTTCTTAACAATATACCTAGTGGAATTTTCCCTGGGCATGAAGTTTCTTAGCAATTAAATGCTAAATGGAGGACTGTTGCAGGGGGGCTCAGGCAGAGACTGAGAGAGCACCAAAGCTTTTGGGAAGCAGGTTTATTAAGCAAGTCAGCAGCAACTTAGCAGACTCAAGTCCAAAGGCTGAGCCCCGAGAACAAAGGGGCTTCCTTATATACCATTTAGAGCAGGTTACAGAAAAGGGGGGTACAGCTTGTCCCATACATAGTCACATGCTATTTTATTGGCTGCTTTAACCTTTGGGGCGAGGTGACCCTTGTCTGGTCTCCAGGTGACATTCTCCAACTGTGGTTTTTCTTTGTTTCACTGTAGCACTTATTAACTCTCATTATCATTTATTACCTCCCTTTGCCCTCCCTGCCTTCCTGCCACAGAAGGAATGACAAAGGTGACTCCATTTTGGATGAGAGAGGCAGTTTAGAAGCAGACATCTAAAGAAACATAGGAAACAACAGGCTTCTCAGAGAAAGAACAATTCACCAAAGTAGCACAGTGTGGGGAGTGGGCCCCAAGGCCAGGACGAGCTGACCAGCCCCTCCAGGAATGTCCAGTCCAAAAAGGAGAGGGATGGACAGGTGGTCGGATTTCAGGAGAAGTCGGCTAGGCACAAACCAATCACAAATATAGTTTGGAGGTAAAATAGTTGGATCTCAGCCAGTTGGAGCCCTGTGTCATCTCCTCCACTTCCGCCACTGTACGGCTTAGCTCTTTCCCTGAGTCCTACCTGTCAGGGTGCTTTGCGATCCTTTCAACAAACTTAGATCTTGCTTTACCCTTAGCTCCTGGTCCAGTGTCTTTAGTCATCACTATGCCAGGGCATGAACTCGGGAACAATCCACTACTATCAAGAGGGGGATGTGATTATGTTTGATTGGGTTCACTCCACATTTTGGGGGATCCTACAGTTACTTCAGCTTTTCTTTAAGAACATTTTTTTGGGGGGGAGGGGTGCAGACAAAATAAAGCAGAAAGTAGGGCGTAAGTGTGAATAATGCAAGTAAGTCATGAATTAGGAGCCCTCATCACTCTTGTATTCAGTAAATAGCTGTTGAGTTAGGTATAGGGTACACATCCTCACAGACTGACAGGATGCCCACTCACATGGAGTCCAGTCCTATTTTTCTTTTTTGGTGGGACTGGGATTTGAACTCAGGGCTTTGCTCTTACAAAGCAGGCGCTCTACCCCTTGAGCCACACCTCCAGTGTATTTTGCTCTGGTTATTTTGGAGATGGGAGTCTCGTGAACTATTTGTGTGGTTTGGCCTGGAACCTCAGTCTTCCTGATCTCAACTTCCCAAGTAGCCAGCATTACAGGTGTGAACCACCGGCTCCACGCCTCCAGTCCTATTAAAGGCAACAAATTAGTGAACAGATTACATAAGATAATTACAATTTGGATTAATCATGTGATGAAAATAAATGAGGAGTTACAGTCGAAAGGAGCATGGACTGGAAGACCTGTAGTATGTAGGTTGGCACAGAAGTTCTTTTTTTTTTTTTTTTTGCAGTACTGAGCTTGAACTTGGGGCCTACACCTTGAGTCACTTCATCAGCCCTTTCTTAGTGGTGGGTTTTTTCAAGATAGGGTCTCACAAACTATTTGCTCGGGCTGGCTTTGAACTGTGATCCTCCTGATTTCTGCCTCTTGAGAAGCTAGGATTACAGGCGTGAGCCACCAGCACCCAGCCAGAAGTTCTTTCTGTGAAGGCAAGATTTCTTGCCACTTGAAGGAGGATTAGAGTCAGCCATGCAAGGATCTAGAAGAAGAGTATTCCAGGCAAAGGGAAGAGATACACACAAGAGAAAAAAATCTTCCAATGCTGAGACAGGGGAGACTAGCATCAAAGAAAACCGGCGAGGGAACAGGGGCAGGTCTGCAGTTAAGGTGAATGGAGCATGACAGCACTGGTGGATTTTTGTAAATAGGGGTGTGATGTAGATATGATTTATCTTGTTAAAGATGGTACTGGTGACTGTGTGAAGAATGCAATAGAGCAGGCAATACCTGAAGGACTTCCTGATTATGTCAGCAAAAAGAGACTGATTTCTACCCACCTCAGCTTGTCACAGGATGGGCTGAACCACCCAGATCATGGAGCAGTTGTCCATCTTACTAAGAGAAATAGTTCTCATAGCAACAAAGACAACACTTCCAGTCCGTACAGATCCAGCTTGACATGACTACAGCCATCTTGGTTGTAACTACCGCCTTCACTGCCAGATGACCCAGGCACATATTCCAAATCCTACAGATCAGGGCTCAGGGTATAGCTAGCTCAGTGGCAGAGCACATGTTTATCAAGCTTTATGGGGTTCAATTTCCAGTCCCCCCCATAGTGTAGTAACCATAAGGACAAAGCCATTAAGACAGTCACCTGAGACTTTTGTGCTGGCCTCTGAATTCAGGACTACTTCTAAACCGACACTTAGCATGTTAACCCCTTTTTTTAATGAGGTCAGGAACATTCTGGTTGGCCATGGGCTGCCTTTCTTAGCACAGCATAGAAATGCCTCCTTCCTCCTTGGACCTGGGGGATGCCCTGCTCCCTGCTACACAAAACACGCTTCTGTCTGTAAGGCCCTGGAAAATTGAGCTTTGTGCAATCCCTGGTTTGTTTGCTTTGTTCTTTGGTCTGTCTTGGAAACCTGTTCTCATACACCAGGTTTTCCAAAACACTGTCTCTTACCCCTGTTGACGGACAACAAAAGCATTCCCTTGATACTTGGCTTTTGTTCAGAGTGTGTCTTTTCATGTTTATTGATGTTGTACAATGTGGCCATTTGTCAAAATGTCAGGGGCCATTATCTCAAGAGCTCTGGGTCCTAGGAAAGCCACTTCCTCTTGTGGGCAGAGCATGAAGTGTCTTTCTAATTATAGCCCTGCTGAAATTCCATGTCTTTTCCTTAAGAGAAGCGTCTAAGCCAGAGCTTGGCGAGGAGTATTCTACGCTTTATTTCTTGCCTCGTTTTCTTTGGAATCTGTCAATGTCAAGAGGTTTTGTTGGTGGTGTTGTTAGTTGTTACTGTAAAAATGTACTGAACTTTGGGTTGAGAAAACTGGCTTTTCTGAAGAGAAAGTGATTTTTTTTAAAAAAGAGGTTGTGGGAGTCTGTGTCCTGGTTGCAAAAATAGCGAAATCAGGCCTTTCAATTAATTCCCTACTTAGAATTTAGTTAGTTCTTGCAAAGCTGTCTTGACTGGCTCACCTGGATGCAAACCCACTTATTTCCAATAGAAAATCATCTCAGACTTTTGAGATGGAATGTCTCACCCACAAACAGCTAGAGGTGGGGGAAGGAGGGCTAATTGAAGCACATTGAATAAATAGAAGAATGGAAATGGGCGTAATTTCCTGCCCCTGAATTAAAAGCTGATTCAACCAAAAATACATTTCAACATCCTTATATTAAATAACACAGGGCCAGACATCAAACATAGCTGCTTGTTCCAGAAATGCTGGCTCCTAAAAGATAAAACGATGAAGCAGGTTGGATGGATTCTTATTACGGTTTGCCTCCAGTTCTGGATGCAGTGGTGCAAACTGTAATCCCAGCTACTTGGGAGGCTGATGCAGGAGAATTGTGAGTTCAAGGTCAACCTGGGTCTTATTTAAAAAAGAAAAAAAAATGCTGCCCAGCACTGGTGGCTTAGGCCTGCAATCCTAGCTACTTGGGAGACTGAGATGGGGAAGATCAAGGTTCAAGGCTAGCCTGAATAAATAGCTTGTAAGACCCCCATCTCCAAAATAACCAGATAAAATGGACTGGAGGCATGACTCTCACAATAGGATGCCTGTTTTGCAAGCACAAAGCTATGAGTTCAAACCTCAGTCATATCAAAAAAAAAAAGTCTTTTAAATCAGCCCACCACCTCTACCCTGTAAGTACTCTTTGCTGAAGAAAGGGATCAAAATATCCCTTTCACTCCAAAATACCTTGGATTATTTTGAGCAGAAGACAATTGAGGATCAATAGATTTAGCAAGAGTTGTCACGTCTTCCCTTCTCTGCCTGAAAGCAAACTACATTTCTCTCTGGGAAGAGGTCCCCACTCCCACTCCATACAGAGAGAGAGGAGTTGAGTGACAAACAGACCTTGCTAAAATGCCCTTGCCTTCTAGACTTCACTCTGTAGATCTTCTGCTAGCTTGCTCACGATTTATTGCCCTTTGAAGCTGAAACCTTCTTTTCTTTGTTGTGAAAGGGCAGATAAGCCCCTGAGAACACGTGTTTCTTAGAGTTTTAGCATTTTTTCCCCTTTGAACAGCCTTGCATATAAATATGAATGAAAATTGTGGGTTTTTTTTTTCTGCTTATCTGTTTTTGGTTAGCACTAAACCTAAGAGGATAGAAGAAAAACGTTTGCTTCTTGACACTGATTTCTTCATTTTGAGAGACTACCAGGACTTCACCAAGATGGTGTTCTTTGGCTGGATATTGTGGCTCAAGTGGTAGAGCACTTGCTTAGCAAGCCTGGGGCCCTGAGGTCAAACCCCAGTACTGCCCAAATAAAATAAAATAAGATAAAATTAGTTTAAAAGATAGTGTTCTCCTTTATTGCCACAAATCTAATAAACCTACCTATGACTGACCAGCTAGTTTTATCAGAGGTCCGTGTGTGTGCATGTGTGTGTGTATGTGTGTGTGTGCTTCTGGGAATCAAACCCAGGGTCTTAGGCAAGTGCTCTGCCACTGAACCACAGTGGCAGTACAGTGGTGCTGTATGTGCAACACCTCTCAGTTCTATCCCCAGCACCAAAACAAAACAAACAGCCCAACAAAATGCAGTAGTCTGGCCAGGTGTGGTGATGCATACCTATAATCCTAGTACTTGGGGGGCTGAGATCGAAAGTTCCATGCCAGCCTGGGCTACAGAACCAGACACTGTCTCAAAAAAAAAAAAAAAAAGTGCACTGGTCCAAATAGTTTGGTTGCATAATTGACAAGATAATGAAATTCTCTTTTGTATGATCAAGTTTTCTATTTCTGTTATGCTCTATCTACATTTATAATCACAAACTGCCTTACACACATGCTCAAAGTGCATTCTATGAAAAACATTACAAGGCACACCGATTGTGGAAACTGGTCACCGTTCCTCATCTCTCCCTCTAGTAATGCTTCTTGGCAGCTCCTTCCCTAAAGAAATGGGGGTTGGTTTCCACTGCCCCTCAATTCAGGCTGGCCTACTGACTTACTTTGGCCAAAGAAATGCAACACAACCAAGGGTGTGCCAGCTCTGTGCGTAGGCCTCAAGACAGCCTTTCAGGTTTTGTTCTTTCTTTCCTGAACACCCTGGGTCTGTTACCTGAACAAACCCATCATGTCAAAAAGACCAGCCTACATCAGAACTACCTGCCCACCCAACCTACACCCAACACAGGTATATGGGTAAGCCTGACTGGCCCAGCAGAATCAGCTGACCAATAGACTCTCCAATGTCTACTATTTGGGGTCATTGAGTTTTGTAGCTGTTATGCAGCAGGAGCTCACTGACACAAATTACACGGCAGATACTTTATACTGCCTTACAACATCTATTTCTCTCTCTTCTTCCTATCAAACAGATTTCAAGTTTGGTTGAGAAGCTGTGACCTCAGTGAAGGTAGGTAGTGACCCATGACATTTCCTTCCACTGCTAGCCAAGGTGGGACACGATTCAGCCTTGTTAGATGGGACCATCCCTTGGGTCAACCAAGGTACCCCTCAGAATTCCCATATCAAGGTACAGAGTTTCATACATGGAGGCCAGACAGGAGAAACATATGGCTGAGATGGGGGCGGGGTAAGTCACGTCAACCTGTTTTAGAATGAAGCAGGAGAGATGAGGTTTTTTTAATCTATTTGGAGAAAACGCATGCAATTCCTATCTGTGTAATAAATTCCCCGAAACAGTGAATTTAAGTGTCACCTCTTTCAACATAGCCACCACAGAACAAGTTAATAGAGAGCCTTTAGAATTCTGGGAAGAGAAGTGCCATATACGGATAAGAAGATACACGATCATTTTTATGGCTCCCACGAAAATGTTCTTTTTTGCCGGGATGAAAACAACCGCAGTGGCTGGTGATGACGGGTGAGAACCAGGCTGAATGAGCCTGGCTCCGAGGACGTGACGTGGAAGGGCTATGAAGGCCTTGTTACTGTAGACCATGTTTTATGCCTTTTCTTTGAACGCTATGTTTCTGGGGCCAGGTTGCTGGCGTCTGTCATACATTATATTTTAGACCAAAGTTCTACCTTCTAGACAAGAAATGACATATAACAACTGCTTGACACATTGACTAACAGTCAAACTCGATTTGGAAGTTCCTGGAATGATGGCTTGCTTCGTCTTCTCAATGAGTTCTCATTTTCCCCCTTTGGAAAGGATGTCGTCTCGGGTGGCCGAAGATGCTGGGCAAAAGCTGTTCATCACCTTCCCTCTCTAAGAGATAACAGAGATTCGTCTCCATATTCATGCTTTCAGCAGCAGGAGACTGATTGAAACAATTCCTCTCTCCTCGGCCCACTCCTCCTTTGATCCTTTATAACATGGAATAGTTGCTGGATATTATTTTCTTACTCTAGCGAAATCAGTTTCTCTGCAGCTTTTGCTGTATTTTATTCATGTGGTCTATTCTGAAGCTCCTTTCTGAATGCAAATATTTAAAGGAGTATTTTTACATTAGTGTCATAGTTTTCAGAGGTTCAAAAGTGGCCAGTTTTGAAAATAAACTTACTTTTTAAAGAACTGTTTTAGACTTAACTGAGCATGGTGGTACATGCCTGTAATCCCAGCTTCTTGGGAGGCAGAGGCAGATGGATGAAGCCAGCCTCAGCAAAAGTAGCAAACCTTATCTCAAAAACAAAGCTAGCTGGGCATCAGTGGTTCATGCCTGTAATCCTAGTTACTTAGGAGGCTGAGATCAAGAGGATCACAGTTTGAAGCCAGCCCAGGCAAATAGTTTGAGAGACCCTATCTCAAAAAATACCAACACAAAAATGGACTGGTGGAGTGGCTCATGAGGTAGAGTGCCTCCCTAGCAAGTATGAGACCCTGAGTTCAGACCCCAGTATAAAAAAAAAAACACAAAAAATGCAGGTAGAGGGCACCTGTAATCCTAGCTACTCAGGAGGCAGAGATCAGAAACATCATAGTTCGAAGCCAGCCCTGGCAAATAGATCATGAGACCCTATCTCAAAAAAAAAAAAAAAAACCCATCACAGGTGTTGGTGGAGTGGCTCAAGTGGCAAAGCACCTGCCTAGCAAGCATGAAATTCAGCTCAAACCCCAGTACGACACAAAAAAATCATGAAAAAGGGCTGGTGGAGTGGCTCAAGGTGTGAGCCCTAAGTTCGAACCCCAGTATTGCAAAAAAATAAAAAAAGGGCTGGTGAGTGACTCGAGTAGTAGAGTGCCTGCCTAGCAAACAGAGGCCCTAAGCCCTGAGTTCAAACCCCAGTACCACAAAAAAACAAAAACAAACAAAAAAAAAAACCAAAAAACAGAACTACATAAACAAAAGGGCTCAAGTGGTAGAGTGCCTGCCCAGCATGAGGGAGGTCCTGGATACAATTCCTCCTGCCATAAAAAGTAATAATAGTTTTAAAGAAAAATTGTGAAGGTATGACATAAGTTCCTATACACTGTGTACCCAATTCCCATACAATTATCTTATGTTGCCTGACACATCTGTTACAATCAATGAATCAATATAGATTCATTACTTTTTTTTGTGTGTGGTTCACTAGGGTTTGAACTCAGGGCCTACACCTTGATCCACTCCACTAGTCCTTTTTTTGTGATGGTTCTTATGTTTTGAGATAGGGTCTCACAAACCATTTGCTTGGGCTGGCTTTGAACCTGGATCCTGTGGTGTGCTCAGGCAGTGTAAGAAACCTCCACTATTACTTGTGTCTTCATTTGGCATGTTGGGGCAAGTGGTTAGACCTGACATGTGGAACCCCAGGAGTTTGGGCCTGTGACCTAAAACTTTGGTTTCAATAACTATATTTTATTTTCTTTTGAGTCAGTAGCTTTGAACTTGTGATCCTCCTAACTCAGCCTCCCAAGTGCTGGACTTGCAGGTATAGGACACCACACCTGGGTTTGATGATAGTTGTAAGCAGTACAGGTCAGGGGCTGGCAGAGACGCTTATACACTGGAATGCCTGCCTTGGAAGCGCAAAGTCCTCAGTTCAAAACCCCAGTACTGGGCTGGGATGTAGCTCGGTGGTACAGCGCTTGCCTAGCATGCGTGAGGCCCTGGGTTCGATCCCAGCACCAAAAAAAAGAAAAGACAAAACCCCAGTACTGCCCCCACTCCCACCCTCAAAAAAGTACTGGTCAGGTAGTTTGTGGAATGTCCATCTATTGGAAATTGTCTGATGTTTTCCTACAGTTAAACTTCCTCGAGATTATGGTAGGAATATAGGTATGATGCTATTTTAATATATCATGTCAAGGATTTGAACTCAGGGCCTATGCGCCCCCCCCTTTTTTGTGAAGGATATTTTTGAGATAAGGTCTTGTACAGTATTTGCCCAGGCTGGCTTTGGATGGTGATCCTCCTGATCTCTGCCTCCTGAGTAGCTAGGATTACAGGCGTGAGCGACAGATGTGTTTTTAAATGTAATCACTTATTTAAATATCTGTGAGTCAGCGTGGACTCACAGATACTTAAAATAAACAACTTTTCAATTGAAAATCACGCTGGATTAAAAAATCACACTGAGAATAAGGAGGATGCAGTGGGGAGGTTGGTTTGGTTGATAAACCTTTCACCAAATCATGAGTGAACATTTTGTTTCCTTTTTGTATGTGGTGCTGGGGATCAAAAACTGATCTTATTTTCACAGAGCAAGTCTGGTATTCAGAAATACAAGTATCGAGTAATGTTTAGACTTGCTTTTAGGGCTGGGGTGTAGCTTAGTGGTAGAATGCTTGCCTAATATACACAAAGACTGGTTTGAACCCCAGCTCTGGAAAAACAAACCAAAAACCACACAAAAACAAAACCTATGAATACATAGACAGCACTGATTTCATGACAGATGATGTTTTGTTTTCTTTCTTTCTTTTTTTAATAAAAAGGGTTATTCATTATTTTTTGGTGGTACCTGGGTGCACTCAGGGCTTCACACTTGCTAGGCAGGTGCTCTGCCACTTGAGCCACTCCCCAAGCTTGTTTTCTTTCCTTCCTTCTTCTCTCTTTCCCCTCTCCTTTCTCCCTTCCTCCCTTCCTTCTCTTCATTTTTTTTTTGGCAGTACTGGGATTTGAACTCAGGGCCTTATGCTTGCTAGGCAGGTGCTCTTACCACTTGAGCAACTCTGCCTGACCCCTTCATTTTTTTTCTTTCCTAAGGCAGTCTTGCTATGCGACCAAAATTGGCCTGGAAATTGTGATCCTCCTGCCTCAGCTTCCCAAGTGGTGAGATTGCACCATCCATTTTCTCCCTAGGCGCTTGCCTTTCCATCTGGTGATTGACTGACTGAGAGCATGTTATGTGCTCTGATAATATACTAGAGGTTGGGATCTTCCAGAATTCACCTTGTTTCTGACTTAGGAGCTCTAGGTTGGCTTTCAAGATGGCTTACGGTTAAGTCAGCTTTGGTGGCTCTAATTCTTCCAAGAGAAAGAACAAGGATGGTTAGCAGACACACTTGGGCTCCCATCCTGGTTTTGGTTCAAACCCCAGTACCACCCTCCCCCCACAAAAAAGAAAAAGCAAATTGATCCCTAACAATCTCCTCTCTTGAGAACTTGCAGAACCTCTTCTTGTACCTTCATGCAAACCTGTAACCAGTGGGGTCCATGTTTGACAGCCACCATCCAGTCAGGGGTAGAATCATAATAAGGGACATTCTACAAAGTCATTGATCAGTGCTCCTCAAAATATCAGTCACTGTTGGCAGTGTGGCTCAGTGGCGCAACAAGTGCTCAGCATGGGTGAGGCCCTGTGTTCACGCGCACACACACACACACACACACACACACACACACACACACACACGGCAGTCATGAATAATAAAGGAAGACCTAATGTAAGGGGGGCAATGACAGAGGTGACTCCATTTTGGATGACAGAGGCAGTTTAAAAGCAGATATCTAAGGAAGCTGGGAAATAACAGGTTTCTCAGAGAAAGAACAAGCCTTCACCAAAGTAACAAGACGCAACTGCCCGATAGGGAGTGGGCCCCAAGGCCAAGACGAGCTGACCTCCTGGAATGTCCAGTCCGATCAGGAGAGGGATGGACAGGTGGTTGGATTTAATGAGAGAATGACTAGGTGCCAACCAATAACAAATATAGGGTAGTTGGACCTCAGCCAGTTAGTGCCCTATGTCATCTCCTAAGCGTCAGCCTTTCTTTGGCTTAGCTCTTTCACTCAGTCCCACCCACTGTCAGGGAGCTTTGCGATCCTTTCAACAAACTGTGCTTGCTTTAACTCTTTACTCCTGGTCCGGTATCTTCAACTGGTGACAATGCCAGTTGATACAACCATCTTGTATCACTAGGAACTGCCACAAATTGGAGGAGACCAAGAAGATATAACGAAATGCAGAGCTTGGTCTTAACTGGATCCAACAATAACAATGATTTTGAGCTGATGGCATTTGAGCTCCTGCAATCCCCCAAAATGTAGAGCCTCCTAAAGAAAGAGAATGAAACAACAGAATACAAAAGAAACTCAATTGTGTTGGCACCCCACCCAGTCAAGACCCTCCTACCTCATCTGTTCTCTCAGAAGTCCATTTATCTTCCGGAACTCATTGGTTTCTCCACAAGTGTCCTTTCCCTCTTCACCTATCAAGATGGCAGGAGTATAACGCCCAATGCTGATCCTTTCAGTCACATTTTTTCTGTGGACTTCCATGTACATACCTACGTACATGAATATAAAAATCTATCTTTTCTCTTGCTAATTTGTTTCATATCACTTTAAATGGCAGGATCCCAGTCATTGAACCTAAGAGAATAGAGGATTTTTGTTGTGGTTTTGTCCTAAAAGTCAGAGAAAGACATTAGTGGAAAAACTGGCAAAATTAAATGTCTGCTGCAAATCATCTGTGGTAATTTCTTGGTTTTGATCATTGTTACGAAAGCTCTATAAGATTTGATATTAGGGAAATCTAGGTGAAAGTTGTGCAGGACTTCTTTGCATTATTTTTATAAATTATTTCAAAGTTAAAAAGTTAGAAACAAAGCAAAACTCCAGCAACAACAGCATCAAAGAGCAAAGGCTTTTCCCTTTTACGTTTCTGTTTTGCAGTGCTGGGGATCGAACCCATGATCTTATGTGTGCTAGACAAGCACTTTACCAACTGAGCTGAGTCTCTGGTCCTCGGTGCATAAATCTGGAATGCAGCTTGGTCTGGATTTAAATCCTGATTCTCCCACAAAAGAGTTTTGGATGAACCTAGGGCAAGTTAAACTCAATCCTAGAGCCATTGGTTTCCTTATCCATATGTGAGGGAAGCAAACGTGAGAGGGAATAAATGGCAGAAGTGACCCTGGGAATGTAAGGGGAACAGATGGCAGAAGCAACCTTGTCTTAGATAAGGGAGACGGAGGCATCCTTGAAAGCAAACATCTAGGGAGCCATGAGGAGTGGTTTCTCACCCAGATAATAAAGCACAGCGCTCTTTCTCCTAGATAAGGGAGACAGAGAAGCTTCTTTAAAGACAGACGTCTAAAGACATGAAAAAAATAGACCTCTTAAGGAAAACAGCACAGCAAACTTTCCCAAGATAGCAAACGGGGGGGGGCGGGGGGGGTGGCGGAGGTGGAGCGGGGGGAGGGTCTCACCAAAATAATATAAGTAAATAAAAAGAGCTGGGCGTGTTGAGCGCAGCTGTCATCCCAGCATCTTGGGCTGGTGAGTGGCTCAAGTGGTAGTGCCGGCCTAGCAAAATAGTGAGCGGTAGTCATAAATGTTCATGACAGGTCCCAAGGACAGGATGGACTAATGAGACCCTCTTGGAGTGTCCAGTCTGATAAGGATGAGGGGAGGGCAGCCAGATGGTTGGGTGCAGCAAGAAGTTAATTAGACAGCCAATTACAGATGCAACTTCAAAGTGGAGTGGGAGCCTAAGTCAGGCAGAGCCCTATATTACCCCTTAGACGTCAGCCATTGTTTGGCTTAGCTCTTTCACTGAGTCCCACCCGTCAGGATGCTCTGCAATCTCTTCATGCTTTACTCTTAACTCCTGGTCCAGGGCCTTCAATCATCGACTTCACCAAGATACAACTCGGGAACAGCACTCCAGTATGATGGCTGTGACAGTGACAAGGGTGACAAGAGGATGCCCCTCACAGGGATGTGGGGACACACTCATGCATGTGAAGCTGTCAGCACGTTGTAGGGATCAGCAGAATCAAAATCACTGTATCTGCTAGTTTGGCACCAGGGAGAGGCATAGGGCCCTGCAGCCAGTCTCTGCTCTTGGAGCCCCTCTGCCCATGGATGTCACCTGGCTTTAAGAAGAGAGGTTGAGCTGGGTGCCCATGGCTCAGGCCTACAGTCCTAGGTACTTGGGAGGCCGAGATCAGGAGGATCAGGGTTCAAGGTCAGCCTGGGCAAATAGTGTGTGAGACCCCCATCTCCAAAATAACCAGAGCAAAACAAACTGGAGGTGTGGCTCAAGGGTTTGATCCTACACTGAAATCTTCTTTGTGCCTTAAATCAGAAGAGGTTCAGGCTAAGCAAAATGGCTCCTTTTCCCTTGCCATCCTTCTATCCATGTCCATACAAAATCACTCATCTTCAAGGGCATTTATCTGCCTTTTTCCTATTCTTCAGTCTCTCTTTGACCTTGAGTGACTGGCTGTGGATTTTGTTGTTTGGAAGGAGAAGCTCAGTGCTCTGACCACTGTCTGTCTTCAGCTGACACAGCATAGTCGGGCTGCTCTTGGCCCCATTGGAGAGAAGCAAGCAGGCGTGCTGGGCTTCGTTTGACCCAATCTAGTCTATGCAGCCACAGGGAAAGGATGGTGTAAGAAAGGGACTCGGGAACCCAGAGTTGGGACTTGTCCCTGTTGGGGTCCAAGGTCGACCACCCCTCAGGGAACAAAAGACACTCACAATAATGTAAGCCACAAAGCGAGGTTTATTTCCAGCTAGCTGGGGTCCGGGTATCTGCCCGATGCAGCGGGTTTCAATGAGGACCCCGAATGCAAAGTTCAGGCTGCTTTTATATTTTTTTAAACATTAGTCATGGTCACACAGCAATTTTTATGGCCCCTGGGGTCACATATTTCTGATATCACCCACATCCTGGTGGTGGGGCAAGACTACTTGAAGATGATTTATCAGGAACTTGATAAACACCAGGTGTCTTAACTCATTGACTCACATACCGTTCCAGCAAGATTAACCAGAAACAGTCTCTGTTCCCAGAAACCATCCCACCTCCCTTTGTGGTGGCTTGGGTCATGTTAGTCATGGCCGGTGTCAGGCTGAGTGGGCTGCAAGCCTCAAAGGTGCCCTAACATCCCCAGACTCAGAAGTTCTTTTGTCTCTGTCACTAATATATTCAAATGTCCTTTTGAGCAAGTAGGCTAGGCAGTTGGCTAAAATTAGTATAGCTAGGACAGAAGGATCCCTGAAAAAACTCTTATACGACCTCCCTGTGACCTTCAAAGACAGAAAGAAAAGCAAGACGGACAAGAATGAGGACTAGTAGGCATTTTAAACCCTCACAGTTTAAAGGACACAACCCATCAGAACTTTGTGGGCACAGCCAATGGGAATGCTGCTTTCTGCACACCGAATTAGCATAGAGATTGAGCAATGCTCTGGGGTAAATAGATAAAAATTCAAGACCACATCACTTCACTGGCAGCCCATTTGGGACTCTTCCCTGTCTCCTGTGGGAGCTTTGTCCTTCCTCTTAATAAGATTCTCGCCTATGCACCCACTCTCTGTTGGAACTGCATTATTTGCGTTCATGAGACAAAGAACTCAGCATGAATCAGGAAAACTCTGCCACCGAGCTAAGAACTATTGTAAGAGGCACTCAAATTGCTTTTGCTGAAAAGCACTGACTCCTTTACTTAGACCCACAAATTAACTAAAAACAGGAGAAGCTTGGCATCACTGCCTCCGTTTTGTATCTGTCTTTGCTCTAAGCCATTCTCTTTATAGTCACTTTGCAATTACCTTGGATTCCAGAAAGGATAGAACTGATAACACCTTTGTGACAAGGGACTGAAACGTCCCATAAGGAACAGTGGAGCCTGGCAGGACAGATGCCCCTCCAAATGAGGACAATGACCTGTAATGATGAGGCTGCACCCTGGAGCAGAAGCAATCATCTCATGGGAACCAGATTGCTCCCCTCAAGTGATGACAGCAATAACATCATCTCTGGAACCCCTCTGGGAACCCTTGGACTAAGATAATGGCCAACCAGAACACACCTGTGACTGGAACTGCTGAGGTACACCTTTGTCCCCTACCCCCAGTTCTTTTGTCTACTTAAACCTATAGCTCAAGTCTGTACCCCAAAGATGGCTGAAGATGAGCTGAGTGCTTCCTTTGCCTCTTCCCATGGCATGTCCTGAGCTATGTAATAAACCTCCTTTCTCTGTCTTCACCAGGCCCCTTTAATTGGTTTAGGGGTGGGTGGCCGGACTTGGGATGTGGAATCTTAGGAGTTTGGGCCTTGGGTCCAAAACTCCATTTCACTATGACCTAACCAGCACAGCAGACCCTGATCCCACAAGATTCCAATTTTGCTTTTGTCATGTGCACGAGATGTCACGGGGGAATCCATGGACACACTAATTGGGGTCTTGCTCTCAGGACACTCTCAGGAATGAGAGGCTGGAGCACCAGAGTTAGAGGCAGGAAAGAAATTTTATTGATAGACAATGGCTGAGCAAATGGACAGATGCGCAGCGGGGTCTAGAAACCGGGTGCCCCCTGAGTGCTGGAGTAGGGGATATATATAGGTAAGGCTTCTGCCCTAACCTAAAGAACAGTTCGTAGTGGAATCCTATGGGTCCATTCTTGGCATGTGTGGGTCTCCTGTACCTCCTGGTCATCTGGCCAGCCGAGCTGGTTCCTTGCTTCTCCCAGGTTGTGGGGGGCTTCTGCATTCCTAAGATGTCATGGGGCTGATTTATGTTACAAACTGCTACACTTTGATTGTCTATGAGTGTGAAATGCAAAGGGAACTGAGTCAGGAAATTTAGACTCTACTTTGAGGAGTTAGGAGACCTTAGGCAAATCAGCAGCCTTTTCTGGACCTGGAGGAGAAGGGACACCAAAAAATATTCATTAAATCATTTGCTTTTGGATTCTTGTCACTGAACGAGCTACACAGTTCTGTGAGGTGGATATGACAGGAATACACAAACAACCGTGCTGTCAAGAGTAACGTCAGCAAGTCTGTTCTGACTCATCCCATGTGCTAGGTGTGGGAATTCAAAGTGCCTAGATTCATCTTTAGCCATTTAATGTCTAGAGAGGAAGAGAAATATGCTGTAGCGGGTACCTGAACTTGACTCCTTACTTGAGAAAAGCATGGCATCCCAACCTCCATTTTGTATGCGTGTCCTTTGCTCTGAGCCATTCTCTCCTGTAGTCACTTTGCAGCCATCTTGTTATCCAGGAAGGATGGCTTGAAATGATGATTCTCAGGCCTCAGACTTCTGAGTGCTGGGATTGCAAGCAGCACCACCAAGCAGGGCCATTAATTTCAATAGCCATGTTCACCTGTTCATGCATTTGCACAACAAGGGGAGAGTTGAACAGTTGTGACCCACCAAATCTAAAATCTTACCACTTGTCTCTTCACAGAAAATGGTCACCTACCATTGATCTATCACATTGATTATGATGATAAAGTCATAGACAGATATAAAATTTAAAAAAACCTTTTCCTAGAGTTTTAAAGCTGTCTACATTTGCTCATTTCATCTTTACAATAACCCCGTGTGGTTGGATTTGGGTTTGTGATATTGTAGTAAAAACTCTGACTCCAGTGTGTCATGTTTGATTGCTGAACTCATTCCATCTTACCTTCTTTGGATCTTCCCCTTTGGCCTTATATCGGGACAGACTCATTAGAAATCCCCCTTGGGCCTCCTTCTTTGGTGCTGGGATTATAGACATACGCCACCATGCGTGGCTGTCTTCAATTTGGGATTTAACCCAGGGCCTTGAGCTACACCCTTAACCTCCACAAAAGACATTTTGAAAACAAATGTATGGGTCAGAATTATATCAATACAAATGCATTTTCAGTGACAAATGAACTCTATTAAGCCAATTTGATTCCCTGATCAATTACCCACATGGGCCAATTAAAGTACTCTGATTTTCCTTGAACATTTTTTGGTTTTATTTTGTTGAAATTAATGGCATGGAATCAATTGTTTTCCACTAAAATTTTGCAACAAATCTTACTTAATCTATCATTTCCTCCACACTGCATATTTTGATTCTAATTTACTATTGACTTCATTTTGAGAACATTGTTCCAGCTCAACCCTATTTCCCTGGGATAAATTTAACAAGTATATACATTCATGAAGACAATTATATTCGTTCCACAATTTGTAGCCAGAAGCAAATTTGACCCTCTGTGATAGCTAGCTGTTTTCAGGGCTAATTTGTATTGATACTCTATAGCTATAATATTCATCATTAGTTGAGTAAAAGAATGGTAATTTGCCTTCAACTCTTGATTACTCTCTGAGAAAACTGCAGGCTGGTTGTCAGGCACAGAGACAGAGAGATACAAATGGGAGGGATAGGGAAGGAATGGGGAAAGGAGACAGATTGGTGAGGGAGAGGAAGCCAGAGAAGATACAAACTGCAAGACTAAAATGGAACAAGGGACTTGAAGAGAAATAGAGAAGGGGCACAGGTACAGCAGAGGCCAGAGTATCCTTCAGGTCACAAGATGAGATCCTAACCTTGTTAGGGTACCTTCGAGGCTTGCAGCCCACTCAACCGGCCATGACTAACATGACCCAAGCCGCCACAAAGGGAGGTGGGACGGTTTCTGGGAACAGGGACTGTTTCTGGTTAATCTTGCTAGAACTGTATGTGAGTCAATGAGTTAAGACACCTGGTGTTTATCAAGTTCCTGATAAATCATCTTCAAGTAGTCTTGCCCCACCACCAGGATGTGGGTGATATCAGAAATATGTGACCCCAGGGGCCATAAAAATTGCTGTGTGACCATGACTAATGTCTAAAAAAATATAAAAGCAGCTTGAACTTTGCATTCGGGGTCCTCGTTGAAACCCGCTGCGTCGGGCGGATACCCGGACCCCAGCTAGCTGGAAATACAAACCTCGCTTTGTGGCTTACATTATCGTCAGTGTCTTTTGTTCCTCTGAGGGGTGGTCGACCTCGGACCCCAACAACCTCTCATTTCCAGCTGGGATGACTGGGATCCTAACGCTGCCAGAGTCCCTGGTCAGTGGGTCTGGCTCTGGGTTCAAGCATTTGCCTATGTTTAGAGAAAGTAAAAGAAACATTACAGATATTTGGAACAGTGTTTTATTTATAGCTTTGGCCAAAGTTGGAGAGAAGGATATGTATCTGTCTCTACCTTCCTCACAGCGTAGAGCTAACAAATGGGCCTAAGTGACTCCATTTTGTATATGGACAAACCAATTTGTGTAGGTTCCCACCTAGCCTTGCTTATCTTTTACAGACAAGATCCAGCTAGTAACTTCTGTGTTCTCTTCTGAGAAACCATAGACTTTAAAGACACACCACCTGGTCAATGTGTGTGTCTAATCCCACCATCGGTCAGAGACCAATAACCTCCCATTCCACTCTCCACCCATGTTCCTACAAACTCTGTCAAACAAAAACTCTTAAAAACTCACAACAAGTGTGCACCAGTGGCTCACACCTGTAATCCTAGCTACTCATCAGGAGGATCACAGTTCAAAACCAGCCTGGGGAAATAGTTCTCAAGACACTATCTGGAAAAAACCCATCACAGAGAGGGCTGGCAGAGTGGCTCAAGGTGAAGGCCCTGAGTTCAAGCCCCAGTACCGCAAAAAACAAAACAAACAAACTAAAAAAACAAAACTCACACTAGAATATTCTTCTTTTCTTACCTTTGGAAGGAAATAGAACAGAAAACATCTGTTTTCCCTTAATAAACTCTCCTACCGCTATGCTCACCCTTCCTTGTCTGGGAGTCCATTCTTTGGCTTTGTGAGACAATAACGAGGACCAGTGACCTTCCTTAGGCCTAAACACCTAAGTCAGCAAGGTTGAGTGGAAGCTTTCGGCCCTACAAGGATCTGTAACAAAACACGTGTGCAGAATGTGGGAGTGCATTTTCAGAGAGGTCAAAAGTGAAAATGCACATTGGAGATGTTGGAAATGTGGGCCCCAAAAGTGACCACGTGGAGAGAAGTGATCTGGCAAAGAGATTCTTTATTGCTGGGTGGGAGAGGGAGAGAGCCAAGAGAGAGAGAGAAGCAGGAAGGGCAGGGGCTTAAATACCCCTCAGTGAGACTTGGCATGATCTGGTTGGTTAGGATCTTATGGTTCATGCTGATTGGAGGTTGGGGCAGAAAGAGGGTTCAAGCTAGACTTGAGGCAGGACTGTGACCCTGGAAAACAGAAGCTTAAGGGTGCAGTTAGAACTGAAACCCATCGGCGCCATTATTGCCAACAGGAGAGAGGCCAACTCACTGCACTTTTTGCTTTTGTGGTACTGGTCAGTACACTTTTGAGGGTGCAGAAAATTCTTTTCTCTGGACTTCAATTTGCATACTCATGTATGCATTCATACTTACAGGAAATGTTTGGTGTGTCCCTTTGAAGACTGTAAGAGAAGATTTGTTCAAATACTCTGAAAGCTCACAGCTTAATTCCTGCAAAGGCAAGAAAGAATCACTGAAAAAAAAAAAAGGAAAATAATCCTCCAACAGGATAAGCATGAACAGAAAAGTGATTGTGGACCATACGCATCATAGCTCATTGTCTCTAGGAAAGAATTTTTAAAATTGTATAAAATAACATTGTTGCCAGGTGCTACTGGCTCACTCCTGTAATCCCAGCTACATGGGAGGCTGAGATTGGGAGGATCACAGTTCAAGGCCAGCCTGGGGAAATAGTTTGAAAACCCCATCTCCAAAATAGCCAGAGTAAAATGGACTGGAGGTGTGGCTCAAGTGTAGAGCACCTGCTTTATAAGCATGAAGCCTGGAGTTCAACACCCCAGTCCCACCCCCCCCAATAATTAAATGAAAAATAAATTAACATTGTCCTATTGTATAAAATGTACTTTGATCATATGCGCATCTCTACTGCCCCTCTTGTTCCCCTCCCCACTTCCCATTGATCTCCTTCCTCTTCCTAAATACTCCCATAGGAAGATGTTATGGGAAGTTTAGTGGTGCTCAAAACCTTAAGTCTTGCATTCAGTGAGAGAAAAACTCAAGCAAGACATGAAAATGAAGTAAAAATAGCAGTAAAGTTTATTAGGAAAGAAATTTAATATAGCAGGATAAAAGTGGGGAGAAATGGGAAAAAAGGGAAAAATTTTTCCTGCTCCCTATACAGGAAGTGTGGATAGAGACTCAAAATGGTGGCCTTCATTGTTTAGTCTTAACTTTTCAAGATGGAGGAACACACTTGATCATTACAATCTGGGATCTGGGTGGCTAAAATGACTGCCAAAACTGGGAGGTATCATCCAGGCTCAAATCATGGGGACAAAGGTGTGCTTTAGGACTTTCATTTACTTAGGCAAATCCTTTATTTCTTTTGTCCCTCCCTCCATCCAAGGAGCCTTGAAGCTTGTTAACCTCTCAAAGAGAAAGGCAGATGCAGGTATCCCTGGAATGTAAATAACCCTGTTCTGGTATCTTAAACATCTACAAGAGATGAGAAGGGCGGCTAGCTGCTCTGGCTTGTTAGTTTTTGCTTTTTAGTTTCAATGTTGAGACTGGTCCTTTTAGTAGTTGTCAAAATAATATAATTTCCTTGTCTCCTCATTTATCTATGGTTAAATGCTGCCCAACAGAGGGGCTTTTTATGTTTATATTTCAACTCTACAAAGCATATTTTTAGTTTTATTAAGATGCTCCTAGGATCACAGGTTGAAGCCAGCCCAGGCAAATAGTTCGGGAGATCCTATCTCAAAGAAACCAATCACAAAAAGTGTGGAAAGGCTCAAGTTATAGGCCCTGAGTTCAAGCTCCAGTACCACAAAAAAAAAAAAATGCTCCTAGGGGTAGGTTGTGGCTCAAGTCTTAAAATGCCTGCTTAGCAAGCACCAGATCCTGAGTTTGAGCCTCAGGACAAGCAAAACCAAAAAAAGATGCTCCTATATTTTGTGATACCATTTTAAGAATGTTAGAGTGAGCTTCCAACAGAAAGGTCAATGATAAATGTACTTCAAAAACATAATCCTTAATATATTTGTTAGATTACTAAATATACTTATTTTCACACATCGCATAAGTTTGCAGTTTCCAGTTGTGTAGCTCTTAGCATTAAAAATGTACTTCATAGTAGATGTGGTAATCTAGAGAGAATGTTTTGCAGTAGTCAACAAATGAGTAGTTACGTATTCCTTAAAGCCAAATGTATTCTATTTTCATGACTTTTGTTTTCATCATTGAATCAAATTATAATGAAATCATACATGTGCATGGTTATTTGATAACGTTAACGCATTTGAATATTTTAGATATTTCAAGAGAGCCACAAAACCATAAAACAAACAAACAAAAACCACTCACACCAATTACCGTACTGTGACAGAAGGGCTAAGGGAAACCTCCATTATGACCTCTCTGTGATCTTAAAGGGTAGAAAGAAGGAACAACAAGACAGACCAGAATAAGGACTGATGGTGTAAGGAGTAGGGCATGACCAATCAGAACACTGCAGGAACAGCCAACCAGAATGCCATGTTCTGCACACCTAATTAGCAGAGATTAAGCAACAGCCCTGAGTTTCCCATAACAGGTTGCTTGAAACTCAAACAGAGAGGAGGGACCCTAAGGCAAGGAAGCAGCACTTTATTGTGCCAGCACAGACTCAGGGGACTCCTGTCCAAAGGCTGAGCCCCAAGAACAAAGGGCTTTCACCTTATATACCCTTGCAAGCAGATTACAGATGCAATAAAATAAAAAAACAAGGTTTAACCCATATATGGTTCTGAAGGACAGACTGCAGGAGGTCCCACAGATGACACATGCAGGAATTTCAGGTGCTCCGGGTTCTTGAGCCCGCTCTGAGAATGAAAGCACGGGCAGACTCCAGCAACAGAGGTCAGAAAGATTTTATTTGTAGAGAAGAGAAGAGAAAGACTGCATAGTGGCGAATGCATGGGGACCCGGGAACTGGTGATTCCGTGGGTCAGGGTGGGGATTGGGTTTTTATAGCCTTTTTGCATTGCCTGAAAGTAGAGATGTCTCTCAGGTACAGACAGAGGTTTGCTGGGAAAGAGAGGTGTCTCCTTGACCACTTACCACCTTTTGGGACCTCCTGCAGTCCATCCTTCAGTTCCTTACAATTCTATAGGCTACTTCGCCCTAGTGCTAAGTGCCCTTCTTAACGTTTGGATGCTTTAGGTTTTATCTCTCTGCTATGCCATCCCTTCCCCCTTGCTATTTTATCAGAACACAGTCTGTCTGTTTCTCTTTTGGTCCTCCTTGTAAGGTACTGCCAAATAAGACCACACCACGAGTGGAAAGGAAAGGTTTATTGGTCCAGACCGCAAGGCAGTCACTCTTTTTGGGTTCAGAGTGAGGCAGCTTGGCTGAATTGGGTAGTGGGCTTTATAGGAGAGGCCAAGCCATGGGGGAGGGAGAGAGTTTCTGGTATCTGATTATCTGTGACCACCAGATGGAACAGGTTGACATGCCTGGCTAGTTGAGTAACTGGAAGTTCCTGAGTTGTTTTGCAAGCTTAAGAAACAAGCGGTCATAAATCAGGGGGTCTGGTTTTGCTAGCCTTGAGAACTTCCGCCCACCCCAAGGATGCCAGGGACCTAACATTCCTCCCTGCTACAAACCCTCTCAGAACTCCTCCCTCCCTTCCCACAGGAGCTTCCATTCTTTCTCTTAATAAACTTTCCTACCTCTGTGCTCACCCTTCCTTGTCCGTGAAGTTAATTCTTGGGCTTTGTGAGACAAGAACAAGGAACAACAGCAGCCCTTCCTCGAGCTAACCACCTGTCAGCGAGGTTGAGTGGAGGCTTTTGGTCCTAGAAAAATCTCCCATTACACTACTGCCTGGATGCTGTCTATGCTGACCCTTTCTTCCCTTGGAAATTTTCGTAAATAAACTTTGCTTCTCCTTTAACTTGGCCTTTGTGAGCTCTTTCACATCTGTATGCTGGCCACACCTAACCCATAACCATGTTTGCAGAATACGGTAGGGAACAGTTAGAGGTAAGTGATGGGGTTGTGCGGAGGGAACCTAACATGGAGGATTCCAGTCTTTGAGGGTGAAACATGTCACGTAGCAAGTAGACAAAAGCAGTGACTACAGGAGGAAGAGATCACCAGCTCTCTGGGAGGACCTTATAGGTGACCAGCCTTTGTTAAGATCAAAGGCCATAACCACAACAACAACAAAAAAAGAAAAACTTAAAAAGAAACAAAACAAAACAAAACAAAAAAGACCAAAGCCCACCAAAGTCAGGAATGTCACAAGATGGTTTTGAGTCTAATAAAGAGTAACTAGAGTTGGGCACTGGTGGCTCACACCTGTAATCCTAGCTACTTGGGAGGATGAAATCAGGAGGATTGAGGTTTGGGGCCAGCCTGGGCAAATAGTTCATGAGACCTCATTTTGAAAATACCCATCACATAAAAGGGCTGGTAGAGTGAGTCAAGTGGTAGAGGCCTACCCAGGAAGCCTGAGGTGCTGACAACAAACATTTTATGGAATAATAGATTTTTAATTTAACAAAACAAAGACTCAGGTCCATAAACCACACCCTAGGGGTCAGGTTGACCCTTTGAACATTGTAACCATGTAAACCTCCCCTAGTCTGGAGAGCTTAACCATGACTCCTAGCCTCTCACTCTTCAATAAAAACAAGTGTACCATTTGTCAAAATAATTTGTCCTTTTGATCCTTGCATCATCTGTCAGGTTCTTGTACTGACTTGGTTGAAAATAACAGGCCCAGACAGCAGTGGGTTTGTAGCAAGTGAGAAGAAGCTTATTGAAGTACAGAAAGGCAGAACATGCACGTGGGTGGGGCTCAGAGAGCTGGAGCCATGGCAGGTGGGTTGCATGGGAGTTTTCATTCTGTTCTTGGGGCAGGTTGGCAAGCAACTAGAAACAGCTTTCTGATAGGTGGGCTTTTGGGGGGACTACAAGAATAGCTGTCTGATAGGTGGGCTCTTGTGTGGTCGGGTGGTTGTTTGTCTTTGAATTTCACCAATTCTTCTTGTGTCCCCCCACCCTTCCTTTCTGCTAGCAGTATTGGGCCTAATATCTGCTCCCCTGCTGGCTTCAGTCACTCCCCAAGGGGCTGCTGCCTTAACTTCCTATGTGGTCAAGCTAAAAACTCCGAACTCCTCTCACCTTAGAGACACCTCCTTTTTTCTCAATCTCTGCTTTGCTGTCCTTTTACTTCTGTGTCCTGACTGAATTCATCTCAAGTTAGACTCAAGGACCAAATTCAGACTCTCTGGTAACTGGAAAGATGAAACAAGTCAGAAAATACACATGTTGATTTTGCTGTGGCCCAGTTACTAGAACTGGGAGATGTCTTTGTCTTGGTGCCAGGGCTCTTGGGAGCGCCATTTTGTTTCCTAGCATGGGATCTCCTTTAGGGATCCTAATTTCCAAGGCCCCATTACATCAGTGATGCCGGGAAGAGCACTCACTTCCGGCCTCAGAAGTCTTCTCTACATGCGTGCGTAAGTCTTATTACATTTGAAGGTCAGCCTTCTCTAGGAAGTGTGTCTCTACTTTACCCTCAGCGGTTTACCTCCCGCATCTCACAGGCTGCTACCTATGACCACCTATGGTCATGCGAGTTTCTCAGTGCACACCAATGCACATCTGTACACAGTGATTTTGTGTGTGTGTGTGTGTGTGTGTGTGTGGTGCTGGAGTTTGAACTCAGGGCCTACACCTTGAGCCATTCCACTAGCCCTTTTTTGTGGTGGGTATTTTTGTAAGAAAAACCATCTTTCTATCACAGTATATGTCACCCTCTTAGATTACTTATAATTCCTCAAGTCACCATCTTAGGTGACTTGCATTGTTTAAAGAGTTCCTGTTTCTTCTTCCGGATTCTTGTATAGCCCCATTGCCTGCCAAATTTCATGCCCAACCCATCCCCCAAGCCTTTTAGCCAATCGAGGGAGATTGTGAACCTTTGACCTGGACAAATCCCAAGTGAGGGGCAGGTATGACTGTGACAGGGATATAAGGAGGAGCCACTGTCTGCCTTTTTGTGCTCGCATGTCTGCTCAGCTGGAGTGAGTACATGCGTGCACACTTTTGATCAAAAGAATTTTCTCTGTCTCTTGTGTGTCTGTCTTTTGGGTCTCTAATTCCAAGAGATTTATTTTTGAGATAGGGTCTCGAGAGCTATTTGCCTGGCTGGCTTCAAACTCCATCCTCCTGATCTCTGCCTCCTGAGTAGCTAGGATTACAGACGTGAGCCACTGGTGCCCATCCTTACAGTGATTTTTTTTTTAATTATTGTTCTTATTCCCTTGGTGGCATGTCATAAAGTTCTAGATAAAGACTCTGATTGCCTTAGCAAAGGTTACAAGTCCAAAGTTTGACCTTTGGGATATCATGGTTAGCTCATCTTGTGTAAAGGTGATAGCTCCTCTTCAAAATTCATTAGGAAGGTGCTGGGCGCAGTGTATACACGTGTAATCCCAGCACTCAGGTGACTGAGGTAGAGAACCATGAATTTGAGGGCAACCTGAGATATATAGAAGACCCTGTTTGAAAAACAACCACCCAAACTACAAAATTCACATAGAAGGAAAGGGTAACAGGCAATTTTTGACTCCTCTCCTCAAGACCTCCCTGGAAGAGGAAGGTATCACATATTGTTTTTTTATGGGATTTTTTATTTTTGGACACTGAGGCTTGGACTCAGGACCTCACACTTGCTAGGCAGGCACTGTACCATTTGAGCCACTCCATCAGTGTTGGAAGAGGGAGAAAGGAGGGAACTGACTTGTCATGTCTCCTTGAAAACCTGCTAATCTTCCTGGGAGACCCCTAATCTTCCTTACCTGTGGAATGCTCTCAGTGGAAGAAACCTGCTCAGTGTGGGTGGCTCATAGTAAGCCAAGGTGGGACTCTTGGATTCTCGGGAAATCGCTCACAGGAAGATGTCAACATCAGCTATGTAACCACTGAAGTGTGAGTGGGTATGTCTAGTGACCGGAACTGCTGCTTACAGTGAACAATCCTGATCTAGCCAGGGAACGTCCTGAAGATGCAAGAAAGGACCTGGGGTTTCTTCTCCCTTTCCTCCTCATCCTACTCCATCTGCAGTGCTGGGACTTGAACTCAAGGCCTTGTGCATGCTCTACAGTGCTCTACTGTTGAGTTCCACCCTCAGCCTTCTATCGTTGCTTTTCTGAAAGGGGAAATTCTGAGGCTTCCCCATGCTTTATTTGTGTCTTGTAATTGTCTGTATCCTAGGAACTACCATCAGGAGGGCAAGATAACGAAGAGAACCGATTCTTATGGGTGGTCCCCAGCCTCCAAGGTGGCCCCCACTGGTCTTCCCCTCCTGGTAGTCACAAACATGTATGATGCCCACCTTACTGAATGGAGCCGACCTATGTAACCAAGGGATGTAACCAAGGGGATGCCGCAGAGATGTTGGTGTGTGACTTACAAGGCTAGGGCATGATACATACTTTAGCTTCTGTAAGTACTTTTTTCTGAGAAAAGTCTTTTTTTGTAGGCCAGGCTGGCACTGGCCTTGAACTCGAAATCCTTCCAAGTGCTTCCCAGCCTTCCACGTGCTGGGATTAAAGCTGTGCACAGCCAGGCCTGACTCTCCTTGGTATCTTTTAAAAACAAGTCTCCTTTATGCCCCTTCCCTGCCACGTTCCTGGTCCAACGCATGGCTCCCTGTTGCCTGCCGTGCTACAATCCAACTCCTACCTTCCATTTTGCCCACATTCCCCTCTTTCCTTCCCCTAATACTTTCTTAGGAAGCTAGAAACATCTTTTTCTTTTTAAGCACACATTATTTTTTAGAGCAGTTTTGGATTCGCAGCAAAATTTAGCAAAAGGCACAAAATTCTCTCCTCTTCCTTCTGCCCCGCTGCCCGTACAGCCTCCCTATTGTCCGCGTCCCACACGTAATCTACTTGGCCACACCATTATCGCCTCAAGTCTGTGGCTTACATAAAGTTCGCTCTTGGTGCTAGACACTGTCTGGGTTTGGACAGATGTATAATGACAAGCTTTCTCTATTGGAGCACCATAGAGAGTACTGTCACTATCCTGAAGGTCACCTGTGCTCTGTTCACCCCTCTCCCTCCCAGGCAGAGCTCTTTTGTCTGCCTCCGAAGCCTATGACAGGGTTGGCTTGCTCCTAGCACTACCAAGTCTGTCTTAACTATCTCTGTTCCCTTCACTCCCCAAATAATTAACGGATGAGGTCAGCCTTGTCAGAAAAGAAGAATAAGGGAAAACCCCAAGAATAACATCAGTCCCATGACCTCCTAATCAGTCATCTTTGTTTAAGGTTAAGAGAAACAGGAACCTCTCCTATGCCTGGTGACCTGTAGACAATGTTGAAACTATGTCAAAGAACTGACTACTGCAACAATTAATGCCCATTCTGGTTCCAATTTGGCTGTAGCTAAAATTAGACTATCCTGGGTGGGTGTGGTGGTGCAAGTCTGTAATCCCAGCTACTTGGGAGGCTCTGAAATCAGAGTTTTGGACCTCAGGTCCAAAATCCTGGAATTCCACATGCCAGGTCTGGCCACTTGCCCCTATGTGCCAAATAAAGGGGCCTTAATGGTGAAGGGCAGAGAGAAAGGAGATTGATTACACCACCCAGGACGTGCCATGGGGAGAGGCGGAGAAAGCACAAACCCATCTGTAGTCATCATCAGGTACAGTGTGGTCCAGTTGGTCATGAACTCAGTCCTCATTCTGGCTGTTTTGGGAGGGGTTTCAGGAGTTGTTATCCAGAGTCATTGTCACCTGGCCTGTGGTCTGTCCCAAGGAAGGTCTACTGTTGGGGGTAGTTTCCGTCCCTTGTCTTGAAGATGTTACCATCTGTCTTTCCTGGAATCAAGGTGATTACAAAGTGACTGCAGAGAGAATAGCTTAGAGCAAAGACAGATACAAAATGAAGGCAGGGATGCCAAGTTTTTCTTGTGCTTTTAGTTAATTCCCGGGCCCAAGAAGGAGTTGGTGCTTTTGAGCAAAAGCAGTTTGAGCTCCTCTTATAGCTGAGGCAGGAGGGTTGTTCGATCAGGGGTTCAGGCCTGCAGTGCATTGTGGGAATCAGGGTGGTTGGCATTCTGTCTGTGAATACCAAGTGCAGTCCTGCTGGGGCAACAGTGTGACCCCTGTTCTTTAAAATGGCTAACTAACTAAATAAAAATGCAAATCAGCTATCTTTAAAAATCATCCTCTTTAAAACTTCATGCACTTAGAACAAATGCCATCTGCTTTTATTAGTATATATTGATTGTACAAAATAGTGGCTTCATAAAGGCATTTTCATACATGTATACAATGTCCTTTGATCATGTCCATCCTGAATTGCCCTTTCTTGTGCCCTCCTCCTTCCTTCTGGTCACCTTCCTCTTCTCAAATAATCTCCCTTCTACTTTCATTTTTTTTTTCTTTTGGCAGAACTGGAGTTTGAACTCAGGGCCTCACACTTGCTAGGCAGGCATTCTACACTTGAGCTACTTCACCAGCCCTTTTTTGTATTGGGTATTTTGAGATCGGGTCTTGTGAACTATTTGCCTGGGCTGGCCTCAAACCACGATCCTCCTGATCTCTGCCTCCTGGGTAGATAGGATTACAGGTGTGAGAACCACCAGCACCAGCATGAGTTTCTTTTAAGCTAAGAGTCCATATATGAGAGAAAACATGCAATATTTGTCCTTCTGAGTCTGATTTATTTTGCTTAACATGATCTGCAGTTCCATCGATTTTCCTGCAAATGACAAGATTCATTCTTCTTTATGTGTATATGCACCACTCTTTACTTATGTATCCATCCGTTGATGGGCACCCAGGCTGATTCAATAACTTGGCTATTGTGAACAGTGTCAGGGCTGTGTAGGTCCCAGTTGTGAGGCCAGTGCTCAGCGTGTGACTGATTTCACAGAAAAACAAAAATTGAAGCTGGGCGCTCGCTGGAGGCTCATGCCTGTAACCCCAACTTCTCAGGAAGCAGAGATCAGGAGGATGGAGGTTTGAAGCCAGTCCCCAAAAAAATAGTTCTCGAGACCCCATCTGGAAAAAAATCCATCACAAAAAAGGGCTGGTGGAGTGGCTCACGTGGTAGATTGCCTGCCTAGCAAGCTTGGGGGCCTGTGTTCAAACCCCAGTATCACCAAAACAAGAATTGAGGCAGAAGCAAAGTTTTATTCATTTTCCAAGAGAGGAAAGGGGCCAGATGCCAAGAGGTATTGTAGCAAGGAGGAGGACCAGAAAAGAAGCAAGCAGGTCTGTGTTCTGATGATGTAGCAGGGGGAAGGGATGGCAAAGCAGAGAGATAAAGCCTAAAGAATTGAAACACGAAGATCACATAGCACTGGGGGAATGAAATAGCCAATGAAGTCACATGCAGCCATATGTAGGTTGAGCTTTGCTTTTTGCTTCTGTAACCTGCTTGCAAGGGTATGTGAGGTAGAAACCTCTGTGTTCTTGGGGCTCAGCCTTTGGACACGAGTCCACTGAGTCTGTGCTGGCACAATAAAACATTGCTTCCTGCTGAATTGCCTCAGTGTCCCGTGACTCTGTTTGAGATCCCCACAACAGTATAGGCCCAGGATGAGGTTAGGGCTTGGGTTTATAATGAGTATGTAAGATGTAGAAGGAATATTTTGCTGACCTTGTGGGGTTTTTTTCTTTTTTGGCTCAGTTTGCTGTTCCAGGAAGCAGCTGGGGTGGTCAGTTTCTCAGTGTTTTGCCAAGGTGGGGTCTGTTATCTCCTACAGTCTGGAATATATTGTCAACAAGATGCAAGTGAGGTTCTGCTTGAATTCAGGAAAACGGTTTCTGTAAAACAGCTTTCCTGCCAGTCAAGATGGAGTCCTTTACAACCCAGGGTAGGCTAATTGGGGTTGGGACCTAACAGGTTGTGCCCCTTTGTTTGGCTTTTGTGGATCTACTTGCTTCATCGCTTGTGTCATCTTCCTTCCTGCTGTTCTCACCTGTCCTGTGGGCCTGGCCCTGTCTCTGCCGGGGTGAAGGGAAATTTCCCCTCTATTCTCTCACAGTTCTTGGGAACAAACTGATAAAGATTAAAAAGGAGGAAAAGCATACACATTTATTAATGAGCAGAAGGGAAGGACAGCATGGAGGTGACTATCCACCTGCTCTGCATCACTCGAAAACAGCCCTTTTTCTACAGGGGCTAGGTGAGGTGCCCAGCAATCAGTGTATCTTGTGATGCAGACAAGTCTCCCAAGGTGATAGCCACCTGTGGAAATCAGTGGCGTCAGGTGTCAGACCCCCATTCTCTTCTTCTTCTGGAAAGATCCTTGAAGTGCCTCCATTGCACCTGCGGTTGATCTTGCTAATGTAGGTAGGTGTAAATTTCCTTTTGCAAAAGAACAGCTTTTCAGAGCCATTGCGGTGCCAGCAGAGACTATAGTTTCTCTGAATAGCTAACTGGAAATATATTGAGGTGGGTGGGATATTTTGCTCCCACACCCTCTGGCTGTGACTTGCACATGTCCCTCTTCCACTAGCTCTTCTTTCTTCTGCTCCTGCTGATGTGTACCCTTCTTAAGTTTCTTGGGGGGAGTGTCCCGGCTCTCTCTGTTTGGGTGAAACCCACACATGTGACATGAGTCATGTGTTGTATGTCTGATAATTGTCTGTTTCCCTTATTTGACAAGCTGTAGAGGACAGGGTAGTGACTGGTGTTGCTTCAGCACCATGGTCAGTGCCCAACATATAAGACTGTCAACAAATGCTTGTTGAATGAATAAATGTTGGCTAAAACTAACAAACTCTGGATCTTGTAAACCTGGTCATGCCCCCATCTCAGAACACCACTCAATTATCCTCGCTGCTTAAAATGCACCTCACCTCACTCTGGTTTGGGTATTTATTCCTTTTGCCTACTGATGTTCCTTATTTACAAAGACCACTAAACTAAGGTAAGGGACAAGAAATTAAGAAACTTGTCTTGTATTTTTCCTCGATTGAATTTTCCAGAAACACACTTAAAACGGCATTAACAAGCTCACTTTCCTCCAAGTGCCAGCTTTGTGGACATCATCTGAATGTACTGTCTTTCAATCCTTCTCTTTGAGTCTTTTGGCCAATTATTATGTTAGCAGCCAAGTAAGGCAGACATTTTTTTTGTTCATATGTGCATACAAGGCTTGGGTCATTTCTCCCCCCTGCCCCCACCCCCTCCCTTACCACCCACTCCACCCCCTCCCTCTCCCCCCTACCCCCTCAATACCCAGCAGAAACTATTTTGCCCTTATTTCTAATTTTGTTGTAGAGAGAGTATAAGCAATAATAGGAAGGAACAAGGGTTTTTGCTGGTTGAGATAAGGATAGCTATACAGGGCATTGACTCACATTGATTTCCTGTGCGTGGGTGTTACCTTCTAGGTTAATTCTTTTTGATCTAACCTTTTCTCTAGTTCCTGGTCCCCTTTTCCTATTGGCCTCAGTTGCTTTTAAGGTATCTGCTTTAGTTTCTCTGCGTTAAGGGCAACAAATGCTAGCTAATTTTTTAGGTGTCTTACCTATCCTCACCCCTCCCTTGTGTGCTAAAGCTTTTATCATGTGATCAAAGTCCAATCCCATTGTTGTGTTTGCCCTTGATCTAATGTCCGCATATGAGGGAGAACATACGATTTTTGGTCTTTTGGGCCAGGCTAACCTCAGTCAGAATGATGTTCTCCAATTCCATCCATTTACCTGCGAATGACAACATTTCATTCTTCTTCATGGCTGCATAAAATTCCATTGTGTATAGATACCACGTTTTCTTAATCCATTCATCAGTAGTGGGGCATCTTGGCTGTTTCCATAACTTGGCTATTGTGAATAGTGCCGTAATAAACATGGGTGTGCAGGTGCCTCTGGAGTAACCTGTGTCACAGGTATATCCCCAAGAGTGGTATTGCTGGATCAAATGGTAGATCAATGTCTAGCTTTTTAAGTAGCCTCCAAATTTTTTTCCAGAGTGGTTGTACTAGTTTACATTCCCACCAACAGTGTAAGAGGGTTCCTTTTTCCCCGAATCCTCACCAACACCTGTTGTTGGTGGTGTTGCTGATGATGGCTATTCTAACAGGGGTGAGGTGGAATCTTAGTGTGGCTTTAATTTGCATTTCCTTTATTGCTAGAGATGGTGAGCATTTTTTCATGTGTTTTTTGGCCATTTGAATTTCTTCTTTTGAGAAAGTTCTGTTTAGTTCACTTGTCCATTTCTTTATTGGTTCATTAGTTTTGGGAGAATTTATAAGGCAGACATTTTTAGGAGCAAACTCCTAGATGAACAGAGAGAAAGTTGCTGCCTCTTCCTTCCTTCCTTCCTTCTTCTTTCCCTCTTTCCTTCATCCTTTCATTTTTGAGATACACTCTCACTACATAGTCCAGGCTGGCCTCAAACTCATGATCCACTGTCTTAGCTCCCCAAGTGCTAGAATTACAGGTGTGCATCACTATGTTGGCTGCTGTGGCCATTTTAAAACACTGTTAATTCGTCTTTGTCATTGTTCTTTTTTTTGCTTCAGCTAAAATTCTTTGAAGAAAGTTAGGAGGAACCAGCCAAAGTCACTGTGTCACTCTGACTCGATCTTTTAGGTGCCTGGCTCATTATAATACTGAACTGTGCAGCCCATGAAGGAAGGGTCAGAGGCGCCCAGCTACTGTGAGTTCTTGTTCTCTAAGCTTTCAGGAGAATTAAAAGCTTGGAACACTGTGGAGTTACAAGAAGTCCTTATCGGTACAAAGCAAAAGTAAAGTCTGCTCAGAGAGACAAGCAGTGGGGCCCGAAAACCAGTAGTCTGCTAAAATGCTTTGGGTTTCTCCTTTTATTGCTCTTTTAGCTCCCCCTTTACTGCCCTTCCTTCCAAAGTTCACTGGTCCCCAGAGTATGCATCTGGAGCTTCTGCTTCTTGGTTGGTTTTTGTCACTCATTCTCAGCGCATTCCTGCTGCAAGTAGGGACTTTTGAGAAAAATCAGGTTGTAGGCTGGCGCTGTGTGATTTTTTGCTGCGGCTCGAGTTACACAGGAAGTTCAGCTAACCAGGCTGTCAGCTCAACCTTGCAGCAAAGTCTTTACAGCGCTGATGGTGTTATTGAGCCCTGGGCCCTGGGCCGGGCTCTGCAAAGCCAGCAGTACTAGTCCCTTTCACCCAGAGGCGCTCACACCAGCCATCTTTCGTTTTGTGAATGTGTGATCTAGGACCACAATCTGAGCATGCTCAGGAATGAGCCTGCCCCTGCCTGTGTTTTCCTACATGTGCATAGGTTTCCCAAATTAGCCCACACACTTACTTATCTGATCCTCATGTTGGGCTATTGTCTTCACAATTGATACTGGAGTGTTGTTCCCGAGTTCGTGTCCTGGTGCAGTTGATGACTGAAGACAGAAGATGCCAGACCAGGAGTAAAGGGTAAAGCAAGCACAAAGTTTGTTGAAAGGTTAGCGAAGCACCCTGATGGGTGGGATTCAGTGAAAAAGCTAAGCCAAACAATGGCTGAAGTCTAGGATATAGGGCTCTAACTGCCTGAGGTCCAACTTGAAACTATATTTGTGATTGGTTGACACCTCATTGACTCCTCATTAAATCTGACCACCTGTCCATCCCTCTCCTTTTTGTCTGGACATTCCAGAGGGGCTGGTCAGCTCGTCCTGGCCTTGGGGCCCACTCCCCACACTGTGCAGCTGCGTCTTGTTACTTTGGTGAAGACTTGCTCTTTCTCTGACCAGCCTGTTGTTTTCCATGCTTCTTTAGATGTCTGCTTTAAGAATGACTTCCTGTCTCTTATTTAAGAAAAGTTACTTTCACCATCTGTGTCTTTGCAGCCCCAGAGTCATTTCTGCCATTTTTCTGCTGTTTATCCCCCCTCATGTTTGCTCCCCTCACATAATCACCAAGAGAAAAACTGACTGTTTTTCAGTTACAATCCCTGCCTAGGAAAGGACTTTTACTATCTTACTGGCACATTGTATTCATAAAAAATAAGCCATCATCCAGAGTGGGAGTATGACCTGAGTTTTAGTACAGAAGCTTCACATGTCATGATGATAGGCAGTAGCTAGACAAAAGTGGTGGCTACTAGAGAAAGAAAGAAAGAAAAATCACTGTAATTAAAGTTCCCAACTCTGCAGGTGACCAGTCTCTGTAAAGAAGTAGCCAGAGGCCAGGGGTTACCATGGGAAGCTTTGAAGTCAGCCACTCACCTGAAGCTTAATCCCTGAATTCCGGGTCTATACCTTGAGCCACTCTGCTAGCCCCGTGATGGGTTTTTTTTCTAGGTAGGGTCTTGGGAACTATTTGTCTGGGGCTGGATTTGAACCATGATCCTCCTGACCTTTGCCTCCTGAGTAGCTAGGATTACAGGTGTGAGTCACTGTTGCCTGGCATTAATCCTTTTGTTTACTCAAGAGTAATTCATACCCTAAACCTCAAATAGACCTGGCCTTGGGAGCTTACATAGGTAATCCCTTTAAATTAACAAGACAAAGACCCAGGCCCAGGAACCCATCCCAGAGGCCATATAAGCCTGGGGCTATGAGTTCCTCAATAAATATTCCAACTCTAAAACCTGACTTTTTAGTTTTCACTCTAGAGGCAACATGCTCTCAGTCTATTGAAAGTGTGTTCTTTTCCTAAAAAAACCTTGATTATTACTTTTACTACATTTTCTTGTCTGGCTTGAATTCTTCTCTTCCAGATACAAGAATGGAAGGATTTACCAGTGCTACTTTCTCATAATGAGATCTGGCCACTCACCAAAATACTTCTAACAAAGAGGTAAGAAGTGGTAAATGGCAGAGAAAGGAGGTGTATTGTGGCACAAACGGCAAGGGGAAGCAAGAAAGTATTCCAGCTGATCTTCAGGGTACTGACATGAATTTTAGGTTTAAATAGAGAAAGAATTGGAGTTGCTGGGGAAGAGGTATGTAGAATTATACAGTCCTGGTCATAGATGTGGTCTGGTGGTCAGGGGTGTGGTATAGTTTATCATCATCTTAGGGTAAGTCAGGCTAGGGGGAAGGAAGGAGCTGGTCATGATAAGAAAGTCATTGTTACCTGGCATGGAGTAGCTTTGACTCCTGTCATGGGATGTTTATCCATCAGTCTTGTCCTGTAGCAGGGAAGAGGATCAGAAGAAAACAGACTAGGCCTGAGTTCTGATAAAGTAGCAAGGGGGAAGGGACAGCATAGCAGGGAGATAAAACCTAAAGAATTCAAAGGTGAAGAAGGTCACACAGCACCGGGGGTGGAAGGGCACTTAGCACTAGGCTGAAGTAGCCAATAGCACTGCATGGAACCATATATGGGTAAAACCTTGTTTTTTAAATTTTATTGCCTCTGTTACTTGCTTGCAAGGGTATATAAGGTGAGACCCCTTTGTTCTTGGGGCTCAGCCTTTGGGCACGATTCTGCTGGGTCTGTACTGGCACAATAAAATGTTGCCTCCTGCTAAACTGCCTCAGAGAGTCTCGTATCTCAGCTACATTTCTTGGGGGCTCATTATCTGGGATTATGGACACATGGTGATTTATCACCTCCCTTGTCATGGGGGTGCATCCCCCAGATCACCTGGAGGAGACCCTAGCAGGTGCCAACAGACAGCTTGATCTGGAGGGGGATTCATCCTCTTTGTGAGTTGGGGTGAGGGCCTCAGATGCACAATGAAACCCAGTGAGGTGCAGGAACCAGCAAGGGGAGGGGAGCACTGCTCATCAGACTGGTAAGAACCCGGGTTCAAATTCAGGCTAGCCCCAGGAGGCAGAAGGGGAGACTGATCACCTCCCAATGAGACACCCTAGTAACCACATTTTTTGGGGTGAAACTGTGTCTCTCAGGTTCAGGGAGTGGGATGGAAGTACTGTGCTGTGTGAGAGTGTGTGAAAGTGCGAGCCTGAGACGCAGCCCAGCTGCAAAGTGAATGAGGAGTTCCCTCCCTCTCTGTGTGTGTCTGGCAGGCTGCTAATGGGAGGAGATGGGTGGAGGCCAGAGTAAGAAAACTCCCTTGGAGTGTATGGTTAAAAACTCTAAAAGGGTATTTAATGGAGATTATAAAGTTAACTCCTAACAAGCTAAAGGTCCTTTGTGAAGCAGATTGGCCCGATTTTGGTGTAGGATAGCCCCTGGAAGGGTCACTAGATACAACCGTGGTTAATGAAGTTTATAGAGTAATTAAAAAAAAAAAAAAGACCTAACACCCAGGAGAATGGGAAAAGCCAAGAGGCTAAAATTGGTCTCCAAAAACCAGACTTTGTTGTTTATTTAAATTCAGGTAGCAATTTATTGGGCAGACTGAGGAGAAATCAGAGTCTTCTAGTCTTGATGGGTAGCTTTGGTGCTGTAGTTTGCACATCTTCACCCAAAATGGGCATCCTGAAGGAGGACTGAGGCCCAGCACTAACTGACTTCTTACAAAAATTAGCACATGAAGGATGGACTTGCACTGATACATAAGATCTGGTCTGACTTGAAAGAAAAGGAATGTTGTGAATGTAGAGAGAGGGAAATGGAGAAATGGAAACAAAATTGGGATGAGGTCTTCATGGATGAAGTGAGGAGAGAGAGGAGAGAGAGGAGAGAGAGAGGGGAGAGAGGGAAGAGAGGGTGAGAGAGAGAGAGGAGAGAGAGAGGGAGAGTGAGAGCGAGAGAGAGTAAAATATCATGAAATGTTTGGAGACAGAAAAGGATGAAAGGTTTAATACACTCCTTCAATTGAGTTTTTATGTCTTAAAAATAAAAAGTGAATAGAAAACAATTTAGGATTATTAAAATAGGCCAGAAATACTAAACTTGCTGGTACTTTTACTTCTAGGGAGTATAAACAGGGAGAACCTACCTAAAAGGGTGGAAAAAAAAGGAGCAACTTTGACTGCTGCTGGTAAAAAAACTGTTCCAAAAGGTTGTGCAGTAAGCTTGGTCTGTTATTGAGACAGTCATGAGATGCTTATGTTTCCCTTGCTGATTGTCTAGTCAGTTTATGCAGTCGTCTAATGTGTGCGCACAGTGTGTGTAAGCATCTTCAAAGTGGTTCTTAAACTGCTGCTCTAAGGTTAATAGGATACTCAAGGTAACAAAAAACAGGGTAATTATTTTAAAGATCTCTGCTATAAACTGCTTAGGCTTTTACACATAAATATGTAAACATCTTGAGAACAGTTCTTATTATAGAGTCAATGTAAAAAAGTATTACTCTGCTCTGCTGCTACTTTTTAAGAAAAACAGGTTTTCAAACTTATTTCGATCAGGTCTCACTAGGATGCAGGCATTCAGGGGTTAACACTCCAGCTCAGACCAGAAGAGGAAAAAAAGAAAAAGGAAAAGAAAGGAAAAGGGGGGTCCACAGCCTGCAGCAGGAATCTTAAAGTTTGGGTAGTTAAAGAAATGATCTTAGCATGTTTCATTTTGCCATAAATACAATTTGGAATTTAATTCTCTTTTGTAATACATGGGTCTATTAACAAATGGGCTTTCTATAAATTGCTTTTACACAAAAATAATTTCAAAGTTGCTTTCTTTCTTGTTTCTTTCATACAAATATGAGGTTCTAAGTTAAAAGATTTTATGAGTTAATTTCAACAAGTAACATATACATATATATATATATATATATATATGATATTAAGATACTTTTTTAAAATAAAAGGATAAAAAATACTTAAAGAAAGATAAAGACAAGCTTCCCAGGGAATGCAAAATAAGTTGTACAGAATAAGTTGTCATAAAAAGATGGAGCTTATAGATGCTTATAAGTAATTAACATGACTAAAATCTAAGAGTTACATTAAAGGTTTTGTAAGGTCAAAATTTAATGTACTGATGTTAAACTAAAACTTAATTCTCTAAGCTCATAACAACAAGGCTATCTTTAAAATATTGTATGTCCTCGATAACATTTACAAAAAATTGTTTTAAAAATGTTTTTTATTTTGTCACAATAACTGTCAGGAATTTTTGATGCTGTAGATTAATCCACAAATTTGTCAAGACAACAAGAGTTTATTAAAACACAGAGAGACAAGAGGCAGCTGGGCACAGGGAGAACTGCTGCACTGATATGAGGGTTAAGACAGATTTACTTATGTAAAGCAAAGTAAAACAAAACAAAGCCAAAGTGCACCCTCCAGATAGGATTAAAAAAAAAACTTAAAAAGGAGCACTACACTGCAAGTCCAGGCCTCCAGTTTTTATTGGACTCAACAGAGTGGAGGTGTTAGTTCTACTCCTTTCACATGTTGGATGGAGGGAATTTTTGCCCTAGGATAGCCAGATTGGGCCTATTATTTTAGGGGGCTCCAGTGACTACAGGTTGTTGGGATCCTGCTGTATTTCATGAGCCATAAGTAAATGTCAACAATCTGGGATGTGATCCCTTATCAACATCTGAGCCATGATTCTTGGCCACTATGTTTCTTAACGCCACACTTAGTCCCCATATATATTTACCCATGTTCTCTGATGATTTTTCTTGGGGTTTTAACTACTAAGGTAACTGAGTCATGCTCATTTAAGAGTTGGGTTATGTTGGGGTTAACAATGAAGACAGCCATGTTAGGACTAGACCTCCTCCCCTTGCAGATGGCTCACCTTTATCATCCTGGATAGATGCCAAGGACAGTTGGGCAGACAGTGACCTAACTACAACTTATCTTTCTTGGTTGCCCAGCAACAATATCCCTTAGTGACTTTCCTGGTACTTTTCCACTAGCCCCCTGTATCTAGCCCAAGCCTGTGAATGACAATGGGATCTAACTCTCTTGCTGGGGTCCCCTCCTTAGGGCTCCTGCCTGAACAATAACCCTGCACTGGTGTTTGAGCCATCTCTCTGCCTCTTCCATGCCTCTTATTTTCTACCAGTTTATATAAAAATTTCTAGATGACCTCATGGTTAAACAATTGTGTCTTGGGTGATTCTAATATAGTTAGTATCCTACATGTGTCTGTGACTGGGCTATTTGGGATCACTGACACTGTTCCTCTCCCCCTATAACTGATAAAAACCTAAGGTTTTACTTCAAGAGCAACAACTAAACTAATATGTATATATAACCTCTATAGAGCTGTGATGTTGTTGCTGGTTCCTATATATTAAATATATTTATGTTTTTCAAGTGTATCAAGCTTTCTAAAATACAAAATTTAGATAAACATGGTAACAAAAAGTTAGTGGTACTGATAAACTGTTCTGTTAGTTGCTAAATTGTCCATCAGAATTTTAATCATGGTTCTTTTAAGTTTTTGTCATTACAGTTCTGATCCTTCTGGGGCATTTACAACCAAATCCATAAAAAAGATTCTAATAACTACTTTTGTGTCAACTAGGTTAGCTTTTTAGACATCTGCTTTTGTTAGATTTTGTTTTTTATTGTCCTTGCTAGAAGCCCACTGCCTAAGAGCCACTCCTTCTAAGCCTCTTTGTTGCTTAAATTTGGCCTAAAGGGTCTAGTTGACACTGACTCCCACCTGATCTGCTCGTTACTCCCTGTCCACTCCCCATGGGCCCAAAACCAACCAGACAAAATCCATAAAAGAGCAACCAATCAATCGAGAAAGATCTTCAGTCTACTGCCATATTACCCTAAATGTACCTGATCTCTTCTGGTCTCAGAAGCTAAGCAGGGTTGGGCCTGGTTAGTACTTGGATGGGAAACAGATCTTCAAAAGAGACTGATCAGAGACAAGTCGTTTGGAGACAAGGGGGGAATACCATCAAAGTTCAAATGGAGTCACTCATGCCAGACCTCTCAAAAATAACCAAGGCTGAGAGGATTTAAGAAATTGTTCTTCCAGACACAAACTCTTATTTTTAGACAGGGTCTTCTACTTAAATAGAGACAAAAATGACTATATTTACTGGCTCTACATATGTCCTTTGTTACTTAAAGATGGTGTTTTTAACTTTCTTTAAAACAACATGTTTTCTTGGACATATATGCTGATAATATATTGTTGCCATGGTAATTCTACTCAGTTTAAAAAAGAAAGACATTGTCTAGATTTAAAAAAAAAAAAGTCCACCCATTAAAACCCCTTTGGAGGGCCCTTTTGTTGTTATCTTGTCTACTCCCACTGCAGTTAAAGTAGCAGAGATTGCTCCTTGGATCCACTATAGTTGAGTCAAGCCAGCTTCTTTCTTTCTTTCTTTCTTTCTTTTTTTGTGGTACTGGGGCTTGAACTCAGGGCCTTCAGCTTGAGCCACTCTGCCAGCCCTATTTTTGTGAAGGGTTTTCAAGATAGGGTCTCATGGAACTATTTGCTCAGGCTGGCTTTGAACTGAGATCCTCCTGATCTTTGCCTCCTGAGTGGCTAGGATTACAGGTGTGAGCTACCAGTGCCTGGCAAGCTAGCTTCTCTCAAATGGGAATGCATCCCTGATCTGGCTTCACGGTGTAAGATCACCATCCAGAATCTGAGCACCCTCCCTGGTAGGACCTTGCTTCCCAGGAAACAACAGGGGACCAAGAACAGTGGGGAAGATAGCTCTGCTCTAGTCACCTTGAAAGCTGGCTAATCTACACACGGCAGAAGCTTGAGGAGTAGACTCTCCAAGGGGACAAATGGGTTGGTTTTCACACCAGTTATCTCACTGTAATCCACTGTCACCCCTTGTCTGTATCTGCTGCTGTAGTTCTCACCCTGATCTTCGCCATAGGGTTGGCAGAAACTGCCCCAATGATTGATCTCACAGAGAAAGGTTTTTATTTGCTCCGTTCTATCTCTTTTGGGCAGGATGCATAACTACTGTTTATTGTTATCTGGTTTCCTTCTCTGGCCCCAGAGCCCTCCTCCTGTGACCTGTGTATGTGTACTGCTTGGGCAGAAGTGTTGTCACTAAGACTTTACTCTTCCATACTTACTGTTCCTGTGCAGGCTCTGTCATCGCATCGGGTCATGCTCTCACAAGCCATAGACAAAGGTGGATGTGGAGGTACAGGCTGAGGCTGTGGGGCCCTAACTTGAAAAGGAGCCTATACGTCCAATGAAAAGTGTACGTACAGGAGAGACAACGCTTGGCCGCGTGATGGTGCGGGGTCTTACTATTGCCTTCACTGGAGTTGTGCCTCATGGGCCACATGAAAAGGACAAAATATGCAGCCCTCCTCCAGAAGGGGAAAGCTGCCCCTAACTGCACCCGTGGCACCTGTAACCCTGCAAATTTCACTGTACCTAAGCCATCCGATTACACATGGGGAAAAGTAATTAGTACAAAAATAGACAAAAAGGGTCTTGACCTTGAGAGTCTGATACACCTCAAATTAGTAGCTGTTATCCATGAGAGTTCCTCATACCAAGTTTTCCACTCCTTTTATAAGCAGATAAGAGGTAAATTTTCCATCTCTGCCAAAGCTAAAAACTTGTTCCTCTCACTGGCTGAGTCTATAGCCCAGACACCGAATGTCACTTCATGCTATGTTTGTGGGGGGACCAACATGGGAGACTATTGGGCTTGGGAAAAAGGTGACAAATGGCCTCCTGAGTAAATCATCCAGTACTATGGTCCTGCCACCTGGGCAAAAGACAGTCCTAGGGCTATCGCACTCCTATATATATACTCAGCCGCATCATCAGGCTGCAGGCTGTTGTTGAAATTATAACTAATGAAACTGCAAGAGCCCTCAATTTGCTGGCAAAACAAAGCACTAAGATGTGCAGTGCCATCCATCAGAACTGCTTGGCTTTAGACTATTTGCTGGCTTCTGAGGAAGGAGTTGTAAAAATTTAACCTAAACAACTGCTGCTTATAGATTAATGATAAAAAAAAAAGGTCATAAAAGAGATCACAGATAAAATGAGAAAGCTTGCCCAGACTTGGAGAGGATGGGATCCCAGTGATCTGTTTAGAGGATGGCTTTCTGCCTTAGGTGGATTCAAAACCTTGATAGGGGCAATGGGTCTAGTCCTAGGATCATGCTTAATACTGCCCTGCCTGGCTCCCCGGTACTGTGGTCTATCAGGACGGTTATGGAGGCCATTATAGAAAGGAAAACAGCTGCACATGTAATGATGCTATGGGAAATACAAACCCCTAGATCAAGGTGATGCTCTTTGACTCTAGGAGGGTCTGAGCATCAAAGGCAGGAATAATGTAGCAGGGAGGAGGATCAGAAGACAGCAAACTAGGCCTGAGTTCTGATAAAGTAGCGGGGAGGGGGTAAGGACGGCATAGCAGAGCTAGAACCTAAAGAATTCAAAGGTGAAGAAGGTCACACAGCACCGGGGGTGGAAGGGCACTTAGCACTAGGCTGAAGTAGCCAATAGAAAGG